>NC_071594.1:3406722-3761722 GCF_024509145.1 Vidua macroura
ATGGCCACACATGCTGCCCTAAATGCAGGATTTTCCCCCGTTTCCTCTCCCACAAAGGCAGAGACAGTGCTGGGGCAGCAGTGGATGGTGCTGATGCCACCTGACTCCTGTGCTGGGCACAGAGCAGCATCACATCAGCAGTAGCCCAGTTCCACCCCAGAGACTCTTGCTGGTAGGAACTGGGAGTCACCGGGCTGGGTTTGCTCCTGTGCTGTGCCAGGGGGTGTGGAAAGGTGCTCTGGGATGTGTTTTCTGCTGGGCTACCCCAGCACAAGGTGGATAACCCCGGAGCAAGGCTGGACGGGGATGTGGGGTGTGATGGGGAGCTGCTGCTCCCACATGCCTGGGCCTCTCCCAACACCTCTCACTGGACACTGAGCTGGAGTTACAACACTGGAGGCCATAAATCAGTAGGACAGGGCAGTCCCACCGCAGTAACAGTGCCCTGCAGCAGCAGCAAGGCAGGATCCCACCCCTGACACCATCCTGCCGTGCAAAGTGGCCCAAGAGGAAGCGGGAGCCTGGAGCCTGCTCCTCCCCGATACTGGGAATAATTACATGATTATGAGATTTGGAAGCAAAGTGCAGATTAATCTCTGATCTTGTTAGTCCGTGTTTTACCATCTGCTTTGCGCAGGCAGGAGAAGCCCTCGTCCCACGCTGGGGAAAGGCAGTGGCAACCCCTGGGGAGAGGTGAGTCCCACAGAGCAGTGGGTGCTTTAGGAAAAGGGTGGATCGGGAGCTGAGCACATCAGGACAAGCGGATGCCACTCCAGGCACCAGCTGTCAGGCACAGCCGCCCGTCACAGCCCCGATTCCTGGAAGCCAGACTGGATCCGGCTCGGCACGCACGGGCTGGGCTGCGCTGGGACTCCTCCTTTGGCCAACAAGGGCAGGTGACAGCGATGACGACGATGGCCCGGGGGGTGCTGCTGGGAGGGAGATGGAGGAGTTCAAACCGCAGGGAGAGGTTTATAATTGTCCGGGTGGGATACAGAGATAGAGAGGAGGGACAGAATGCAGGGTCTGTGGCAGAGGATGGGATGGCCCCGGAATCTCATGGGCTCCTCAGGGGCTCCCCCTTCTCCTCCACTCAGGAGGTTTTTGCCAAACAGGGAGGGCAACACCTGCCTTTTATTGTGCTCGTGCCAGGAGATTTTTTCCTGCTGCAGCAGCCCAGGCACAGAGTCAGGCCCAGCCTTTGCAGCAGTGTCAGTTCTGAGATGGGGATGGGTTTCCACTGGGATCTCTCCAGGATGGGACAGCACCAGTCCGGGTCACTCTGGCACTCAGAGCTCTCTGGGGTGACACTGGGACAGTGACCTGTACCCAGGAACCTCCGTGTCACCAAGTGGGCTGACCTGAGAGCTGGTACCTGTGTGCCATGGGCGTTGTGGGGTGTGGGGGTGCCCCTCTGCCCCCTCGCCCTCGCGTGTGGCGGGGCCCGGTGACCGCTGAGCTGCACAAGGTGACAAACTCCACACCCATCGCCCATCCCGGGGGTCGCCGCTGTGACCTGGCCAGCCCAGCTCCACACCATCCACCCCACGTGGCAATTCAGCCTCCTCCAGCTCGGAACCAGCATCCGTCCCTGCAGGAGCCTCCCGGGAGCCTCCTCTTTTCCAGCTGCAGACAAAACCCTCTCCCGCTCTCCCCACGCGCTCCCCGGCCGCGTGTCGGCAAAGGCCCGGGAGAAGATGAAAGGGATTTCCCGGCTGACCTCCTCACCCCGCACTATTTGCACCTCCTTTCCCGCACGCAGACAGGCATTTTTCCCATGCTCAGGGGGTCAGGGCCCTCCCTGCACTCCAGGACGGAGCAATGCCAGGAATGTACCTGGGAATAGGCAGGGTTTTGCAGGGTGGAGGGGGAAGAGGAGAGCTGAGCACCCTCCTGTCCGCAGTTAGCCACCACCATTTGTTCTATGGCCATTAAAAGGTGCTTTTCTTGTGCAAATGCTCTGCAGGAAGAAACCTGTTAAGCGGGGCAGGTGGGGCTGCACTCTGCCCGAGCCTCGGGCATGGATGAATTTTGTGCCCCCCAAGTGGTGCCAGTCCCTGGTGCTGTCACTGGGCCAAGTCCCCAGGCATGGTCAGGGGGCTCACCTGGCCACGAGGTCTCACCAGTGGCCAACAGTGCGGGTGCACCAGCTCAGCCTCCTCCAAACAGCACCCAGCTGATTCCAGCCACGTCTTCCCCTTGCTCTTTCACCCCCTTTATGGGATGGAATAAGCCCATTTCCCCACTCCAGCCTCACAGGGGCTTCCTGGCCCCTGCCGTGCCTCAGTTTCCCTGGGTTAAATCAGGGAGAACAACCTGTCCCTAGCCCACAGCCCCTGGAAGTGGAGCCCAGTTGCCCACAGCACATTCCAGTGTCTCTCTCATTATCCCAGGGTGGGCAGCCGAGTTGGATCCTACAGTTTCCCTGGGCCCAGCTTGGAGGCTGCACTTCCACCCTGCAACAATCCCTTCCCAGCTGTCCTAAGATGATATGGGATAACACAGGAAAAATGTGGCGCCCTTTACTCCTCCCCACCTTGACCTTGCATCACCCAGGATAACAATAAAGGGGAAATGAAAACGGATTGTTTTGGTACAAAACCTGGGCCAAAAAGGAGATGCCCAGGGTTTGCTCCCATCACCCAGCAGGGTACAAGCCCCAGGCCTGGGCACTGCCCCCAGTGGGGACCCTGTGCCCCCTCCCCACTCCTTACATCCCTTCTCCCAGTTCTTTCTCCAGGGGCTGACACAAACCCTCTCATGGATTCTCCTGCCTGTGCACGGGGATGATCTGGGTGTCTGCAACTCAGGGTGACTGAAGGGTGGGAAACCTCCTGGGGCCACAGGAGGACACCGTGGGGAAGCCAGGCTGGGCACCCCAGGACATGCCACGTGTGCAGGGCACCAGCTGCTGGGACCCCGCTGATGCTGGGGAGAAAATCTCTCAGGGGCTGGGGGGATCACCCCGCTGCGCCCTCGGGGTGGGATGTGGGTGGCACATCCATCACCCCACCATCACCCCACTTTCCCCTGCTGCTCTCGGCAGGAGGGTTTGCTTGTAAACAGCAGCCCCTGGGTAACACTTCTAATCCCTCTCTTGGCTATTATTCATCCCCAGCTAACCTTAAAGCCTCCCCCTTTTTCTCTGCGAGGCACCCCCAGAGCAGAGGAAATTCCTCAGCCCTGACGTGATGTGAAACACGAGCGGCTCGGCCCCAGCCGCCCCCTTCCCTGCCCCAACCTACCCGGGCCATTTCCCAACCCAGGTTTCCCTGTAGCATCCCGCTCCCCCCCGCTCTTTTTTTTTTTTTTTTCTCTTTCTTTCCCCAACCACCCTTTTCTGCTTTAGACATTGTAACCCGAGAGGCTGGAAATGCAGCTCCTTTCATCTTCCATTTCCCACATCCTGAGAGTCTGGGGAGAAGGAGCCCACCCAGATGATGGAATCCCAAATATGCGGCTCCTTCCACCTCCCCGATCCCCTCCGCCGCCCCCCGTGAGGCTCTATTCACAAAGCAGATTAGCCATGCTGCCGCCTCCCCGCACACCTCGCCCCAAAAAGCCCGCGAAAAAGCCAACATACAAAAAAACAAAAAACCAAAAAAAACAAAAAACCAAAACCAAAACCAAAACCAAAAACGAAAAAAAAAGAAACAAAAAAAAAAAAAAAAAAAAAAAAAAAAAAAAAAAAAAAAAAAAAAAAAACACCAAAACAGAAAAAAAACCCGAAAAAAAAGAAAAACCAAAAATTTTCAATTATTAAGAAGAAATCCCCACGGCTGCTCCTGCCGGGGAACAGGATGGGTCTCAGCATCTCCTGCCCTGCTCTCAGGTCCCATCACTGTCCAGTGGGAGTTGGCACCCAAAGTCCTGGGACAGGGTGCTGGCTGAGGGGGGTTTTGGAGCTGCAGCAAAAGGTCCTGCCAGGACCTCTCTCCTCCCTGTGCCCCAGGATGTGGCGTGTGGTCCCCAAGCTGTCACTGCTGCCTTGTGGTCCCAGCTGGGTCTGGGGGGACCCTGAGGATGAGGAGAAGAGGGAAAGCAGCACCCAGCCAGCGCCCTGTGCCTCACTGGCTCCCAGCACTCATGATCCAAACCCACGGGACCCCAGCCCTCCTCTCTCTCGGGGGGACACTGTGCACCCCGGGATCAGTCTCATCCTGCAGGGATGTCCCTCACCCGCACTGCCACACGAGGAACACGCACATGTTTTATTGCACTTCCAAATGTGAGACCCCAGAGCACCTTACTGTGGCTGTAGGGTGACTTTGAGCACCCCCCACACTCTGGGGGTGTCCCAGCGGTGGCACACACTGCTGGGCGAGGGCAGCGCCCGCTCCCCGGCCGGTGCCACCAGGGATTGCTCACTGCGTGTAGGTGGGAGCACCCTCGCTCCCCGACTCTCCTCACCTCTCCCCTCTCCGGGCTCCCACTGCCAGGCTGGGAGAAGCCCTGGGTGGGCAAAGGGCTTGGTGCCCTCCTCGTGGGGCACTGGGCATTGCTGAGATGCCTCAAATTCTTTTTTCCTGGTTCTATCAGGGCCGGGTGCCCGTCAGAGGATCGGGAAGAGCTGAGGCAGGGTTCGGGCTTCCCCCGGGGACCCGCAGGTCGGTGCCGTGCTTCGCCCCACGCCCTGGGCCAGCCGGTTCCGCGGGCGACCGAGCCCGAGCCGCGGGAGCCACGGGCAGACTCAGCCAAGGTCACGCAGTGACTCAAAGCTGCTGGTGGAGAACCACAGCCCTTGTGTGTCACGGTGCTCCCGGCCCCGCATCCTCCCGGCCCCGCATCCTCCCGGTCCCGCATCCTCCCGGCCCCGCATCCTCCCGGTCCCGCATCCTCCCGAGCCCCGCATCCTCCTGGCTCCGCATCCTCCCGGCCCCGCATCCTCCTGGCTCCGCATCCTCCCGGCTCCGCATCCTCCCGGCCCCGCATCCTCCTGGCTCCGCATCCTCCCGGCCCCGCATCCTCCCGGCTCCGCATCCTCCCGGCCCCGCATCCTCCCGGCTCCGCATCCTCCCGGCCCCGCATCCTCCCGGCTCCGCATACTCCCGGCCCCGCATCCTCCCGGTCCCGCATCCTCCCGGCCCCGCATCCTCCCGGCCCCGCATCCTCCCGGCTCCGCATCCTCCCGGTCCCGCATCCTCCCGGCCCCGCCGCAGCCGCGGCCCCTCCGCCCGGGGATGCTCGTGGGGCTGGCGCGGGGCCGCGCTCCCGGCGGGGCATTGACCTTGCTGTTTTGTTCCAGGACATCAGTGCAAACCTGAATTATAACCCCTCACCCCAGGCGCTCCTGGGGAGCCTCTCTCCCTGCTGGGTATCGCCCTGGCCCTCCCCGTTTTCACCTATTTGCTAATTGTGCTGGCGGGGAAGGCGAGGGGGAGGAAATACAAAAAGTAAACTGCGAAAGCAACACTGCAGCTTCAAGGGCCCAGCACAGCAATCAAGCGATAAAGCAGTAATTAAGCCTGATTATCATGCAAGGCAGCCCCGGTTAGACTGGAATGCCGCTGAAGAGCCTGAAAGCTGACGGGATTGTTTGCAGGGCTCAGAACCGATCTTTTGATGTCTGCTTGGGAGCTCCTCTCCCCCAGACCTGCCATCAGCTCCATATGCCACCCCAGGGTCCCGTTTCTCCCCGGGCATGGCCTGGTTGGGTTTTTCCTCCTTGCAAGCCCTGCGGAGTCTCCTCTGGGCTGCAAACTGCTCCCCGAGGGCTCACGGCAAGAACTGGGGCTGCTCCAGGGATGGACAGGGGCAGGACCCGCAGGACATCCCCGTGTCCGTGCGAGGGCAGGGTGTGTTGTGGATGTGGGCTGCTCTCCTGCACCCACCATCCTCGGCGGCTTTCATCCCAGGGGAAGAGGGCTGGGAAAAGAAGTGATCCCCAGGGATGAGGGCCAAGTGGGTGAGAGCAACAGGATGGGGTTTGTTTCATTTTACTTTGAATGTCTGACACATCCCCATGGCCTCGCCCGGGCTGACAGGGGAAAGGTGAGCACGTGGAATGGGCTGAGGGGAAAAGGTGACTCCTGGCCCTTTTCTGGGGTCATTTTGGGAACAGGAATGCATCTGGGTGGGTTAACCTGGCAAGAGATGGATATGGCCGGGAAGTGTGGCTGCCTCCCAGCTCCACGTGGCCAGGACACAGAGCAGTGTGTCAGGAGGGGCTTCCCCCATCCCAGGGGACCCAACCCCTTCGTGCCAGCAGGAAGAGACGGCCGCTGAGTCAGGAGCAAACGAGCAGCTGGGCAGGTTTACGCACGAGGATGATTTTGGCCCCAGCTCATCCCGGTTGCAAGACACGCTGCTCCCTCCGACGCTAATGAGCAGGTTTGGGCAGAGCTGCTTCTCCCGAGGAGTCAGGGACAGGCAGCCCCCGGGAAAGCCCGGCCGCTCCGGGCAAGCTCTGTTTGTCAACAGGTTTCCAGGGCAGCTCCTTCGGTGCCTTTCATCATCCTGGCAAAGAATTTGATAATGAGTTCGGGGCCAAATGCTAAGTCACCTCATCCCACGGCTGAGCAGCGACTGGCAGAACCAGTTGTCCCAAATATGCCCTGGCGTCGGGTGGGAATAAGGCAGGAGAAAGGCGCTGCCTGCCCCTCTGCCCCACTCTCAGCTTGCATCACCTCGCATTGCAACAACAATATATTAAAAAATATTTTAAACTATTATATATTTTAAACAAAGAGGAATGGAGGTGCTGCATCAGATTCTCCACACTTTTCCCTGAAGAAAAATGTCACTTTCTGGGTAAAACGGAAGGTAGATTTTCCAGTTTTTGGTTGGCTCAGCCCCTGAAAGAGGATGTGTCACGTTCTGGGTAAATCTAAAAGCGGCAGTGGTGGTGGCGAGTCCTTCCCGGCCACTGCGAGGGCTGGGCCACAGCTCCAAACCCCATTTTGGGGGTGCATCTTGGTTGTATTTAATCCTTTTTTTTTTTAACACTAAACGGGATAGGATCTCACAAGCATTTCCAGTAAACCCCATTCGATTTCAAGCAATTCATCCCACAAGTATGTGTGGGATGCCAGGAACTCTTCGGTCTTGCTTAGGAGCACGAGTCCAGATGGGCTTTGTCTGGAATAATTCAGCTCCCAGTGGCTGGAGCTCTTTGCTCCAAATGCTAATAGAGTGAGTAATCAGAGATCTCCATCCAGTAAATTATTTATCTTATCTCTGGAACTCGGGGGGGGGCATCTCAGCCAGCGACTTCTGCGGAAAAAAAGAAGACGGGGCGGGGGGGGAAAAAACCCTAAAAAATAGGGATGTTAGTCAAGAGTCCCCAGCTGGAAGGGCCACATGGCCACTTTTACTGGAAAGGGGAAAAGTTCAGGCACTGGTTGGCGCGGGATGAAGCAACAGCGGGGTGAGCCGGGGTCCGCCGGGCACGCGGGAAGCTGCGATTCCCGGGAAAAGCCGGCCGGCGGAGCGGGAAGCTGCGACTCCCGGGAAAAGCCGGCCGGGCACGCGGGAAGCTGCGATTCCCGGGAAAAGCCGGCCGGCGGAGCGGGAAGCTGCGATTCCCGGGAAGAGCCGGCCGGCGGAGCGGGAAGCTGCGATTCCCGGGAAAAGCCGGCCGGCGGAGCGGCGGCGGCGGAAGGCGGGGGCGCGGGCGGGGGTCCCGTGACCGCGCGGGGCCGGCCGGGCGGCGCGGCCCGCGCGCGCCGCCGCCGCGCCCGCTCCCCATTGGCCGCCGGGCGCTGGGGGGCGTGACTCCGCGCCGTAGCCCCGCCTCCCGGGGCGTGCGGCCCCGCCCCCGGCCCCTGCGGCTCGCGGGGCCGGCAGGGGCCGCGCGCCACACGCGGCCGGGCCTCGCGCGGAGCGGCCGCTCGCGCCCGCACCCCGCCCGCTCGCGCCGCCCTCACAGCGCTGCCCTCACAGCGCTGCCCGGCGCCGAGCCGCAGGTGCCGCCACCGGCCCCGCTCACCGGCCTCCGCCACCGGGATGCTGCTCTCCAAAATCACCTCGCTGGCGCATCTCCGCTCCGGGACCGCCGGGGAGCTGCACCCCGCCAAGCTACAGCCAGGTCAGCGACGCCCGTCCCGGGGGTGCCCGTCCCGACTCGGGGCCGGCCGGGGCAGCGGGCGGAGCGCTGACGGGCGGGTCTCGTCCACAGGGAAGGAGAAGGAGCCGCTGGAGCAGCTGTACCGGGTGGGCCCGTTGCTGGGGAGCGGCGGCTTCGGCAGCGTTTACTCGGGGATCCGCCTCTCGGACGGCGCCCCGGTAAGTGGCGGGGCCGGCGGCGGGCGGAGCAGGAGGGGGCTCGGCGGGGCGGGCGCCGAGCTCATCCCGGCGCCGAGCTCATCCCGCCCTTCCCCTTGGCTCGCAGGTGGCGATTAAACGCGTGGCCCGGGACCGCATCTCGCAGTGGGGCGAGCTGGTGAGTGAGCGGGGCCAGGGGGAGAACCCGAGGCGTGACGGGCGGGGATGAGCAGAGACGCGGGAGGGTGGAAACCGGGACGGCGCGGGGGGAGCGGGTGTGGGGTCACCGGGGGACGCGGCGCATCTCGGGCCGGGGAATGCCTAGCGCCGATGGGGGCGGGCAGGAGGACACCGGGATGGCCGGGACCGATGGGAGCGGGCAGGGAAACACCGTAGCATCCCCTGGGCGGGGGGATGCCCAGGACCGGTGGGTGCGGGCAAGGGGACGCCAGGGCTTGCCGCGGGCGAGGGTAGCTCAGCCCCGCTGATGGCAGCGTGGTCCCCCCGCAGCCCAGCGGCAGCCGTGTGCCTCTGGAGATCGTGCTTCTGAACAAGGTGGGCTCTGGCTTCCACGGCGTCATCCAGCTCCTGGACTGGTTCGAGCTCCCGGACAGCTTCGTGGTGGTGATGGAGCGTCCGGAGCCGTCGCAGGACCTCTTTGACTTCATCACGGAGCGGGGGTTCCTGCCGGAGGAGATGGCGCGGGGGCTGTTCCGCCAGGTGCTGGAGGCCGTGCGGCATTGCAACAACTGCGGCGTCCTGCACCGCGACATCAAGGACGAGAACATCCTGCTCGACCTGGCCACGGGCGAGCTCAAGCTCATCGACTTCGGCTCCGGCACCTTCCTCAAGGACACGCTCTACACGCAGTTTGACGGTGAGCCCACAGCCGGGTGCACTCCCGATGCCGGGCGTTGCGCGGCCGGGCCGGGCTCCGGAGGTTTCCCCGTGGCGAGGGGGACGGCATGAATTCTGCAGCTGCTGCCAAGTTGCTGTTTGGCACGGGGAGGATGTTGTGAAACGGGAGCCGGCTCCCGGCCCTGCTGACAGCCTCCGTCGCCCAGCCTGGCTCGGGCTGGGGCGGGGGAAGCCAGCGTGACAAAAACACCTTGGGGAGGGGGGGAGCAGAGGGGGGTTTGCAAAACCCGAGCACCGGCCGGTTTGGTTTGCAGGTGCGGAAGGGCTGGGGCTGCTCGTCTCCCCTTGTTTGCCTTGGTTTATAATTTTAATTTTTTTTTTTTTGCCATTGCGGGGGGGGGAAGGCGTGGTTTTTCCCCACCCGTAGGTGGGTTTTTTCCTCGCATGTAACGGCCGGGCCTTCCCCGGGCCCTGCTGCCCTCTTCTGGCACCGGCGCTTTCCTTTTACAACCCAAAGTTTGTAAACAAGAGTCACGTGCTGGCGGGAAGGCGGGCGGGTCACGCCGGGTGCCAGCGACGCCCAGGGATGCTCGGGCGAGGGGCTGATGAGCTCCTGTTTCCCACAGGAACGCGGGTGTACAGCCCCCCGGAGTGGATCCGCTTCCACCGCTACCACGGCCACTCAGCCACCATCTGGTCGCTGGGCGTCCTGCTCTACAACATGGTGTGTGGGGACGTCCCCTTCGAGCAGGACGAGGACATCATCCGGGGACAGCTCTTCTTCCGACGGCGCATCTCTCTCGGTGGGTACCCGGCTCTGGGATAAGAGGCAGCAGGGAAGGGCCTTCATCTGCCCTGGGTGGCTGGAGGAGGTGGCACGTGTGCTGCCATCCTGCTCTCCTCCCAAGCACAGGGTGGATGGGGAGGGCTGGGCACAGCTGGGGCACTGGACGGTGGCACAGGGTGGACGGGAGCCTGCTCTGACTGACCGCTGCTTGCTGCTGTCTCTGCCCAGAGTGCCAACACCTCATCAAGTGGTGCTTGTCCATGCGCCCCTCGGACAGGCCGTCGTTGGAAGACATTTTCAACCATTCTTGGCTGCAGGACATTCACCTGGAACCAGCTGAGATCCACCTGCACAGTTTGATTCAGGAGCCTGACAAGTAACAGCTGCATGCAGCTCCTGGTCATAGGAAGCAAAGAAAACCAGACTTTTTCATCTTGACCATAGCACTGAGCAGGGATCCTCAGATGGCAACGTGCACATCTTGCCCTGGAGCTAGGCTGAGGACCTGCTCTTCCAAGTTCTGGTAGCCACCATCTAAGCCAGCTGTCCTGGACTCTTCTGAGATTTTACCAGTAATTTTTTTTGGACTGGTTTTGGAGGCTCTCAAGTGTCATCTTGACCTGCTGAATTGGATGACCTGACTGCAAGAAAAGCTTCAATGGGAGAAAACTGGGGAGGGCAGGGCCTGTGGCAAAGTGGCTGTCCCTTCTCACTGTCCCTTCTCCCTGTCCCCATGCTTGTGTGCCTTCTGTTTGATCTGAGCTGTACTGGAGGAAAGACTTGACTTTTCCTACAGTGCTGCTTTTCTGAGACTTGCCTGGGCCTATAGTTCCTTTTCCCTTTTAAAAAAGGAAATGGGTCAGAAGATGCTTGGGAACCAAGTGGGTTATGCCTCGCCTCCTGTGCCTCCATCCCACACGGGTTTTCTGGGGTTCTTTGCTTCTCTGTGCCCTCATGAATGCACAAACAATGCAAACCAACAGCTGTAAATGTGTACATAGTTCTACAGGAGCAAAGCTTGATGTACAGTTGTGAATAGTGGTAACATTTTGCCTTTTTTCTCATTTCCAGTTTTTGTTTTTAATTTATTTTCATAAATTTGTTGTTTGTTTGTTTTTTAAAGGAAGAGTTCTAGCCACTAGGATAACTTATTTATTTATTTATAATTCATGTGGGTTTCCAGCCCATGCCTTGCTTCTACAGCTGCTGATCCCCTGGTTTTCCATTCGGGTCTTCCCTCTGTTTCTGTCCTGTGTCCATCCCCAGGCCCGTCGTGTTTCCATTGGATGTTTGGTGGAGGTGTGGGGTGGCTGCTTCTCCCCAGCTCTCTGTGTACATAGTTCTGGGTGCTGTTCTTTCCTTGCCACGTGCAGATCTCAATTTGCAGATGAATTTGGGTTTTTTCCACGGGTGTCTTGTTTTTTGGGCTGGGGAGGGGGGGGCTGGCCCAGGCTGTCGGCACTGTCCAGTCTGTACCTGTAACCAAGTGTGTAGCCAGCGGGTTTTGTTAATAGTTAATATTGTACAGGGGAATTGAGAAATCTTATTTTTTTTATGCGGTTTTAAATAAAAACAAAATACTTGCTGTGATGGAGACATTGCTTTGTTGTGGAGCGGGATGGAGGATATGCTGTGAGTTGTGGGGTACCAGTGACCACACCATGGCTACTCCAGGGACCTTGTCTCCAGCCAGACTTGCCTCCAAAGATCCCATCCCAGCACCAACTGGGACCAGTCAGTTAAAAGCACCACAGGGACAGCCGGATCCATCCCTCCACGGGGTGTTTCCAGAGCTGACTGCTCCTGGCAGCTCTCCTGGGAGAGATCAAAGAGGTGCTGAGCCCTTTTCGTTCCCATTCATCCGCAGGCTGGTGCGGAGCATGTGCTGGAGCTGGCGAGTAAACAAACATCAAAGCGCCCTTACGAAACGCCGGATGTTGTCAGCCAAATTCAATTTTGGTAAGGCAGATCCTGTTGCTCCGGCTCCGTTGGGTGTTGCACGCTTGGGGCTGGTGGGTGCAGGAAGCTGTCCCCACCTCCAGCTCGGCCAACGCAGAGGAGCAGAGGAAGCTGATCTGCGGATTACGAGAAGTCGGTCGCTATCAGTCAGCAGCGGTCGAGTTTTTTACCCTCCAAACTGTCAAACCCCATTTCCAGCTCTGCGGCACTTCAGAGATGTTTGTTTGTGTGTTGTCTTATCTTGGTTTGGTTTTTTTTTTTTTTTTTTTAATCAGTTTATGTGTTGAATTTTGGAGCCCTGTTTATACATGACCTGGAGCAGCTTCTGCTGCGTGCACAGGGCTGTGTCTGTTCCAGGGAAGGGGCAGCTTTCCGTTTCTATAGGTGACTTTGCAAGTCCCCAGGCCAGATCTGACACAACAGGACCCTCCTTTCCTTGGCTTGCTCCAGGGCTTTTTCCTTAATATCCCTATGTCCAGTGAGCAGTCCCCTTCCCCAGCTCACCCCAGGCTCTCCTGTCCTGCTTTCCAAGCCATGGGGCTGCTAGGAGGGAATGGGGGGTCCTGGAGCCACATCCCAGCCTTGTGGAGTGACCTGCTATCACGTCTGTGTCTCTGCCTTGGTGAAGAAGGTGTTAAGTTGGTTTGTTTTGCTTTTTCCTTTTTTCTTTTTTTTTTTTTTTTTCCTATTTCACTCAGCTGCATCTTTCATCTCCTTGAGGCTGCTCGAAGCAGGAAGCACAGCTCCGAACGCCGTCAAAGTTTAGGCCTATTTTGAGATGTGGTTTGGATCTACCCTCCTCTCTCTCTTTTCCCCTCAAGACCATCCAGGAAGCTGTTCTTACACGAACACAAACATCTCCACCACACCTCCTGCTACCCCATGGAGCCCCCTCGCCCCTCGCGTGGCCACTGTGCCCCCCGGCACCAGCAGAATGCTATCGCGGCCCCGCTGCGGGCTGGGCCCGGCCCACCCTTCCCGTAAGTGCTCGCGACTGTTGCGGTGTTTCTTAGAAAACTGAGCAGGTCCCATGTGGAGCTGGGTGCTGATAGTCCCTTGGCTTCCGCCTGTGGCTGGTGATTTTGTCACCCTCAGGCTCGTGCTGCAGGCGCTGGACAGAGCCAGAGTGTCCCCAGCAAGATCCCATTGGCCCAGGGGACCGTCCTGTCCAAGGGCTGGGTGTTGGACTGGTGTGTGTTTGATCCCCAGTGCACCAACAGTCCTGAGCAGCAATGCATACACAAGTCTAAGTGCCACCAGATTTGTGTCCCAAGCCTCTCTGGAAAAGGATCAGTGCATGTTTGATTCCCTGAGCACCAGTCTTCTGAGCAGTAACACCTTCACAAGGACAAGAGCCACCGGATTCATGTCCCAGGTCTCTGCCACAGGGAAAGGATCATGGCAGATGTGATGGGAGACCAAAGATGGGCAGTTACAGCATCAGTTGACTGTTCTCCCCTCCAGGCTGCCCATCACCATTGCACTCAGGGCCTGGGGGAAAGAAGAGCCCTTTTCACCCCTCACTTTTCCTCACTGAAAGGATATTTCCTGCAGTTTGGGGCCATCAGATAAGACGGGAGAGGATGAAAACACTGGAGTTTTCCATTGGGAGGTGACTCAGAGGCAGCACTGCTCTCCTACCTCCCTTTCACAAATTTTTGTTGCTCCCCTGTGTCAGCAGGTGAAGCACCCACAATGCAGAAATTGGAAAAAAACCAATGAAGCAGGACCAGGAGGAGATTTCAGGCTGTTGGAACGCCAGTTCTGGGAGCACTGGAATCCCACGGATGACGGAGGTCTTTCAAAGGGCCAGCACTCATCACACCTGTGCTTTTCTGTAGACATCCATCCCCAGCTAAGGTGCTTGGTGATGCAGGAAGGACCAGCCAGGGGAGCCTGGAGTTGCAGCAAAAGAGACATTTATGTTTTACACATCCCTTTCTGGGAATGGGAGATGAGCAACCGCCAAACTTCTGCCACGGCTGGAGAAAGGCAGATGAGCACCAAGGAGAAAATCACCTGGGGAGCCGGGCCCGGGCTCACCACAGGGACCTGAAGAGCCAGAAACTCGGAGGTGGCACCTCACCACCTCCCTATCCTAAGGAAAACATCCAGGTGTCCCCGAGGCACTGTCTCAAACCCTGTGGCCTTCTTGGCACAGTGAGTCACAGGAGCTATTTTCGACTCCTGCCTTAGGTCTTAGGTCGAGGTGAATTATCAGCAAACCATGTCCCAGGGCTCCAGCTCCCCGGGAATGAACCCTTGTGGAAATCAGTCTCCGAGCACTTTGCCAGCAGCCTGTGTGGCAACAGCATCATCTCCATATGGGGAAACTGAGGCACAGTGACCCAACTCGCTGGAGATCTTTTGTGGTGGAGCTTGGGCTCAGCTGCTTTCCCCTGCCCTCTTTCCTCAGGCTGAGATTTGCGGCGGGCGCTCCCAGCTTTAATCCCCCGGTGTCCCCACGTCCCCTGGGCAGGGGATTGAATCCTGCAGGAGCTCAGACCAAAGCCCTGCCCCCTCTCAGTGTGAAACCAGGGTGAAACTTGTCCCTTCCCAGGCCTCCTGCAACACCCCCCACCCTGCTGGGCCAGCCAGGGGGGCCAGGTGCTGGTTTCAGGCACCTGGAGCCCCACTCAAGACCACAGTCTCATGTTTTGGGGCTTACAGTGACTCTTCCAAGAGCAGATCTGCACTAACCCTGCCTCCGTGACACATCGAAACTGCATCACTCAGCCTGAGAGTTGGTGGGGGTTTTAAAGAGGAAAAAACACTTATTCACCATAAAAAACCCCAAACCAACCGCAAAACCTTTCCAGCGTGTAAAGTTGAGTCAAATTTAGCAGCTTCAGCTAGAGAAACATATTTTGAAAGCTGTAATGGGAGTGTTTCTTTCATCCCTTTCCAAGCTTTTGGCCCCCTACCTCCAGGGTAATATTTTTGTGTCCTTACTCACTGGGTTTATTGCAGTTAGGAGGGGGTTAAGCAACCCCAAAAATGAAACAACAGCTCCTGTTACAAACTGCAACAGCCACTTCAGTGGCCCTCAAATACCACAGAGGCACGTGTGTGAATACGAGGGGCAAGCGGGTGTCAGGATGGAGATCTCACCCGCTGAGAAAGCTGCGAGTGAAACAGAAGTGGCAAAATGTCACTTCAGGTCACCCAAAATTCTCCATCTCTCTCCCTGAAATGGGCAGGCAGGGCTGGGGCCCTCAGCATCAGAAGCAGCCTCAGGGGAATCCAGCCGTGCTCTGCCAAGCGTGCAGCACGGATGTGCCGTGGCAGCCCCAGTCCCAGTGCCAGGCTGCTCCGTGGAGGAGATTGCTCCCTGTAGGGTGCCCATGGGCACACACACATGCCCAGGTGTACATACATCCCCCCCAAAACACACAGACTTGGCTCCATTTGGCCCAGTTTGGCTCCTGCTCTTGTTAATCAATGCCTGACCTAATCAAGGTGCAACTGTGAGTGCCAAGGATGTGGATTTTACCCTCCAGGTGGGTCTTCTCACCTTTTGGGAGCAGAGCAGGATGTGGGCAGAGCAGACAATGAGCCCCCCACCCTCGCCAGGGCGGAGGGGTCACTCCTCTGTTGCTCTAGCAGGGTGTTTCCAAACAAAACCTTGATAAAGCCAATACGTGGAGCAGGAGAAGATGATGTACGAATTGCTATGGAAAAGCGGGAGGGGAAACTCCAGGAAGCATCGAGCCCTCAAGCTGGGGAGGAACAGCAAAGCCAGCCCAGCCTGCCCGCAAGGAGGGGACGGCTGGACCCAAAGGAGCTCTGCAGGAATTCACAGATGCTAAAAGTGACTCTCGGAGAGACGGATGGACTGTCCGTGCTCAGCCCCCACTCCCGCTCCCGCGGGGGATGGGTCCCATTTCCCAGAGATTGCAGCCGTGTTACGGGATGAGGGGATTTGTGATAACATTGTTGGATGTGTAATACGTGATAAATATCCCAGGGGTTTTGAACTCCGGCTGGAAGGAGCAGAGTCTCCACCCAGCTCCTTCCTGGAAACTTCGCTAGTCCAAAACAGCCCCTCCGACCAGGAGGGCAGTGCTCTCCTCGCAGCTGGGTACCCTCAAATGTGCTATTTTCGCCAGCTCTGAAGTTTCTTTTCTCCGCTTCAGCTTCGGGATGGGAAAAGGAACTGATTCTTCTGTCTCGAGTTTCATTCTCGTTCAGAATCGAAAGCTGCTGGAGATGCTGGGCTCGTTGTCAGAGAACCAGGGCTCGCTCTGCCCCCTGAAACATCTCCCCGTACCCTGGGATGGAGAGGGAAAGGGCAAAAAGCGCTGGCTCGGGGAAAGCCGGCAGGTGCCGGTGCCGAGGCGCCGCGACGAGCCCGTGCCGCCCTCTGCTGTCAGTCCCAGCTCCCCGAACGGGCGGCTTTGCAGAAAATCCCCTCATTCTGAATATTTCTTCCTTTTTTCAAGTGTTTCCAGCCCTCCCGTGTCCTGAAAGGCTTCTTCTTCCCTAGGGCTTGGTCGACCTGGTCACGGGCAAGGTGAACTTTGTGTTCAAGAAAGGACTGGACTCGGTGCTCTGGTCTAGTTGTCGAGGTGGGGAACAGTTAAAGGTTGGACTGGATGATCTCAGAGGTATTTTCCAGCCAAAATAATTCTGTGGTTGAATTCAGCTGTGGCACATTCCTCCAGACCCAAAGTGCAGGTGAGGCCAACCATGCTCTGGAGGTTCCCCCTTGGCTGGGGGTGATGGGATTAATTCTTCATCCACTGCCAAGTTGCTGTTTGGCAAGAGATGGATGTTGTGAAACAGGAGCTCCTGGCTCTGCTCACAGCCTCCATCACCTGCACTGGCTCTGCTGGGGGCTGGAGTTGGAGCCAGTGTGACAAAAACACCCTTGAAGGGGCAGTAGAGGTGGCTTCAGAACCTGGGCTCAGTCTGGTTTTGTTTGCAGGCACAAAGGACTCAGGCTGCTCCTCTCACCTTGTTTGCCCTGGCTCGCGATTGGGGTTTTTGGCCAGTGAAGGGGAGGATAAACACAAGTTTTTCCCCACTCGTGGGTGGGTTTTTCTCTGGCATATAAAGTCCAGGCCTTCCCCAGGGTTGCATTGCCCTTTTCCAGCTCCATTTCACACCCCAGAGTTTGTAACCATGACCCAGGGGCAGGAGAGAAGGCAGCAGGTCCTGCCACATGCCCCAGGGCAGCTCCTGCACGCCCAGGGATGCCCAGGGCAGGGTCTGGAGCTCCTGTGTCCTGCAGGAATGCAGGGGTACAGCCCCCGGAGTGGAGCTGCTTCCACTGCTGTGAGAAATGGATTTGTAAAGAATTCTCAAAACTTAGAACTTAGAAACTTAGTCTTGTAAAACTTAGAAAGCTCACAGAGTCTTGTGTATCTGTATGCAAACACTGAGATAAGGTGTGCTGACTTAGGAAGGCCACGGAACAGATGACCTTGCTGAGAGAGGGATTGAACTAGAAACAAGTTTCAACGAGTTTCAAAATATGGCTTTGCAAAAAGACCAGATATTTTAAAGAATTAGAGCTACAAAAGATGCATTGTAACAAGACCACGTGGGGTAAAAATATAGGTAATTGGTGTTAGAAGAAATAGCAGCATTGTGTGGCAAAAGCTAACAGGCTGAAAACCATTTATAAGGAATTGTAACCAGGAAATAGGTTGGCCTCTGATAGAATGGTGCTGAGTTTTACATCTCTTATGTCTCACCCTCCATCGAGACTTATAATGGAATGAAATATTTTAAAACACCTCTCAGTTGCCTCATCTCTATAAAAGCTGGGAAAACCAACACACTGCTGCCACGGCCACTCAGCCACCATCTGGTCCCTGGGTGTCCTGCTCTGCAGTGTGGCAGCAGCTCTGGCCACAGAGAGAAACACAACTTTCCCAGACATCATCCTGGGGAAAGCCTGTGAGGAGATCAGAGAAAAGAATGAGAAACAATTCTTATCTTAACTTGCTGCACCTGCTATTGTGAACGTGTGGAATGTGTTGTGGAGATTTGTTTACCAAAGGGTGGTTTCTTAATTAGCCAAAGGTGATTGTGTTTGGACTGGAGGACCAATTAAGTAAATCTGTGTTGTATTGCATTAAATGGTTTGTTCAGTTGTTGTTGTTTTGCACTGGGGGTTTGGTATCACATGGTCTCCCCCCCTCCTCCCTAAGCCTCAGCTGTGGTGGTTTCTCCCTGGTCTGTCCTCCCCTCTCCTCACCTGTATCCCAATGGATGTGGCCCCTCGGCTCTGCCGCCTTTTCCCTGGGCTCAAAACCCCCCTGGACGACACCTTCAGTCTCTTTTTCCTCTTATGGATGCCGCCAGATGCCTCGGCCTCCATTACCCCCTGAGGCGTCACCTGGATCGGAGTGGCTCTTAAAATAAACAAGATTTTAGTCCTGAGGAGAAGAGCGCCTTTCGTCTTTTACTTTTGTCCCATGTAACATCGTCCCCGCATTCAGGGGTTCCGATTTCTCAAATCTCTATCATAAATGTCTATAAAAGCAATGGGTTTCTTAATAAAGATATAGATGATTGATTAGCCTTCTGTGATACATGGAGTCAATCCTAATTATTACCCAGCCAGGGGTCCGCTGTGACAACACAACATGGTGTGTGGGGACGTCCCCTTCGAGCAGGACGAGGACATCATCCGGGGACAGCTCTTCTTCCGACGGCGCATCTCTCTCGGTGGGTACCCGGCTCTGGGATAAGAGGCAGCAGGGAAGGGCCTTCATCTGCCCTGGGTGGCTGGAGGAGGTGGCACGTGTGCTGCCATCCTGCTCTCCTCCCAAGCACAGGGTGGATGGGGAGGGCTGGGCACAGCTGGGGCACTGGACGGTGGCACAGGGTGGACGGGAGCCTGCTCTGACTGACCGCTGCTTGCTGCTGTCTCTGCCCAGAGTGCCAACACCTCATCAAGTGGTGCTTCTCCATGTATAATGAATTAATACATGAAATAAATAAATAAGAAGAAATTTTGTGTGTAATCAGAGAGGGGTTTTTTTTTTTTTTTGTTTTTTGGTGTTTTTTTTAATCCTAGAATGGCTTGGGTGGAAAAAGATCTTAAGTTCATTTTGTTCCACCCCCTGCCATGGGCAGGGACAGCTCCAGGTGTCCCCCTCCAGGGGCAGAGCAACTCCACATTGCTCCGAGCGCCGTCCAGCCTGGCCTTGGGCACTTCCAGGGATCCAGGGGCAGCCACAGCTGCTCTGGGCACCCTGTGCCAGGGCCTGCCACCCTCAGCGGGCAGAATCCCTTCCCCATGTCCCATCCAGCCCTGCCCTCTGGCAGTGGGCGGCCCTTGTCCTGTCATTTCAGGCCCTTGTCCAAGGTCCCTCTCCAGCTCTCCTGGAGCCTCTTTATACTCTCAGGTGTCGCCGGAGCCCTCCCTTGTCCAGGCTGGACACTCCCAGCCCGGCTCCAGAGCACAGGGGCTGGATTTTAACCGCTTTTCCCGGGCGGTTTCCCCGTCAGCGCCTCCGGGCCAAGATGGCGCCGCCGAGGGCGCTGAGGCGGCCGCGGGGCTCCGCCTGCAGCACCCACCGCGGCCGCTGGGCGGCGCCAGCCCGAGCGGGGCTGGGCCCCAGTGCGCATGCGGGCTTTGCTCGTGCAGCAAAACTACGCCTCCCGGCATGCACCGCGAGCACAGCCTGGCCACCCGACAGCCTGGAGACGAAAGACTCCAATTCCCGGCATGCTCCAGGGAAGAAACGTGAGCACGGGACCCCAGGCTCCGCTGCTTTCTGACCCTGCGGGGACACCGTCCTGTCAGACGAACCCGGAAGTGCCGCCGAGCCCCGCGTGGGTCGCACGTGGCGCCGCTCGGCCCCGCCGCCCTGCCCGGCCACCCGCGGCCCCCACACCGCGCCCGGCCCTCCCGCCCTCCCGGTGAGCCCCAGCGCCCGTCCCGCCCTGCCCCCATCCCTTCTCCCTCGCTGCCATGGCAGCCCGGCGCTGTTGGGCCGTTCCGCTGCTGCCTTGACTGACGCCGGCCCCGGTACCGGCAGCACCGGCCCGTCCGTCATCAGCCATCCCTGCACAGGGCGGGAGCGTTACCCCCAGCTCCCCACCGCCCACACCGGGGCTCCTCCAGCCCCGGTCACAGCTGAAACCCGCGGGAACGCGCGTCTGTCCCCGCAGTGTCACCTCCTGTGTCACCTCCTGTGTCACCTCCCTGCGAGCCTGGCCCGGGGCAGAGGGCGCGCAGAGGAGCCCTCGGGTGTTTGTTCGGTCCCGGGGCAAACCCGGGGGAAAGCTGCTCGTGAGACAGCAAACGGGAAGGGCAGGAACACCGGAGCGCTCTGCTCGCAGGGAGAAGCGGGCTCCGGCTGCTCCAGGCGGGTTTAGGGCGGATTTAGGGGAAATTTCTCCACGGAAAGGGTTGTCCAGCCCTGGCACAGCTGCCCAGGGCAGTGATGGAGGATGATCTCCATCCCTGGGGGGTGTAAAAGCCGTGTGCATGTGGCACTTGGGGACACGGGGGAGTGGTGGCCCTGGCAGTGCTGGGGATGTTGGACTCTCATCTCAGAGGGATTTTCTGGCCTTGGCCATTCTCTGCATTCCGTGGACCCAGCGATCTCTCTACGAGACAATTTGCCTGTATCCAGTACAAGGACAAACACTCCCCTCAGGCTGCTGCCTAACAGCCCTCTCTGGGATATTATCCTGCCTTTTAGAGCGCTTTTATTTTATTTATTTTAATCTTGTTTACTTTATTTTTATTTATTGTATTTGTTTGCATTTGCAGTTTATTTCCTTTAATAAAATACATGAAGCTTTGCTTGTATTTCCTCACAAAACCCATTTTGTGAACAACTGTGTTATTTCCACATGACTGCAGTGTGTGCATCAATGATTACTTAAGGATTTGTCTGTAATTATAAAAATGAGAACTTCGCACACTGGTGCATTTCTTTGGTATTTTTTTTTCCTTCTTTACAAAATTGTTTGGTGACAGTTTTTAATGTGTAACTGAGCACCAAAGCAGCTTCCAGGGAGCCCTGCAGAATTCCCAGGTATGGAATTTTCTGCAAAAGAACTGGAAAGGCAGGAGGGGAAGATTTCCAAAGGCTCTCAAGAGCTGGGATGGTTCCCAGCCAGGTTCCCAGAGCATCCCTGGGACTGGCAAACCCTGGACAAGCCCCTGGTGCTCCTGGAGCCCTGGGCAGCGAGGCAGGGACCTGCTGAAGGCTGCTGCTCTTTTTAAAGCTCTTTTTAAAGCGCTGCTCTGAGAGCTGAGAGTCTCCAAGGGGCGTTTGATGCCTCTGCCCAGGATTTCCCAGGGCATCGGGGAATGTCCTTTCAGAGGAACCTGGTGCTGTTCAAACTCTGGCATTCTGGGGGCAGCCTGGCTGGGCCGAAGGCTCTGGGGACATCGTGAGAGAGTCCCCAAGTGCGGGGGAGCTTTGAGATCCAGCGGATTTGGGCATCCTGGCAGATGTTCTCATTGTCGGCCCCTTGTCCAGGCGCCAGCAAAACCCTTTGGGGCGCTCCCCCTCCGCCCAGCGCAGCGCCTTTCATCGCCGGAGGGGAATGCGAGGTGCGGGCGCTGCTCCTGCCGCCCCTGCCCTCGGGGGACACCCAGCCTGCCTTGGGTGTCCAGCTCTGCCCGTGGGCAGCGCAGCAGGGCTGCCTCCTCCTGAAACACCCGACTAAAGAGCGTGAAGGTCCGGGAAGTGTCAGGAGCGTAGATCGGGGCAAACGAGGGTCAAGAAAGGCCAAAATCGGGGAGAAGGCTCCGAACGGCGCCGCCGGCTGCGAGCTGCGCCACCGCCGCCGACCACCAGGGGGAGGCAGAGCGCGCCCGCCGCCGGCGGGAGCTGCGGCCCCGCCGCAACGAGGGACGGGGGGACAACGAGGGACAAAAAGGGACTAAAAGGGACAAAAAGTGTCACCGGGGGACAACCGTGGCGGTCCCGCGTCCCTCCCGTGCCGCCGGGACACGGCGGGGCCCGGCCCAGCGCTCCGAGGCGCGGCCGCGGTTCCGCGGGGCGGCGGAGGAGCGGCGGCGCTGCAGTACCGGCTGCGGCCGCGGGAGGGCGCGCGGGGCCCGGGCCGGGGGTCCCGGCGCTCAACTTCGAAACGCACCAAAAACTGAATTTAAACATTCGGGTAAAAAAACTCTGGTTTTAAACCTTCCGACACCAAAACCCCTCATTTTACATCTTCCAACACCAAAAACTGATTTTAAACCTTCCGATAAAAACCTCTGATTTTAAACCTTCAGATAAAAAACCTCTGATTTTAAACCTTCTGACACCAAAAACTGATTTAAAACCTTCTGACAAAAAAAACAAACAAAAAAAAAAAAACAACAAACCTCTGATTTTAAAACTTCTAACACCAAAAACTGTTTTTAAACCTTCAGATAAAAAAACTCTGATTTTAAACCTTCCGATACCAAAACCCCTCATTTTACATCTTCCGACACCAAAAACTCATTTTAAACCTTCGGATAAAAAAAACTCTGATTTTAAACTTTCTGATAAAAAAACCTCTGATTTTAAACTTTCTGACACCAAAACCTGATTTTAAATCTTCTGACACAAAACCTCTGACTTTAAACCTTCTGACACCAAGAACTGATTTTAAACCTTCCGACAAAAAACCTCTGATTTTAAGCCTTCTGACACAAGAAACTAATTTTAAACCTGGCACAAAAAAACTGATTTAAAACCTTCTGACACCAAAAACTCTGATTTTAAACCTTCCGATAGCAAAACCTCTGATTTTAAACCATCTGGCACAAAAAACTCTGATTTTAAACTTTCTGACACAAAACCCCTCATTTTACATCTTCTGACACTTCTGTACAACACCCCTCACACCCCTCACACCCCTCACACCCCTCACACACCTCGAGGTTGCTGATCCTGAGCAGACAAATTCCCAGTAAGAGGCGAAATTTGAGGCACTCCCAGCGATCATCAATGCTGATCCCCAGGGGATACCTGATGTGCCTCGTGCAGGAATTAATATTATTAATATTTTAATATGTATACCTCGTGTATTAATAAAAGACTGAAGCTACCAACCAGAAATGTCCAAGTCCAGGTGGGGCAGGGCTTGGAGCAGCCTGGGACAGTGGAAGGTGTCCCTGCCATGGCAGGCTGGCACTGGATGAGCTTTAAGGTCCCTTCCTGCCCAAAGCATTCCAGGATTCTGTGATCCCTTCAGCTTTCAACAGTGTAAATGCTGATGGCACTTGTTTCTCCTCTCAAACACTTTTTGCCCTTCCCTTCCCTTTCCTTTCCTTTCCTTTCCTTTCCTTTCCTTTCCTTTCCTTTCCTTTCCTTTCCTTTCCTTTCCTTTCCTTTCCTTTCCTTTCCTTTCCTTTCCTTTCCTTTCCTTTCCTTTCCTTTCCTTTCCTTTCCTTTCCTTTCCTTTCCTTTCCTTTCCTTTCCTTTCCTTTCCTTTCCTTTCCTTTCCTTTCCTTTCCTTTCCTTTCCTTTCCTTTCCTTTCCTTTCCTTTCCTTTCCTTTCCTTTCCTTTCCTTTCCTTTCCTTTCTCCCCCTTCTATGTTTACACACTCCTTGGAAAAATGTGACTGAAATGAGCAATTCTGGCACGTTGCTTCTCTTCCAAATTGGTCCTCAGAGCCTCACCCTGCAAAACCAAGGATTTCTGCCTTCCCAAGAGGCTCAGAGCTGTTCTGGGAGCACTGGGGTGGGGTTTGAGGCAGTCCCGGGTGTTTTGGGGCAGGATTTAGCTGGTGCTCATCTGAGTTGGTGCTTAAAGAAAGGGGTGGCAGAAAGGGAGGGAAAGGGAGGGAGAAAAAACAAGGAGAGTGATGGGACAAGGGAAGGTGAATTTTTAAGATGGGCAGGAAGAGGGAGAAGGAGAAATGTGAGGCAAGAGTGAGGGGAAAGGAGAGAGAAAAGGAAGGATGGGCAGGAAAAATGAGGGTGAGACAGGGAAGGGGACAAGGACAGAAGTAAAAAATCAAGTGGGGAGAGGAAGGGAAGAGGGGAAAAAAGCAGGTAGGAAGTGAAGAAAAGAGGGAAAAGGAGGAAGGGTGATGGGAAATGAACTGGGAGGAGAAATCTGTGAAGAAAGGAGCTGCCCTGTGGATACCCTGGGCAGCATCTCCCCCTCCCAGGGCTGTGCAGAGACAAAGATGGACCTGAGCAAGAATTCAGAAGAGGAGGGGAGAGCCTGGGGTGGTTTTTAAGCAATTCCAAGAGAAGATGCCCAGAGTCTGGAGATGCCTTTGAGAAATCAAGGGTGAGAAGCTGGGAGGCATCCCTGGCTCGGTCTGGGACCCCCTGGGAGACGATGGGAAGGGGAAGGGAGTGAAGAAAGAGAATTTCAAGTCTCCAAGAGCAGCACTGGGGCTGTGCCTGAGGCATGCCAGAGCTCTGGGGGCAGGAAGGGACCTCAGGTGCTGTGAGGTCCCACCAGGTGTCAGGTGTTGGCCATCTCCCCTCTCAAAAGCTGTTTCCTTCTCTGCAGGCTGCTCCTCACCTCCTCAGGTACCCTGAAGACACCCACACCTGGCTCCATCCCAAAGCAGATGTCCCTCCTCGGAGCTCTGTGCTTGTCCAGGGTGGGATCTCCTCTGCAGAGAGATTCTCTCCTTTCCATTTTTAATGGATATTGGCACTAACTCTGTGCAGGATGAGGGCCAGATGAACATCTCTTTAATTAAATCAAAAATACAGTCTGAGAAACGTAATTAAATTAAAAATACACACTTCCAGGTGGAAGCCAGCCTTTACCCTAAGGAGACAAGGCACAGAAAGTTCTGACTTCTTCTCAGTGTTAGGAGATTCTTGTTGTTTTCATTACAAAGCAGCTTTTCCTTCTGTTGCTGACACAAAGTTGTGGAGGAAGAAATGACGACCTTGGAGGGTTTGTGCCACACTACACTGACTTTGGGGTTGTCCAGTCACCCTCTATAAATATTTCTTCCACCACACTGCCCATCTCACAGGGGCTACTGTGACAGCAGTTCTGCCCAGACTTAGTGAAAAATCTGTGCAATAAAAATCACAAGTTAGTGCAGAGAGGAAATACATTAAATAGGCTCTAAATAACACACAGACTACACAGAAAATAAACGAGATTTCCTAACAGAAGTGAGTGTTCTGGTGGACATGCCAGGGCTGTGTCAGACAATGCATTTTGAATTTGCTGGCAGTTGTAGAGGAGGCTCTGCATCTCTTCCTCTGTGTTTGATTTGAGCTTGGTGGGGTTTTGATGTTTCACATGGTGTGATTTTTTTAATATGCTTCTTGCTTGCACCATCTTTCGTGCTTAGGAGATTCACCATAAACATTTGGGTTTTCTTGTAACACAAACCCTTTTCTTCTTAAGAAATAACGAGCATAAGGAAATCATCACCAGTGGGTTGGGCTGAGTGAACTCAAACCCACTGCATCCACACCCTCTCCAAAAACCCACTCCTGCACAGAAATCCACCTCATGTTCCATCAGAGGTTCCTCCTTCCCTCTCCTTCCACGTTGGTCCCAGATGAGACAGCTCGGAGCACTCCAGCCCCACCTGCCCTCCCCAGGGCTCTCCCTTCCCTGCAGCACCACAAACACGCACTGGTCCATACTGGGAAGGAGCAGAAAGGGCAGAAGGAGAGCTGGGGAGGAACAAATGGGCCACCCAGGCTGACCTGAGGCTGCTGCAGCCACTGCTGGGTGGTCTCAGCCTCCCTTTCCCCAGCACCTCTGACTGGGTCATTCTCAGTGGGTGGGCAAGAGAAATCCTGGTCACGAAGAGGAAGGTGTTTGCCCCAGCCCTTATCCAGGGAAAAGCTCACCCCAGGCCCCACCAAGGTTCAGTTCTGAGTGCTTTGTGCTTCCTGACTGAAAGGGGATCAAGGGAACTCTAGTGTGTGTTGGATTGTTGGAATCTGGCTGCTGAAGGAGGAAGGGCAGTATTGGGAGATAGGAAAGGGGTTTCTGGCCTGAGAGGCCAATTCCTTAAGTTTTCCTTCAAAATCATTGAGGTTTTTACAATTTCAAAGCTTTCTGTGGGTCCTTGTGGGTGAGTAACCACCACAAACCCTGGAGGTGCTGCCCTGCCCCATTCGGGTGTCTGTGCTCCCACTCTAACCTGGCTCTGCAGTGCAAGGAACCACAGAAATGGGGAATCCTGGGAGGCTTTGGGTTGGAAGGGACTTAAAGCTCATCCAGTCCCACCGCTGCCATGGCAGGGACACCTTCCACGATCCCAGGTTGCTCCAGGCCCTGTCCAGCCTGGCCTTGGGCACTGCCAGGGATCCAGGGGCAGCCACAGCTGCTCTGGGCACCCTGTGCCAGGGCCTGCCCACCCTCACAGGGAGCAATTCCTTCCCAAAATCCCATCTAAACCTTTACTCCTTTAGTTTCAAACCATTCCCCATCATCCCATCACTCCCTGCCCATGAGGATAGATTTCCTCATGGTTTCCTCCAACAACTTAGAAATTTCCTGAGAGGTTTGAGTGTGTGGAATGACACTGTCAAAACCTGAATCAGAGCACAGAGAGAGCCCTGGGCAGTGAGGCATGGTGACTGCAAACCTTCCTTAGGGGTTAGAGTTCCAGAGTTGTGTCCTTCAGGAGTTCATCATTTCCTCTGGCAGCCCCCAGACTGCTGAATCCTACAGTGGTCACTAAACCACTGTGCTCGATCAGAGCAAGAACTCAGTCAGAAACTCCTGGCAAAGCCATCAACCCTAAAAACTGGGTGGAAACCTGGAAATGCTGTTAACAGTTGCTTTACAGCTACTTTGGGGGGAGACAAGGCAGAATAATAGATCCTGGCTGCAAAATTGTATTTCTGAGAAGTCTTTTACACTAAAACCACATTTAACATATTCACAATTCCAAAACCCCCCTGTCCTCAATTAAGGCATTGAATGGTGCTTCCTATGATGAGCCTCAGGAAAAAAGGGGCCAAAAGAGTCTTGAAGGCCATGTGAGGTACTATTAAAGCAAACCAAAGGTTACTTTAGCGTTCAGAATGAGCAGGTTGGGTGCCAAAGCAGGACAGTGACTGACTGAGAGCTCTTGCTGGTGTTCTGGGGCAGAACTCGGATGCTGCAACATCTCAGGCAGAAAAGATTCCACGGTGAATATTCCTCAATGTGCTGTGGAGAGAAAGCTGATGAGAACAACCAGGGGAGGAAAAACCCAACCAGCACAACGGCTTTTATGACCCTGTGTGGCTGACACTTTCAAAATGAAGCTGAAATGAAAATATCCGAGCCTTTACCTTTGCAATAGGTGATACCCCAAACTGAACCCGCTGAAGAGCGAGTGAGGATTTTGCTGGGTCACTGATTTATGATCTGTGCAGCTCAGGCTTGGGGCAGTCTGACAGAGCTCAGACACAAACCCCACATTGTGACCAACGTGAAGATCAAGCCGAGCTGTGACCCAAGAACACATCTGATGGAACACAAAGAATTCGGGCAGAGCCAGGGGTTTTCTGATGGTCCTTTCCCTCCAAACAATTCCTTCATTTTTCACCCGGCAGCACCATCCAGCCTCAACAGCTAAACTCGACAGGCATTTTTGCCTGCTGGGGTTTTGCAGGGGTTACTCTGACTACTGATAAAGCCTGTAGTGTTATGAAATTAAGTCACATTAAATGGATTGAACAGAGAGCATTAATCTGGGCAAATTACTCCCAACCATTAGAAAACCACGGCTGTGGCAAAGTCAGACAATGGTTTCCATTAGAGAATAGAAAATTAATGCCATATATAACCTCCTTTCTCCTAGACCCTACAGCTCAAGGAAGCTTTTTGTTCTGCTGTGATACAATTTAGAAAATATTTCCTAGCTCTGTGGCAGTGCAGATGATTCGTTTTCCCTGCTCAGTTACTGTGAGGGGCTGGGATGATGGGTGAGAACACTTTTCTTTTGGAGAGCCCTGAACTCCAGCTGAGGGGAGAAGGTGTGGGGAGCAAAGAGAAATGTAGCATTCTTTTATTTGTTTTGAAGTGTCTCTGGAAGTTAAAGCAGGCTGCTCACAGTCCTGCTGTGCCCTTCCAAGCTCTCTTTGCCATCTGCAGTAACACCTGGGCAGGAGAGAGGTGTGAAGAAATTATTCATTCTGCAGTTAGGCTGGAGATAATCGGGAAATAGGAGAGGTTTCCTCATGTCTAAAGCTCCTCTTATCCCCTGAACTCCCTCTTCTGAGATTTTTCTCCCCAACAATCTGCTTCCATCCAACCACTGCCCAAACACTGTTTTCCCACCTGTTCCTGTGTTCTCATCATTCAGGGATCCTGACACCTGCTGTGCTGAGGATGCCTCTGCTGCCTCCAGTGCTTCCCTCTTCTTTTACATGGAGAAGTCTTTGTATTCTGCTAGGAATAGCTCCCTTATCTCATAAAAACACATCAGAGACACAAGCATTGCTTAGACAGCCCTTATTTCTTCTTACAGTGACCCTTCCTTTAGTGAATTTGTGAGTTTTCATTTCAATAATTTATCATCAAAAGGTTCTTTGCCCTCCCCCACCCTGAGACTGAATCCATGGTGCAGGAGAAAGTAAAAAAAAAAAAAAAAAGCCTCTTATCTCTGTGTTTTATTTTCTCAAGGGCCCATATTCACAGGAAATTAAACATCTGAGCACATCAGTGTAGACTGAAAACAGTCACCCATGTTATTTATCTTATTATCAAGAAATGCATTTGTGACAAATTTTAGAGGAAAATTTACTGAAGCCCCTTGAGCAAGTGTTTCTCTTCCTGAGTTTCTCTGAATTACCAAGGACAGAGTTGAGCAGTTAAATGCACTTTGTATGCAGTACAACAGTCTCGAGCATCCAAAAGGACACTGAAAAGTCCTCAAGTCTTACACAGAATATCAGAATAATCTTTATAAATATTATAAATAATCATTATAAAAAAACATTTATAAAGCATTCCTGGTGGGACACACGTGGAGGGAAAATCCAGCAGTTTTATCCAAGTGCTCTCCACCTCTCAGCTCCATCCTCAGTCAGCAATATTCCTCTGCTGGCAGCCTGAGGAGAAAACTCCACGTTTTTCATACTGATCATCAAAAACCTTGTGCTGAATGTTGAAGACCAAGACAAAGCCTTCATTGAGGGAAACAGGGAGAGTGCCTCATTCATGAGGGCAGGGAGAAGGAGTCAGGAAGATAAAATGACATTTTGCAGGCCTGTGGACAGCACTGAACGGAGGCACGGGAGCCCTTTGGAGCACATTATCCCCATGGAATTGCCTGCATGGAGTGTTCACAGCTGGCTTTGCTCTGCCAGGCTGGAGCAGCCCTGACCCCAGCTGTCACCACACCCTGGGGACGCCCCCAGAGCACACAGGGGCTGTCACAAACCCTCTCTGGGCTCACAGGACCTTCCACAGGTGGCACAGACGGGTTCAGCTCAGTCTGAACTCAAGAGTTTCTCCTGCAGAGCTCCAGAGCGGGCTGAGGGCAGGACAGGAGCAGCATTCCCTGCTGGAGCACTGGGGTCAGCTCATCCCAGGGCTGGAGCCAGCCTGGGAGAGCTGGGGCTGTTCACCTGGACACCAGGAGACCTCAGAGCCCCCTTCCAGGAGACTGAGCCCTGCAGTAAATCAGCAATGAACTTGTTTGTCTGACCCATTTATTCATGACCCATAAGTGAGCTTCTGCTTTCTTCTGGAAACGTCTCCCCCACACACAACCCCACAGTGGTGCTGCACAAACCCCCAAAGGCAAAACAGGCCCTCAGTTCCTCTATCAAAGAGACTCTCAGTTCCTCCATCAGAACAGACCCCCAATTCCTCCATCAGATCAGACCCCCAATTCCTCCAACCCCCAATTCCTCCATCAGATCAGACCCCCAATTCCTCCAACCCCCAATTCCTCCATCAGATCAGACTCCCAATTCCTCCAACCCCCAATTCCTCCATCAGATCAGACCCCCAATTCCTCTCAGATCAGACCCCCAATTCCTCCATCAGATCAGACCCCCAATTCCTCCATCAGAACAGACCCCCAATTCCTCTATCAAATTTTTAATTTTCTGTAACAAACACAAGGAGAGAATTTGCATTGTGCTCATTCCTTCCAACCTCTTGATTAACTTCTACTCAGCCAAACATGGGTGAGCTTCCTCCAGCTGAGCTGTAAAAGTTGAATATCTCCTATGGAGCCAGGCTGGGAGAGCTGGGGGTGCTCACTTGGACAGGAGAAGGCTCCAGGCAGACCTGAGAGCCCCTTCCAGTGCCCAAAGGGGCTCCAGGAGAGCTGGAGAGGGACTGGGGACAAGGGAGGGAGGGACAGGATACAGGGAATGGCTTCCCACTGCCAGAGGGCAGGGCTGGATGGGATATTGGGAAGGAATTGTTCCCTGTGAGGGCGGGCAGGCCCTGGCACAGGGTGCCCAGAGCAGCTGTGGCTGCCCCTGGATCCCTGGCAGTGCCCAAGGCCAGGCTGGATGGGGCTGGGAGCAGCCTGGGACAGTGGAAGGTGTCCCTGCCATGGCAGGGGTGGCACTGGATGAGCTTTAAGGTCCCTTCCAACCCAAACCAGTCTGGGATTCCATGATCTGGGGAGTGGGGAAATGGGTCACATCAAAAAGTAAATGGTTCTGTGTCTTGAAAAGTTCTTTGCTTGCAGGACCTCTAAGTGCAACAAGCACCAAACAAAATAAGTTTAGTTTCTTTTTTATTAAAATTACCCACAGAATCCAAGGTAAAATGGACAAACGGGGAATGTTGCATGGAAAGCTATTAGGATAAGCAATTTTCATTAGAATGAAAATTTAATAAATTTAATAAATTAATTGCTTCCAATAAGAACAGCAGTCAGTGCAGCCTTCTCACTGCACATTGACCAGATGCCATTAAAGCAGCTCCTACCCAGAGAAAAGATAAATTAATGCTCATTTGTCTCAGTCAAACACAGCAAGTAAATTACTTTATAAATAAAAACAAACATAGTCAATAAACATAACCAGAGGATGTTGTAATCTAAGGCATGATTTTGGAATGTTGTTTTCTTTCTTAGTGTCATTCTTGAAGCTGCTGGTGCGTTTACAGTCCCTTTCAGCCCAAACCAGTCTGTGATTCTATTATGTGATTCTCTGTAATATTTTTAATTCCATGACTTCTGTGTGCTCCAAACCAACTGGGCTAGGCCCCTCAAAGGGCAGAACCCACCTCAAAAATTCCCTGGAGTGTTGTTCTGTCAGACCCAGTCCCCAGGCTGGCGATTCCTGAGGAGCAATTCCAATTCCCATCCATCAGTCCTGCTGCTCAACCCAAGTTATTTACTTTCCCTCTGCACAGGTTGAGCTGCACATCCCAGAACACAGAATTTGCTCTGCTGGGTGCTTTCAGGAGGCTGATTCTGCTGGAAATCCATGGAGGACTCAAAGCCAAGACAAAAGGCAGCCTTGTGTGGCAGCCTGGGGGCTGCTGTGTGATCCTCTGCTGCCCAGGGCACTCACACACAGCACTGCTGCAATTCCACTTAACTTGAAAGGGTGCAAAGGATATTTTCATCTTTATTTTGCTCTGTAGGAGTGAGTGGCATTGCTTATGTTTAAATAATGCATTTACTCTTTCAAAAAGGAGTTTGGCATCCACGGAGACGAATCAAACTGGCTGGAACTGAGCAGATGGAATTGTGCATTCCTGCCCTTGGATGCTGCTGTTGCAAACAGCTGGAAGGAAGAATTCAGGTACCTTCAGCTCCAGGAAACTCCTGCAAGAGCAAAGGGTCTCCCTTCCCCACTCTGCTCCCACCAGGATCCTGAATCCCTCCCCTCATCCCCAAAAGCTCCCTCTGCCCCAAAGGCTGCTCTTCTGCACGAGTCAGACACAGAGAGGCTTTTCCAAGCCCTGCAGCCTCTCAGGTTGTGTTTCCAGAGCTCCTTTTCCTCTTTATTTCGGCTGCAGAGGGAACGGGAAGAGCTCGGGCCAGATCACAGCTGGGGGAGGTCACGGCAACCCCATCCCTGCCAGGCCTGGTCTGGGAGAAAGGCTGGAAAAATGGGATTGGGGATGCTGCGAGGAGAAAGGCTGAAAATACGGGATTTTGGGGAAAAAAGTATGGGAAAACCCCATCCTTTTTCACAAAAAGTAAGGGAAAAAATCATCTTTCCCCACCCAATTTTTGGAAGGGAAACACAAACTCCAAGCTTTGTTTATGGCTGTTCCTGAAAAGCCTGGGAGGACACGGGGTCCCAAAGCATCGCCCCCCAAATGACCTCCAGTGAGCTGGGGACACCTGTGGTGTTGGGGACACCTGCCTATTTCTGGGGCAGCTCTGTGTGCTTCCCTCCCCTGAAAACCCCCCACATGGTGGGGAGATAAATGAAAATGTCTCACTGCCTTGTTCTGTGGCAAATCCACTTCAGAACACTCATTGATAGAATTTTCCTCAGCGAGCTGGTGGCTCCTCAGGTGCAGGGCAGTGAGTTCACTCTTTATTTCAAAGAGTGGGTGGAATGGAGCCTCAGATTTAAAATGTGTTGTGTAAAAGTGCATTCGCCTCTTGGCTGACTCACCCTCAGACATTTGCTTTTCTCCTTTATTTATATTTCAGCTGCTATAAAATCTCGAATGTTTCTTCAAACCCACCTTTGTGGAATTCACTGATCACTGCTGTTTCTACTGCATGTTCACTCAGAGACCTGCTGTACCAGCTCCAAAAGCAGCAAATTCTCCACCTGTGTGTTTTTAAAATTTTATTGGTAACAGGACAGTTATTTTAACTGCAAACAGAAACTGGTAACAGGACAGAATTTATTTTCTCTCTCATCTTACCTCCAGCAACTGGAGAGTGATAACAAAACAAACCAAAATACAACAAAATACAAAAGTGCCTGAAAGGGGGTGACTTCTTGTTTCTTTTCCCAAGTATCAGGCATTCAAACAACACACATTGCTTACTGAGATGAACATTTGGGACTTCTGCGTCCAAAATTATTTCTGTGTGTGAAAAGTGTTTCTCACCTGGGAATGAGCAGTTCCTGTTTGTTGCACTGATCAAGCAGACAGGGATGAGATTTTACCTCACTGAGAACACTGCACTGGCCTATAAATGTGCTTCTAAAGCCTGCAAGAGCAGGAACTCACCTGCCCAACTGGGTCATGGTGCAAGGAACTTCACTTCTTGTTCCCAAATACACACGTGCACAGTAGTAGGGATCCTCATGGCTAAGCCTTGCAATAAACCTTGCTGAGTTTTATAAGAGATACAAGAAATTTCCTTTACAAGCTCACTGTAATAAATAAACTTCCCTTTGGTTTCAATTTTCCAGTCCAGTATGTTTGTAGGAGGTGTTTAAGTTCCCCCATTATTTCTGTGGCAGTAACTACATGCAGTTTTTTGAGATGTTACATTAAAAAAAAAACCCCAAAAAAACCCAAAAAAACCCTCAACAACCCAAAATCTCTTGTTTCTTGCTGTAAATGATGACATTATGCTGAACTGGCACTGATGAAAACCAGGATCACAGGTACTGAATACATTTAGTGCATGAGATTTGGCTCTGACATATTTATGAAACACTGCAGCTAAACTACTTCATGTAGTGTTTATTTCAACCAGGGTTAGACTTACAGAAAGCAATGGGATTTTGGGAATTTATTGTTACTGTGAGAGTGCACTGGTAAACTGGTCTGTGTCCTTTGTTAACTGCACTTGTAAACTCATATTTATTCAGGATTTCCTATAGGGAATGATGACAAAGGGGAAATGTCACTGGCAGAATAAAGAGCTTGAGCACTGCAATGCAAAAGCTGCTGTTCTCATTGGTGAAAAATGCACATTTAAATTGTACCTAGCTCAGAATACAAAGATTAGCATGCTGGTTAATCCCAAATTATTGATCAAATTTAAGCAAACTGGGGGTTTTGAGGAGGTCAGCCTGGCTGCTGCACACTGGAGCAGCAGACAGCAAATACAAAGCTAAATTGCTTTTTCCACTCAACTGATCTGAGCACAGCCCATGGACCCAGCAAGTGCAGAGTTTGTTCAAAGTGGGTGTTTGTAAAGCACTGGTCACCAGCTCAGGGGAAAAGCCTCAGGTGGGAAAGTATTTAAGAGCACAGCGAAAAGACAGCTTAATTAGCCTCAAATTGTGATGAACTTACAGTCTATAAATTCACAATGGACACAGACCATCAGCACAGCCTCTGGAAAAACCCATCTCTCATGGTGACCTGCTTTGAAAGTTATTTTTGGCAAGTCATACCCAATCCATAGACTGACAATAGTGAATTGACTCATGGATTACAACCAAAAATGGGGTTTGGCTACAGCTCTGCATCAGCAGGTTTTTGTGCTTAAAGCTTGGTAAAGACTTATTTAATATCAACATATTTAACTAAGATTCCTGTAGGATGCACAGCGGATAAGGAATTTCCTGGGTTTTATTTCCAGCCCTTGCCCTGGCAGTAGCCCCTGGCAGGAGTGTGGGGATCGATCCAAAGCCTGCCCCTGCTGTCAGTTCCATGTGCTGCTCCGTGCTCTGAGCAAGGCACAAAGCCATGGAGAGGCTGGAAGAGCCCCCCTGGGATGGCTGCAAGTGGGGCAATGAACAGAGCAAGAGGAGGAACCTTCCTGCTGGGTATAAATCCGTGTGTGTGTCCCTTCATCCAGCCAGAGCTCCGCCCAAGGATGGACACCTCCCCACGAGGAAATGCTGGGAGAGCTGGGGGTGCTCACGTGAAGAAAAGGCTCCAGAGAGAGCTCAGAGCCCCTTCCAGTGCCCAAAGGGGCTCCAGGAGAGCTGGAGAAGGACTGGGGACAAGGGAGGGAGGGACAGGATACAGGGAATGGCTTCCCACTGCCAGAGGGCAGGGATGGATGGGATATTGGGCAGGAATTGTTCCCTGGGAGGGTGCTGAGGCCCTGGCACAGGGTGCCCAGAGCAGCTGTGGCTGCCCCTGGATCCCTGGCAGTGCCCAAGGCCAGGCTGGATGGGGCTGGGAGCAACCTGGGACAGTGGAAGGTGTCCCTGCCATGGCAGGGGTGGAATGGATGAGCCTTAAGGTCCCTTCCAACCCAAACCAGTCTGGGATTCCAGGATGTCACAGATGTTGAACACCCCTCTCCTTTGAGCACAGTCCCACAAACCCCAGCTCTTCCATGCTCCCTGTTCCCTGCGCTCAGCCAGCTTCTCCCAAGCCCAGGATTCTCCTCACCACACATTGCTCATAATTCACCCAGCACCTTCTCTAGCTGCTGATGGAGCTCTCACAGCTGCTCTCCACGGTTCACCCTCCCAGGCACACATTCCAGCAGGAAGGCCAAGTGTCTCCCACAGATCCAGTTCTCCAGGCCAAAACCAGCATGGCTCTGGGAGAACGGCAGCATTTTAAGAACACTCTTCAAATAAACCCATGTTCCAGAGTCCTTCCTCAGCAGAGGAGCACGAGATCTACTGGCAACAGTCTGTGCCCAAGTCCTCACTATGTTAATAAGGTAAAAAAAAAAATGCCCAGGAAGCTTTAATACTGAATAGTTTAATATTAAAAACTCACCCTAGCTATCATTAACCTTTCAAAGTCCCTACCTGGAATCAGTGCCCCTTCCAGGGCTGTCCAGGTGCAAACCCACCACCCAGAGCAGCCTGCTATCCTGACTAAATGAGTTTTAAATTAATTTTCCAGCCCCTTTTCCAAGAGCAGAGCCTCCAGCAGTGCCTGCTCCTTCCAGGTGCAGCTGTGAGGGGCAACCAGAGCCATTCAGCACCTATTGGCAGAGGGTTTTGAGCATATGGCTTAAATATTATCTCATTTATTTAGGCAGTTTAAGTGGAGATGACAGCATAGCATATATATAAATATAAAAATAAAATATAAATATATAAAACACACATATAAATATATATATATATATATACACACCCCAGCCTCAGGGGCTTCAAAAAACCTGTTAAAATCCATAACAGGCCTTAGAACACATAGTAAAAATACAAATATAAAATATAAAAAATATATTTAATGTATAATAATATGTATTTTATATATATATTTATATATATATATATATATATATATATATATATATATATACACATCCCAGCCTCAGTGGCTTCAAAAAACCTGTTAAAATCCATAACAGGCCTTAGAACACACAGTAAAAATACAACTATAAAAATATAAATATATATATATATATATTTAATGTATAATAATATGTATTAAATACTTAGGTATATATATATATACACCCCAGCCTCAGGGGCTTCAAAAAACCTGTTAAAATCCATAACAGGCCTTAGAACACACAGTAAAAATACTCATGAGAGGAGCAGGGACAGATCAGTGCCAAAGCTGGGTCAGGGAAGCCCAAAGGGAAGGAATGCTGCTGTTCTAAGGGCCCTTTTCCTTTAAGTGCTGGTCCCCAGCCTGGCCCGAGTCAGCAGCACAGAATTCTCTGTGCCTTATATGGCTTGTTCTGATTTTTTTTTTTTTTTAATGACTCCATGGATTTTTTTTTCATCCTATAATCACACAAAAAACTTTTTCACATAATTGTCTTCATTAAGTGAAATCATCAGGGCGCGTGAGAAACATCCTCGGCCTGACTCTGCCGTGAAAACCTTCCCATGGAATCCTCACCAAGTGAATTTGTATTTTATTTTAATTTCAGTTCATATCCCAGTGGCTCTCAGAAGGCAGAAGGCCTTGCCCAGCACCTCACAATGTCCTGGGCCTTGAATAAAGTGGGTCCCAATTATGAGGCTGCTGGTTTGGGGCAGGTTTGGGGCTGGTTTGGGGCTGGTTTGGGGCTGGTTTGGGGCAGATTTGGGGCTGGTTTTAAGGCTGTTTGGGGCCTGTTTTTGAGGCTGGTTTGGGGCTGTCTTGGGGAGGTTTGGAGCTGGTTTGGGGTAGATTTGGGGCAGGTTTGGGGAGGTTTGGAGCTGTTTTGGGGCAGGTTTGGGGCTGTTTTGGGGCAGGTTTGGGGCTGTTTTGGGGCAGGTTTGGGGAGGTTTGGAGCTGTTTTGGGGCAGGTTTGGGGCAGGTTTGGGGCTGTTTTGGGGCAGGTTTGGGGCTGTTTTGGGGCAGGTTTGGGGAGGTTTGGAGCTGGTTTGGAGCTGGTTTGGGGTTGTTTTGGGGCAGGTTGGGGCTGTTTTGGGGCAGGTTTGGGGCTGTTTTGGGGCAGGTTTGGGGCTGTTTTGGGGCAGGTTTGGGGAGGTTTGGAGCTGTTTTGGGGCAGGTTTGGGGCTGTTTTGGGGCAGGTTTGGGGCAGGTTTGGGGCTGTTTTGGGGCAGGTTTGGGGCTGTTTTGGGGCAGGTTTGGGGAGGTTTGGAGCTGTTTTGGGGAGGTTTGGAGCTGGTTTGGAGCTGGTTTGGGGTTGTTTTGGGGCAGGTTGGGGCTGTTTTGGGGTTCATTTGGAGCTGTTTTGGGACAGGTTTGGGGCTGTTTTGGGACAGGTTTGGAGCTGTTTTGGGGCTGTTTTGGGGAAGGTTTGGAGCTGGTTTGAGGCTAGTTTGGGAGAGGTTTGGGAGAGGTTTGGAGCTGTTTTGGGGGAAGTTTGGGGATGTTTTGGGGCAGGTTTGGAGCTGATTTATGGCTGGTTTGGGGCTGTTTTGGGGCATGTTTGGAGCTGGTTTGGGGCTGGTTTGGGGGTGTTTTGGGGCATGTTTGGAGCTGGTTTGGGGCTGTTTTGGACCTGTTTAGGGGCTGGCTTGGGGCTGGTTTGGGCCTGGTTTGGGGCTGGTTTGGGGGCTGGTTTTGAGGCGGATTTGAAGCTGGTTTGGGACAGTTTCTGAGGCTGTTTTGGGGCTGTTTTGGAGTTGTTTTGCAGCAGGTTTGGGCCTGGTTTGGGCCTGGTTTGGGGCCTGTTTTGGGCCTGGTTTGGGGCTGATTTTGGAGCTGGTTTGGAGCTGATTTGGGGCTGTTTTGAAGCTGGTTTTGTACCCCCTGGAGAAACCCAAAGGGGTTAAACCCAGCCCCGTGAGGGACCCAGGCCCTGCCAGGCCCTGCAGAATCCCCTCCCACCGCCTTGTTCAGAGCTCCAAGTGCTGAAAAGAAACTCCCAAAGTCTTCCGCTTGTTTGGCAACCAACAGAGAAATATTTCTGTTTGCACTTAGCAACACCCTGAATCAGAATTTTTAGTCCAAAATCACTTTACGGAGCCTTTCCTGTTACTCCATGCTCTTCCCAACAGTTTCACTCTGGCTTCTTGCCTTTCAGAAATCTGCAGGGCTGAGAAATTTTTCAGGGGACTCCACTCAGGGAAAGATGTGCAGAGCTTCTCTTTTGCTCTTTCAGAGTGTCTTGATTTTTTAAAAATAAATTTAAATATATTATATTTTTTTAAAAATAAATTTATAGGAAAGCCAGGATAGCACTAAAAATACCTCCAAATTAACATGGGAGCATGGAAATAGAAGTATATAAAATAACTGCAGTATGTTGGGGCTTTTTTGCTTTATGACAGAAAACAGAGCTGTGCTGTCTGCACACAAAAATGGATACTTCACTATTTTCTGTCTCAAATATGAGTTATATAGCAATTATTTCACATTGTATATTAAAATTAGAACAAAGGTAAATTATTGATTCTATATATTGAATATAACATATTAAGTAATCAAATCATATTATATTGAACGGTTTTATACCATATCATAGGGTACCATATATAATATTGGAAGTATTTTTAAATTATGAGCTCAATTAATGCGCTTATTAAAATGAATAATATAGAAATGGGTAAAGTTTGTACCTTCTCAAAGCAAAGTTGCCCTTGGAGCTGCCATCTGAATTCACACAGTTTCTCATCTACTTTGGCTTAGATTTAGAGCAAGGAATTTAAGAGCTGACCTTGCTGTAGTTCAACAGAAAAACATTAAATATGGATCCCAGTCCTGAATATTGTCTGTAAATATCTGAAAAGTTCTTACCTTATTAAAAACCAAAGCAGGGCAAAAGGGAAAACTGGTAAAACAGTTTCAAGGCAGCTGCCTGGAATTTTTCATGGTAATTAGCTCAGTTTATAGACTCCAGAACTATAAACAAGACTCATTAAATACAGCAGAATGGCATTGTCTACATTTACAAAACTACAGATCAGCAATTGTGAGCCCTCAGGAAGGCATTTAGCCCTCATCCTCATCAGATATAGTGGTTTAAAACCCCCTAAAAAGGGTGAGGTGGATATCTATTGTTGTTTTATCAATGATAGCATCTTTAATTAGAGTAAAATGGTGCACACAGGCTTTGAAACACAGGATCCAGTGCTGGTCTCTGTAGTTGTGCCAACAACAAACTCAGTTCCATGTTCTGGTGTTGCACTTGACTGCCTGTCTCCTCAGTTTAAGGGATGTGGCCTGGGGCCACAGCCATGATAGAGAACTATAAATAACCCTGGCAATGAACTGACTCTGGAATTCTTGCAGGAACTGGGAGAAAACAATTCTAGATCTGCAAATGCATTAAACTGCAAGGGTGAGCCTTGTGCTGCACCTTTGGTGGGACCTTTAGCAGAGAACTGAAACCTTGAGCCAAGGTTCACATGTGGGTGAACAAGGTTCACATGTGGGTGAACATGGAATTCACATGTGGGTGAACAAGGTTCACATGTGGGTCATCAAAACATGGAATTATAGAATCCCAGAATTACAGAGTCCCAGAATCCCAGACTGAATTGGGTTGGAAGGACTTTAAAGGCTGACCCATCCTATCCCATCCCATCCCATCCCATCCCATCCCATCCCATCCCATCCCATCCCATCCCATCCCATCCCATCCCATCCCACCCCTGCCGTGGCAGGGACACCTTCCACTCTCCCAGGTTCCTCCAAGCCCTGTCCAGCCTGGCCCTGGGCACTGCCAGGGATCCAGGGGCAGCCACAGCTGCTCTGGGCACCCTGTGCCAGGGCCTGCCCACCCTCACAAAAATACATTTTCTGGAACGTGGCTCTGTGTTTTCTGTGGGAAAATATCAAATATCTGTGAGGAAATGTTTGGTTTTTTTCCTATCCAGAAGCAGAACTGAGGAGCAGGAGCCATCATCAGGCTTCCCTTTTCCCCAAGACAGAAACTGAGCAGCTCTCAGAGAGGAGCTGGGGATCCCTTGGGGATCCCTTGGCTCTGGGTGCAGCAGCACCACTTCCCTGAACTGCAGAGTTCTCTCTGCAGAAAACTGCAGTTTCCTCCCCAACAGGGAGAAAATCTGCTGTGCCCTGCTACTGCAGGCCAGGGGACACAAACTGGAAGATATTTGTACAATATTTGTCATTTAAAAATAAAAAATTACTGCAGTGGGAGCTCTGAGAGCTCCAACACTGTCAAAAGATTAGAAGGTAAATACATTTTGAGGAGAAGTATTGGATTTTGATGAGCCTTCTGAGTCCCTTCCAATTTGGGATTTTCTATGATTTGATATTTTAACTGTTTCATTTACCATAATATTGCAGAAATGGCCAACCTAGCACAGAGCAGGTATGTTCCTTCCAGAGCAGAGGTTTGGTACAGCTGAGCTGATCTGAAATCCTGTGTTCTGATGCAGATATTGATCTATTGATCAATTCAGATACTGAGGAATTGTGTGGGCACACCCTGTCACAGGTGGGGGCGGCTCAGAGCCATGGCTGTGCTTGCACTGGTGGTTCTTAGTTTGGCTGAACTGGAGCAAAAGGAGAGGAAAGCCACAAAAATTGTTTAGAAATAACAGTTTATAAGAGGGGAAATGGTAAACAGTTAAACAGCTCAAGGTATTGAAGGGAAATCAAAGCTAAAATCACAGCAAAGCTAAAATCACAGAATATCCTGAGCAGGAACAGACCCACAAGGATGATCCAGTTCAGCTCCTGGCCCTGCACAGCACAACCCCAAAACCCCACCCTGTGCCTGAGAGTGTTCTCCAACATGATGATCTTCCAAAGGCTCAGGACAGGAACAGGAAGTTGGATGTGATTATCCTTATGGGTCCATACTAATTTGAGATATTTTATGATTATTTAAGGAAAAATATTATGTCTTGTGTGGGGTCACAGCCCAGAAGCTTGCTGAGCTTTCATCAGGCACTTTGGGCCACTCTGATGGACACAGGTAGTTCATCAAAACCTCAGCACCACAACATGAAAATTAATTCAGTATTGGTATTGGAGTTGAAAGGATGACCTGGCAGGTCTGATTTCTCTTTACTAATTCCCATCGAATTTCTCCTCAGTTTCAGTTGCATTAGGAGGACATTTCAAATCTCAGTGCTCTGCAGGAATTCCAGGAGCAGCCTGTGCCAGTGGGAAGGGAGAAGTTAGCATCTGAATGAATTTCAGCCTCGTGTTTTGTCCTGAACGCTTGCTGTTCCCTTTTCAGATCTGGAAAGCTGCAGAATGACATATCTCTGGATTTTTTATGTTGTGATTCTTTTCTCCTAGGATCTATGCCCTGCTGGTTCTGGGAAACTTGTGACCTCTACATTTTTAATTAGAACTCGTAACTTTTTCCATAGCAACATATTTTGATGCTGCAAATACAGAATCTGTCAAATCAAACAGCTCCTGGTCAGAAGAAATCCAAATATATGGAAATGCTGAGCAATAATAAGATGTAGAATATGGCACAGTTAAGAAAAAAAAATTAAAAGAGACAATAAAAGAAGGATGGAAAGCTTTGGTTAATTTCTGGGTTTGATTTTAGTGATTATTTAATCAATACAAATTATTAAATTGTTGTGTCACTACCCAACTGGTACAAAGCAATGAACTGTTCTCAGGAAATATTTTAGATGAAGAAAAGTCTCACTCACAGGGATGAGCAGTAGAAACAGGTGGTGAAAGCAAAAGAAATCCTCTGAAACAAAACCCAGGCTCAGATATTAACAGAATAATGGAATTCCATAGGATGGGAAAAGCAAATACTTTAGTAAAACAAAGCAGTTCTAGCTGGACTTTTTCAAAACCATTGATTTGTGATGCATACCTTGCATGTGCCAAAAAAGTATTTCCTTCAACAACAAAGTTTTGGGATTTTTGTCATTTGGCTTTACTGTTTAAGGGTTACTGTAATTCATTCACTGATTCTCAGTTACAAACATTTTTGGGTATTATTGTTTTTACTATATTTATTTACTATATTTATATACTTTATATACTATTTATATACTTTATTTACTGTTTTACTTTATTTATTTATTTACTGTATTTACTATATTTCTTAATACAATTTATTTCTTTAATACAACTTTATTTACTATTTTACTTTATTTATTTCTTTACTATATTTACTATATTTCTTTAATGCAATTTGGTATTATTTATTAATTATTTACTATAATTTGGTATTTCGGGTTTTGACATCTCTGTGAGCTTTTTAAAGATATTTCTGTGTCAACAGAGACCTGTGCAGAATGTTGTCACCTGTTCCTTGAATTTACCAAGTAAGGCACTACTAAATTTCCTCTCTAGCATGTAAAGTCTTGGACAAAATTATTGTTATTTTCTGATTATCCAGGCTTGTGCTCACTCTCATAGTCAGTTACTTGGGGTTCCTTTTCCTGCTTTAAGCAAAGATTTTGCTTCAGACTAAGGAATCATCCTGCCTTTCCTAATCCCCCACCAGCCCCTCGCCCTTCTGCAGGGCCATCCCTCTGGAATTCCCTGTCAGGCCAGCAGCCAGGAGATATCCATGGGCTTGTTCAGGTTTTTAAACAAATGTTGAAGTGCAGGAACATCTTCTAGAAGCAAACACCAATGTGGGAATAGCGGCTTTGGTTTCTTCCCTCTGGTTAGTGTTAGACACATGATTACTGTGCCTTTGTCTAGTCCATCTGTTTCCACTTTCCATAAAAAATGCTGGGATATGAAGCTCAACTTGGTGTGTTTTAACCTTGCACTGCAAACGAGGGGTTCCTGGGTGCTCCATTCTCACAGATGCCCCAGGGGTGTGTCTGGGCAGAGGGTCACCAAACCCTAACATTTCCTCGCAGATATCTGATATTTTCCCTCAGAAAACTCAGATCCACAGTCCAGAAAAATGTCCTTTGTAGTCTGCAAGGCTGTCTAAACAGAGTATGAAAATAGATGACATCACTTACACAATTTGGGTTTTCTCCACGAAAATGAAAAGCTCCATTCGTGTGAACTCCCCGACAATTGTCAGAGGAGGGAACTTTTCGAATGAAATGCTTCATCTCACTAATTTAGAGCAACAAAAACCACAACACTGCTCTGAAAGCTTTGATTTCCAAAAGCCATGACGTTTTTTAATTTATTTAGAAGCATGATGGAACAGTTTCATAAATCTCCTGCCACATATACCATCCACTTAGGCAATCTGACAGCTTGTTTGCCGGAATACATGAGACACAGAAGGAGCATCACTATATTTATGTGTGCCCAAAAAGGACACAATATTATTTTTAAAAACCAAATAGAAAAAAATCGGAATGTTTTGGAGTTGGAGGACTGAAATTTCCCGCATTTTGCCTTCCAAGTATAGATTGTTCAAGGTTCTGCCTGCAGCAGCCAGGCGAGATTTCTGCCCAGGGAGCTTGGGGAGAGCAGCTGGGACTGGCACTGCTTGGACCAACCCAGCACCCTTCACTCACTCACTTTGTGTTTCTGCAGTTTTCCCAGCTATTTCCACAGATCCTGGCTGCTCCTGGGTCCTGAGGATGCCACAACCCCAAACAGTTTTATAAATCTAGAGGGGGAAATGATCTGTCTGCCGCAGCAAGCAGAGAGCCCACGAGAACGTCTGTGGGGTTTTACCAGCAAAGCTGCTGAAAAAGGAGCCAGGATGGGATCCCTGACCTTTCCCAGCCCTCCTCCACCCGGAGCAGCCCACAGCCTGCTCTGGAAAAGCTTCAGCTCGCCCAGGGAGCAAAATTAGACATCTTCTCCAGGGACACTCTTACTCTCTCGCACCAAACCACTCCTCAGAGCAACGGGGGATGGAAAGCAGGGAAGAGTGAGTGCAGAGAGTGTCTGTCCCTCACTGAGGGCTTCCCACAGCACAGTGGGAATGCCCAGACACGCTCAGGCAGCGCTGGGAAGGAGCTGTCGAGGGGTAGGAGCAGAGCCAAGCCCTGGCCTGTGATTCATGGAGCAAGAAAATCATGTTTGAGCTGAGGAACAGCGGCACTTCACAAGTGTCCAGATCCTCTCATCCCCACTGCTCCCACAAACCTGACTGGCATTCCAGTAATGGAGTAATTTTTCCAAATATTTTTGGACTTATGACTGTTACTTAAGGCTCTTTGAAGGTTTGTGATAACTATATGGTTTCTTAGAGAAAACTCTGGTTATTATAGTCTTGTTTTTATCCTAAGTCACCACAGCAAGGTGAAATAATAAATATGGAGAATAGCCCAATAAATTAAAAATCAGATATTCCAATGAACTAAACCCCAGGTATTTCCAATAAACTAAAAATCAGATATTACAAATAACCAGCTGCATTACAGTAATGTTTTGAAGTTCAGGTCAATAGTTGTTGGGTTATGATTAGAGGTTTTAGGTGAAAGCTACCAAACAGTTTGTCCAGTTTTTGTGACCACTTCCAGCTCCTGTCCTGCTCTGGGAAAATGCGAGGACTGGGAAGATTTTGGGAGGATGAGAGGTTTTGGGAGATTTTGTCCCACATAGTGCAGAAGCTGACCCTGCATCAGCCAGAGGGAGAGCAGCTGCTCCCAGGGAGCTCCAGGTGTGTTTTGGATGGGGAAAACAGAATCAGCACAAAAGCCCTGGAAGGTTTGGCAGCTGCTGCCCCACCACCACAGAGGTGCTGTTATTCCAGCTGATTCCCAGCCTCCACACCCTGAGCATCTCTTTTGTGTGCTCCAAAAGCTCTTCTGTGCTGGTGCTGGCCTTAACAAGCCTCTGTCCTTCTGGCTGCTGGGGGCAGTGAGGGCAGAACCATGGAATCATGGAATCATTTAGGTGGGAAAAGCCCTCTGAGGTCATGGAGTCCAACCATTACTGCAGCACTGCCAAGGCCACCATGTGCCACACGCTGTTTCCAAACACTTCCAGGGCTGGTGCCCTGGGCAGCCCAGTCCAGCCCTTGGCAGCCCTTGCAGTGGAGAAATTTCCCCCAATATCCACCCTGAGCCTCCCCAGCACAGCCCAAGACCGTTCCCTCTCCTCCTGTCCCTGTTCCCTGGGATAAGATCCCAAATCCCCCCCGGCTGTCCCCTCCTGGCAGGAGTTGTGCAGAGCCAGAAATTCCCCCTGAGCCTCCTTTTCTCCAGGCTGAGCCCCTTCCCAGCTCCCTCGGCTGCTCTTCACCAGACCTGTGCTCTTTTATGTGCACAGAAATCTGAAATTACAGGATTTTCCTGCAGGAATGTGGGTGACACAGGGCAAAAGCCACAGCGCCCAGTGGATCCCAGCTCACGCCAGGAGGGAACAGCCTGGGCTCAAAGTGCCTGATGAAAGCTCAGCAAGGCCATAACAAAAATCTTCTCTGAGCTGTGACCCCACACAAGTCATGATATTTTTCCTTAAGTAATCATAAAATATCTCAAATTAGGAGGGACCCATAAGAATCATCGTGACCTGTTCCATGCAGGGATACCTAAAACTAAGCCATAAGACAAACAGCCTCACCCAGAAAAAAGAAAATCATTATAGAAATAGATATAAAAATACACATAACCTATAATATATTGCTATATATATTAAAAATATACTGTATTATGTTTGTAATACATTACAGAACACATAAATGGAATCACCAGAATCAGAACAGAATGCAAAAACTACTCTCTCACCTTTATAAATCTTTATATTACAGTAACTATCCACTATTTTTCTGTACCCTTTTACTGTTTTTTGTGCTTACATGGACACTCTAAGATATTAAGGTATCTCAGGTAGGCAAGTGCTTTAAGTGCTGTGTTTGTCCAGAATTGAAGAGTAAAAAACCATGCATGGTAAATAACTGACATAAAAGCAGGTTTCCCTCCTCCACTCAACCCTCTGTAGAGGTAAAAAAAAAAAAAAAAAAAAGGAGTAGAAAGAAAATGTCCACTCTCAACTGTCTTGGTCAATGTAAAAACTTCAAAACTCAAAACTTGGCTTCCTTTCTCAATAATTCCATATTACACAGAGGCAGATAAATGTAACAAATATTTAACACAAGCTACCTTCATACAAGCAGTGGATCAGATCAAAGAGTGTTTAATTAAATATCTTCCCTCTTAATTAAATATCTTCCCTACAATCATCTAAAGGACATGGAAGTGTATAAGATTAGGACACACAGGTATTAAAGGGCTCCAGAGTATTCTGTCTTCCTCAGAAAGTTGCATTTTAGGGGTTTCTCAAGTCAGAAGTCAGCACTGGTCCTTCCTGGGTTTCCTTCCCAGGGATGTGTTCATTTTCCCCCAGATCTACAGAAATTTCCCACGTTCACAACATTCTACAGCAACAGGAAGAACAGTCATCCATCCTCTTTTCTCAGAGTGGATTTTGTTGCCCCCTGCTTCCCATGCTGTAAAAGCACACAGCATCACCTTTGCCATGGCTCTCAGGACTCAGTTCCATCAAATCTCTCCCACTTGCCATATTTTTGACTCCTTTTCCCATTATTTTACTCCTTTCCCCATTATTTTACTCCTTTTCCCATTATTTTACTCCTTTCCCCATTATTTTACTCATTTTCCCCATTATTTTACCCCTTTCACCCATTATTTTACTCTTTCCCCCATTATTTTACTCCTTCCCCCATTATTTTACTAATTTTCCCATTATTTTACTCATTTTCCCCATTATTTTACTCCCTTTCCCATTATTTTACTGATTTCCCCATTATTTTACTCCTTTCCCCCATTATTTTACTCTTTTCCATCTAAAGAATTCCATATATTCCTCTCCTTCTGCATGACAAACAGCTGTATCCCCTTCACTGTGCTCCTCACCCTTGTTCAAACCTTTCCCATCTCCACTCCCCTCCCCCTGGAGCAGTGCAATACCTGCACATGTGCCCAGGCAATTTCCACAGGGACAGAATTTATTCTTCGTGTCACCTCACGTTAGAGACCAATTAAAAACAAATCATCCAAATGTAATTTTCCTGATTCTGAGCAGTCAGCTCAGTGTCAATTACTCTTAGTGCAAAATTAGGTTTTTGAAGGTGTTTTTGTTCGTTTTTGTTGTTTTTTTTAAAAAAAATGCAACCCTGGTGCATCACTTCACATCCCTACACTGACCTTTACCTTTCATTGCATTTGACAGAAAACGTAATCACATCCTCCTGCAATTCCTCAGGGAGTTTGAAGACCTGAGCCCATCATGAAAACAAAGTCTCCTTGCTATGTTCCCACTCCTAATCACTTCTGAATACCACGAGCCCGGGTTGAGACCCCAGGACCTCCTGGAAATCAACTCTTTAATCCCATTTTTCTTCCTACCTTCTAAAAGATCCATAAGGAATTTCCTCTCCTGGACCAGGACAGCCCAGCACAGAAATTGCCTTTCTGAAATGCATCGCTGTGATTTTTCAGATTGTTTCAGACTAGAGAGTTTCACATTTTTATTTGTTTCCTTTTAAGTGAAACCACTCAAAGAGTGGAAATATTTCAGGAGGCTCAGGGGGAGCTTCTGGCCCTGCACAACTCCCTGACAGGAGGGGACAGCCAGGTGGGGCCAGGGAACAGGGACAGGAGAGAGGAAATGGCCAGGGCAGGGTCAGGATGGAAGTAGGGGAATATTTCTTCACCGGGGTTGCCCAGCCCTGGCACAGCTGCCCAGGGCAGTGCTGGAGTCACCATCCCCGGGGGGATTTAAAAGTCATGTGGGGATGTGGTGGCCTTGGCAGTGCTGGGTTACTGAAAATGAGGAATTCTGAGCAGGCTGAAGAGGAGGAAAAGAGAGGAGTGTTCACTCAACCCAGATTTGTTGTAGTTTCAATTTCTACAGTTCCTTACAGAACTTCTGTTTGACCACTTTAAGAAGAGGGGCATTACTGCTGTCTGTGGTTTGAGTTCACAGAACAGCATTAAATATTTCTAGCTATGCAGGTACAGTTCACCTGTCACCAGAATTAGATCAGTTCCTGGAGACATCACACCAAGGACAAGTGAAAATTTATTTGAAGGTCCCTTAAAACATGAAAAAAAACCATACCTTAGCAGTAGATTGCTTTGTCACCACTAGAACAAATAGTGAACATCCTGCTAGAGTCAGGGAGACGAAGGAATCATTTTTCCTGGAGGTAGCTGATTTTACAGTTGTCAGTAAGTAGAAGCTAACAGGGGCTCTGCAGAGAAAAGCACTTGGATTCCCCACAGCCTGGGGCTGCAGCTGCTGTTCCGTGGCAGAGGGGAAGGGGAAGAGAGGAGAACAGGACAGGACAATGAAGAGGAGTTGTGGAGCTCCTCCGCCTTCGCTGCTTTTAGATTCTGTCAGGAAAACAGAATACGTAACAATTGTCAACTTCAATTTTATGCTATAAATTTTACCCATATTTTTATAAGGCACTTAAATCCTTAAACAACTCGATTAATAATAAACAGTGATACTAAAATTTACCAATGTTGTCAATGATTTCCAGAACATTTTGTCTCTCAGCTGATGTCAATAATCCTAGTTGACCAAATTCTATATGTCATAATTTTAAATCTTTCCAGACAACTTTAAATTAATGATGGAAACACTGAAGTTTTCCGTGGTTGATCTCAGCTGTGGAATTCTGAGCCACGTTTAGGAGCTGGAATATACCAAATAACACAGGGAATGAGGCCCCCAGAGCAGGGATTGTGCCCCTTCCATTCAGACCCCGTGGCTCAAGGCACCACAGGGCTCAGCCCTTCCAAATCTGCTGCATCTCCAGGGATCTCTTCCAGTTAATTAATTAACTTGGAAATAAAAGAGCAGGATGACAGCTGATGGGAGTGCAGTAGATACACAGAGGTTTTTCCACATCACTGTTTTAAATTTAGGTGACCAAACTTCGACCTCTGGTTCCTGCACTCAGGGTCTGGCTCTCTGTAGAAGTCTTTGAATGCAAGAGGCCATGTACAAATGTCACCTTTTATCTGGGCTGGATGGGAGGTGATATTTTTGGCAGCATTAAGTTTTTTTTTTTATATAATTTCTTTATGTCCCATATTCTTCAGTATTTATTTTATAGTTGTGTGTCCATGTCCTGTGGGAGCCTTGGTCTGAGAACTTTCTGCCGTGGTTTTGGTTGGTATTTGAATGAACATTTAGCTCCTTTTTTGTGTCATTCAGTCACGTTTCCCTCCTCCCAATTGACTGAATTTGGGTTTCTTTATCCCTCTTTGGAGAACTTATTGTCTGGCATTAATTCTCTGAGGCTACAGATTAACCACCCTGGGATATTTAAATTCTGAGGTTTGAAATCCAATGAGAAATAAAGGTGAAAAAAGACACAATGTGAGAATAAAAATTATATTGATCATCTGGCAATATTTCAGGAGCTACATGTTCTCATCTCTTAGTGGCAGTCAATGAATCTTAGCCTTCTTTTCCAGGGAATGGCTATAGGGAATTATTTTTTAATGCTAGATGGCTATAATGTCATAACACCAAATAATATCCCATTATCATAATTTCAAACATAGCAGCCTATTAAAAGTTGAACCTGGTGATTGCTGCTGCTCTGGAGCTTAATTTTGCAGAAGGAAAATCACTGTTCCTCAGGTATTGACTCCTCAGAAATGGCACTTGACTTGGTTTTTCCTTGCTGAGTTCCAGCTTTATCAGCAGTGATCAGTCTTTGTTTCTCCACTGGGAAGACCCTGCAGAATTCCCTTGGCTCATCACCGTGTACCAACAAGCAGCCAAACTTCACAAAAAGGAAGAAAAGTCCACACTTGGTGTGTCTGGAGAGCTGCAGGCCATGGAACCACTTCACCAAGGATAAAAAGATGGAAAAGAAATAGACTCCAGCAGCTGTGATAATAACCAGGCACTTACACGTCAGTCTAAACAGTTTTGAAGGGCCACAGGTGTACTCTAGAGCACAGACTTCTCCTTTCCCCAAGAGAAAACATCCAAAGAAAACCAGGGAGTGCTGTACATCAGGATTATATCCTTAACTTCGTCACCACAGAATATCCTGAGCTGGAAGGGACCCACAAGGATCATCGAGTCCAACTCAGACACCCCAAATCCCACCCTGGGCATCCCTGGAGCGCTGTCCAAACTCTCCAGGAGCTCTGGCAGCCTCGGGGCTGTGCCCATTCCCTGGGCAACCTGGGCAGTGCCCAACACCCTCTGGGGGAAGAATTCCTTAATTGCTCTGACTGGATCTGAAATTCCTTCGTGTTTTCCACTGCTGGCTGTTCTCACTTCTAAGAATTCCGAGGGACCCTTGAATGCTGAGAAGCATTGCAATTGTGGTGAAAGTAAAAGCAACACCTTCCAAAGAGTCTGGAACAGCTCTGGAACAGATGCTGATCTTTTGCCTTGAGGTTAATATTGTTGGTGAGTCACCAGGGCAGAGATTAGAATGCTGTGTTTGTGTTTAGATTATCTGCTGTAAACACATCCGGGTGACTGTCCTGGGATTAAAGGAGGCTGACATTTGTGTGCTATCACCTCATTGTTATCTGGTCCTCACAGGCTTTGTTGGCAGTTCCATAACCACCTCCCCCATTCAGCTGAGGAAGGGGAATAAGAAAGTGGAAAAGGCCAGAAGTCTGAAGTGATCTTCACCATGTGCTTAGCATTTGCATCAGAAAAACGAATGGAGTAACTGCAACCCCAAGAGCCAAAGGACAAAAGCTGTCTCTCCTCTGGGGTGCAGCCACCTCCTCACACACAATTTCTGTCTGATTCTTCCCCAGCTGCGTAAGACAGTAACAGAACAAGGGGGAAGAGTTTTAAACTAAAAGAGGAAGATTTAGATGAGATATTAGGAAGGAATTGTTCTCTGTGAGGGTGGGCACAGGGTGCTCAGAGCAGCTGTGGCTGCTCCATCCCTGGAAGTGTCCCAGGCCAGGTTGGACAGGGCTTGGAGCAACCTGGGCTAGTGGGAGGTGTCCCTGCCATGGCAGGGGTGAGGCTGGGTGATCATTATTGTCCCTTCCAACCCAGACCAGTCTGGGATTCTGTGATTCTATGGTAAAATTTATTTCTAACACCCCATGCTGTAGCTGGAGTTTGCTGTGACACTTCTGCTTTTTACTTCTCTTGCTGGAACTGGAGCAGCACATTCCAAACACCTGCTCTTTCCACAATGAGAAAAGTTCCAGCAGAAAAACATCTGGAGAACCCTGGACTGGTTCCACCATGGGCAGGGATGGCTCTCACTAGACCAGGTGAGATTTGGGTGCTGGAGAGCACAGCCTGAGAGATCAGTGCAGAGCTGGGACTCCTGATAGAAACACATTTCCATCCAAAGCTGAAGGCAGAGAAATGCCCCAGCTCAGCACATCTCTTCCCAGCACAAAAGAACTCCGAATGCCAGGAAGCTCTTCCCAGAGAACGCGGGGAAAGTCCCATCTGAGAACTCTCCCAGAGATGCCTTTGGACTCTGCTGGTGCCAGAGGGAGCTGCTCACTTCAGAAACTCAGACTCTGAATTGCCTCTCCTTGCTGGTTCTTTCCTATAGAAGTTCCCAGTGGGACCCACTGGTTTTCAGCACCAACATAAGCAGCCACTTTCCAGGGCCACCAATTATCACTTCATGGCACTGCTTTGCAAGGAGGAACAAAGAATATGAGGAGGGGAAAAAGCAGTTTATGAAATTCACAAGACTAAGTTTTAATATAATGCATTCGTGTCTCCTCATCCCGTTCTAGAGAGGACAATGTGATTCCAGGAATGTTTGGGCCAAAAGTTTCAATGTCACTGAAAGCCTAATCCTTAGAAAACATTGGAAGATGAACTTTGACTGTATAGAACTTTAAATAAAAATAGCATTTTTACTAATGTGTTCTTCCCAAGTGCCTGCTTCTTTCTAGCATGTTTCCCATCCCAATACTGTTTTTGCAGCTGGCAAATGACACTGCCAATGAGTCTTTATGTTCAATGTTATTTAATATATTCCCATCAGAAAGCTATTTTTACTGTACAATTTCGATATCTTCTTGAAGTGTCTTGCATGTAATGTTCATATCTTAATTTACATTTCTTTCCCATAGGATAAGTAAATAGAGATTCAAACAATATTGAACCAATTTAGGTTTGTTTGCTGAGAGAAGGGATCTTATAGAATGGAAAATTGCTTTGTTTTACTGAAAATAAAAAGAAAAATGCAACTTTTTCAGGCAGTTATCCTGGAGATAATGAGTAGACCACCATCCTAATGGGACATTTGCATTCAGTTTATAGGTTTGGGGAAATAACGTGATCAATAATAATTGTAAATGGTGGGATGGAATGTTCTCAAAGTCCTGTCCCATTCATAGGACAACCACTTCGACAGGTACAACCTTCAACCTGAGGGAAACACCAGCCTGGCCCGGGGCTCAGAACCATTTTATTTGGGATTTGAGGAGCAGCTATTAGTTATACAGGTTTGCTCAGGACAGGTCTCATCACACCAAGATATTCAATCCCTTCCTGCTGTACTCTACTGTATCATAATAATAATTAATACACATCCTCTGATCCTTCTCTCAGACTGAGAACATTTTTATTCACATAGAACCAGTATAAAAATACTCTGACCTCTTTAACAATCTTCAAGCCAATACTTTCTGCTGAATAGGAAAAATAATCTTATGTGGCTACAGAAATAATGTTTGTGTTTTATCAGTGCTGTTCCCGCCAAAGGCTGGATTATCTGTTTCACATCCATTTAAACACAGGAAGGTTATAATGGGGCAGACAGCAATCTGGGCTTTATTGGCTGGGAAAACTGACCTCATAAATCTGATTTGATACATCTGTCCTTTGGGCTGTCTGCATGTATGCCCATGCATCCACTTGGCCATGTGCCTGCTCAGTGGTGGATCAGCTTCTGTGGCTACTGCTCAGGGGATTTTCCATCTCCCCCTCCCTGCTGCAAAAATAAATACACTGAGGGAAGTGCAGAAAGGAAGATGTGTTTATGGGTGCTTGGAGGTGCTTAAGAGAGACGAGATATTCTTGGAGGAACGTTCAAGAAAACATTCAAACCACCCAGAGCAATGTTGGTTGTCCATTTCTGGCAGCAGACAGGGATGTTGCTCCCACTGGCATGGGGTGCTCAGAGAAGCTGGGGCTGCCCCTGGATCCCTGGCAATGTCCAAGGCCAGGCTGGATGGGGCTTGGAGCAGCCTGGGGCAGTGGAAGGTGTCCCTTCCATGGCAGGGGTGAGGCTGGATGATATTAAAGGTCCCTTCCAGGCCAAACCATCCAGGATTCTATGATTCTGTGATTCTGTGATGAGATTTATTTCTGACACCCCATGCTGTAGCTGGAGTTTGCTGTGATACTTCTGCTTTTTACTTCTCTTGCTGGAACTGGAGCAGCACATTCCAAACACCTGCTCTTTCCACAATGAGAAAAGTTCCAGCAGAAAAACATCTGGAGAACCCTGGACTGGTTCCACCATGGGCAGGGATGGCTCTCACTAGACCAGGTGAGATTTGGGTGCTGGAGAGCACAGCCTGAGAGATCAGTGCAGAGCTGGGACTCCTGATAGAAACACATTTCCATCCAAAGCTGAAGGCAGAGAAATGCCCCAGCTCAGCACATCTCTTCCCAGCACAAAAGAACTCCGAATGCCAGGAAGCTCTTCCCAGAGAACGTGGGGAAAGTCCCATCTGAGAACTCTCCCAGAGATGCCTTTGGACTCTGCTGGTGCCAGAGGGAGCTGCTCACTTCAGAAACTCAGACTCTGAATTGCCTCTCCTTGCTGGTTCTTTCCTATAGAAGTTCCCAGTGGGACCCACTGGTTTTCAGCACCAACATAAGCAGCCACTTTCCAGAGGCACCAATTATCACTTCATGGCACTGCTTTACCAGGCAGAACAGGATGATCTTTAAAATCCTTCCAACCCAAAGCACTCTGGGATCCTTCCTGATTCTGTGATTCCCTGTGAGGACACAGTAAAGTCCATCCTTACACAAGGCTGCAGGTCATCCTGCACCCAAATATCAACTCCCACATCAACACCAGCAGCTTGTGCCTGCCACCTGAACAGCACATTCCAAACTTGCTCTTTCCACGGTGATAAAGTTCCAGCAGAGACTCTGCTGGAGGAGCCATGGAATGGTTTGGGTTGAAAGGGACCTTAAAGCCCATCCTGTTGCGTTTCCATCACCCCTCCCACATCAACACCAAAACATTTCTATCTGCCACCTAACCCAGCCAAAAAGACCCAATTTTCAATGAGACCAAGCTGTGAGTAGGGACTGAACTGGCCCTGTGTGACCCCAAACTGGGTGTTCCAATCACTGCAGGTGCGTGGATGTGCTGGACTGCCTTTCCTGCAGTGGGATGTCCCAGTTTGTCCATCACCAGAGCCACGTGGGGGTTGCTGTGTGCACAGAGCAGATCCCTTGCAGTGAGTTATCTGAAGGAAACCAGCACCAATCCCTTTTCCCTCCTGTTTTCCAGCCATTCCATGAATCAGGACTCCCCATTCAGGCTTACACAGTTTTCCATCAGCAAACTAATCTAATATTGCTAGTGAGTAAAAGAGAAAGAATAAAAAAGAGTATATTTTGCTCTTTTCCTTTGTCTATTTAAGCAGAAGTCCAGGTATCAATTATAGAATCATTAAGTTTGGAAAAGGTCATAATTGGCAGTTTTTGAAGCAGCTCATACAAGGTCAAGAATGTGTTTGCTCCTTTCTGTTCTCTTCTCCTTCGTATCAAGGACCTTTGATGTAAAACTTCTGAAGTGCTCCTATTATGTTCTACATAAAACATGAAATATATGATAGAAGTAGGAACAAATTAAAAATTAAATATTCTCATTTTAGAACATTTCCCTCCTGCCTTAGCTTTTCTTTTTTGATAGACCCACAGGTAATTCAATAATTCAATAAACATTTCTGTTCCAAATGTCTGATGCAGTTGCTAGATGCAAGAACAGCAGCAAAATATGTTAAAAAAGATATTTAAAAATTATAAATATATGTAAACCCTAAGCAGCCTGGCTTGGAGTCTGTACTGATTTCTGCTTGTTTCAGGCTCTGTTGTTTAACTTCATAGTGGGAAAGCAGAGGATTAAACCCCAGATTAGCCTCCATTCTCTGGCTGGATTTGGCAGTCCAGCTGTTTAGAAGGAAAGCAGAGAGGAATAGGCTCAGGCTATTGATCCAATTTTCTGCTCTGTGCTGAGAGGACACAGCAGCCTGAGCTGATTTTAGAACGACTCCACTTCCCAACAGTTCTTCTCGTAGTGCAGGATAAGATAAGAAGATCATGGGAACAGCAGCTGATGGACTAATCCACCCATTGATTTCTCCTCCCTGCTTACTCCCTGTGTTTAATTGAATTTTGTGGTTCAGCATTGGTTTCAGCCCATGCTTTCCGAGTCAACCAGAGTACAAAGTAAAGCAATGGGAAAAATCAAATTCTTGAATTTTGTCCAAATGGAATTGGACAAAAATAGACTCAAAGATTCTCATTGCAAATTGGACTCTGGAATGAAGGTTGTGTTGGGGGTTTTTTTGTTGTTGTTCTGGTTTGGGTTTTTCTCCTTTTCACTCAGCTCTTGCTTGCAACAAGGCCAATGTGAAAAGGAGAATGCTGGGAAAGAAACATTTTCTTGTTCCCAGCAAGCAGGTTAAAAAATTGAGGGAGCTGGAGGTTTTGAAGAACTCACTTTTGACACAGAAGTCACAGAAGAAATTTAGCAGATGGGGACAAGTTGCTGTCAGTCACCTCTTACACAAATACCTCCTTTGCCAGCCATGCTCCAGCTCGGTTTGCTGGCTCTCATCAGTGCTCTAAGTGCTAATAATTCAACTGCTGGACATCCACAGGCATCACAGTGTTGAACATAATTCTAAAAGAAAGGGAGTAATTTAAAAATAGAGATGAGCACTTCCCTTCCACTGCAGCACTGGGCAGTCTTTCCATGTCCTGCCTGGCCCCTGCTTCAGACAAGTCACTGATTTTTGTATCACCTTGAGGACAACTCCTGGATCCCTCTTTCCTTCTGCTTTACCTGGATAAGGCCCTTAAGAACTTAAGATAAGATTTATAGACATGGGTGATGATTTCTTTGCACACTTACAGCCAAGATTGTGGATGGTAATTTCAACACCTCCTTATTCCCTGGCATCCCAAGCAAAGCTCAGGGAATGGATGCCCCTTCCTCATTAGCAGAGCTGACTCAAAGCCTGGTTCCAGCCCCAAAGGACACTCTGCTGTGCTCAAGTGGCAGAGGAACCCACAGGCCACGTGGAAACAGAAAATCCAGGATGGAAAAAGGAAAAGCACATGCACAACACAACTTTTCCCACTGGCCACAATGTTGTAAAATGACTCGGGTTCCACAAAAGAGCTGCATGTATAAAGACAGTATTAGACTCAAAGAATAAGGGAGGCATTCTTTGAGTATCTTTTAAGTTCCCCTGGACTTCCAGAACTCATGAGTATTGTTCTTTACAGGAAAACATAAAGCATATGTATAACCTGAGATTTCCAAGTGTGAGTTCTGCCCTTAATGTAGTAACACTTAAAATTTCCAGGTTAATTCCCAAGCAGAATTACTTTACCCATGTCACAGCTTGAATTTGGAATGACCCAGATTTTGGAAAGGCTTGTGGAGTGACAAATGCAACATAAAATTGTCTTTGCTTTCCTGAAAAGAACAGTACAAAGAGAACAACCCAAAATACTAACTGTCCCTTGGTGCATAACGAGGAACAGCTTCAGGACAAAACGTGGTTCTGTGCTTCCAAGGAATCCCAGAACAGCAAGGAGAAGGGGGCCAAGGCACAGCAGCATGGCAGGAGCTCCTGCAGAGCCAAGCCTTCAGCAGATGGTGGGCAGCCAGGCAGGAGCCAGGCGTGATGCTCCCCCCCAGGAGCTGCACGTCCCCGTGGTGCCCGCCTGGCACTGCCAGGCTCCCAGAGCTCTGGAGATGAGGGAGAGCCTCCAGAAACTCTGAGCAGTGGCACCATCCAAACAACTTTTTATGGCAATGACTGCTCCAGTCTTATCTTCTTGATGTTTGGGAGATGTGCAGTGCAGTAAGGAAGGAGGGAATAGTATTGATCTCCAGGTTAGAAGCAGTAATTGGTTTGGGGAGCAGAACCCCAGTTAGTAACTGGTTTGGGGTCAGAGCACCAATTAGTAACTGATTTGGGGATCAGAACCTGAATTAGTAACTGGTTTGGGGATCAGAACACCAGTCAGTAACTGGTGTGGGGATCAGAAGCCCAGTCTGTAATGGGTTTGGGGACCACAAGCCCAGTCTGTAATGGGTTTGGGGATCAGAAGCCCAGTCTGTAACTGGTTTGGGGATCAGAAACCCAGTCCGTAACTGGTTTGGTCTAATGGGGCTTTTCCTGCCATCTATAACCTGGGCTCAAGGTGAGCTGGCCAAACCCTCACCCTCTCCCCCTGCTTCCAGAACATTCTGTACTTCCCAGTCCCGAGGCAGTGCTGGAAGTTTATTAACCCATTGATTCCAGGCATGAACCACTGCAAATCCCACAGTGCCAACCCATCCCCTCTGTCCATGGGCTTCCATACCTCAAGAGCAGAGAGTGAGTTTTGTTTTCTACACAACTGAATTATATAAAGCTGCTGCTGGCAATATCAAAACATATTAAAAGTTTAACTAAGACAATGTGTTTGAGAAGAATTTGCTTTCTTTGGAGCTGGAATGTCCCCATAAAAAGGCATGATCTGTACGAGAGTGAGCTGTCCAATGATCTGCAAACGCTGCGTTGTGTCCTGGAGTAAACCCTGCTCTCCTCAAACCCAAATTGGTTTGGATTCCCTCTGTGCATGCAAAGAGCACTTCCAACTCATGCTGTAGCTGCATGTCTTAAACCTGCATTGGGGGGTGGCTGACTGTCACAGGTGGACTTTCATGTCACAGCAGGTCTGGTGACAATGCCACAGCGGCTCCTCAGGACACCCTGGGAGGCTGTGGCCAAGTGTCCCTGAAATGCAAAGCTGTTCCTGTTTGCAAGGCTTGATCCACTACAATGGCTTGGCAAAAACCATAAAAAGTTATCTTCTTTATCCCAAAATTCTCCCTTTTCCTACAAGCCTGTTGAAAACACTATAATTCCATTGAAAACACTATAAATACACTATTATTTCTGGCTGGGTCCTGGTGGCCTCCTCCCCACCTCACCTGGCCTCTCACCACTCCACCCCATCTCTGTAGCATCCCACATCTCCAGCTGTTCCACTATTTCTCCTTAAAGTTCTGTGTTCCCCAGTGTCCCCCAGTCCTTGTGGTCCCAGGTCAGCTCACAGGCCAAGGAAGCCCAGGATACATAAAAGTTGCCTGAGCCCTTCACTTCACTGCTGATAATTGAGGGATTTTATCTTGCAGACTATTTACCAGCACTCCAGAGGTGGAAATCACAGTGAAGATGAGACAAAGTGTGTGATACTGAAATAAAAACCTGGTGTGTGAGTGTGACAGCCCTACCAGGGGCTCACTCCGTGCCTAGTTCTCCTCCCAGCAAAACTGAAAAGCTTTGTTTTCATTCAGTTTTCAAATCAGAATAATTCACACAGGCAGAATTTTGCCTTTTCCTGCAAAACACAGCTGAACACACTGAGCACTCCCACACTGGCTCAGCCCAAAGGTTGTTCTGGCCTGGAGTTCTGCCTCCAGCAGAGCCCAGAAGAAGTGTAGAAAGCAAGTGTAAGAAACAGGGCAAGTGCAAAGCAATTCACTGGTGGATGTGCCCTCCCAGTTTACTGCCTTTTTTAGTAGTAAAAACAAGTTGTAACATTGGCAGGGAGCCGCAGCGTTTTACACTTTCATTACCTCTATTGTTATACAATACAGAGTCAGGTCCTGGAAGATGAGTAGGATATTAAATACTTCTTGAGCTTTGCTTTAAAAGTGATTATTTGCACTTCTTTTCAACCTTCCCCAAAGCCTCATTAAGGTTTATCAATAAAGATAAGCAAATGCTGGACAGAGAGATGATGAAGGACAAGTCCATCCTTTGAGTCCCTGGTGTCAGGGCAGGGTCCCTCCAACTGGGCACATTTTTTCAGCTACTTTAAAATGTCCCACGCCCAACAGAATCAAAAAATCATGGAATGGTCTGGGTTGGAAAGGACTTTAAAGCTCATCTTGCTCCACACCTTGCGCTAGACCAGGACGCTCCAAGTCCTGTCCAACCTGGCCTTGGACACTTCCAGGGATGGGTAAATTGTCAAATGCATCTCCCTCCAAGACTGAGGTTAAGTTTACATTCCTAATTTCACAGCAGGACTCCCTCCTGCATCCCCTGTACCTGCCCAGGTAGTGCTGGAAGGATGAGAGCTGAGTGCAGGAGCCTGGGTCAGACCCACACTGAGGGAGAGAACATTTACAAATGCCAGGACAACTTTCATAACTCTGATATTCTCATCCTTAGTGACAGAAAGGTGATTTCACTAGTGATGACCACCCTAAAAAAATGGGTTCCCTCCAAAAGAGACTGACCCAGCTTCTCTGAGCCAGGTGAGAGGTGTTTGGTAGGCTGGACTCGTGTCCAGGCTAGGACAGGACCCACATGCCTAAAGAAAAACTGCAGCTGGGTCTGACCTCACTCCTGTGAGAGCAGGAAAGCTTTTACAGTATCTGCAGAATTTAAACCACCAGAAAAACAAGGGATCAGCCTCACAAAGCAGTGGCACTGCTCTATTCCACAAATAAAATCCAGTGCAGAGAAGAGACATTTCCCACTGAACTGGGGTGTCCAGCTCTGGGCTGTTTCCCTCAGTCAGTTTAACACACCTGGCTGTCCCCACACAGGGGAGGCCTCTTCAAGCACTTTTTCCTTCTTAATTAAATTAACTTCGAAAATAATTTTGAAATTAATTTTGAAATTAAAATAATTTTGAAATTACAGTTGGCCTGTGACAAGAACAAAGGACAGCACAGCAGCAGGGGTGATCAGCTTGTAGGGACTTGCAAACAGGCCCCAGCGAGCTGGAATACACTCCTGCAGCATGGAAAAGGATTTCTCCACATGGAGAAGGGATTCCTTGGGTTTTTTTAATGAATATTTAGTGCAACAGATGGCTTGATGCTGTGCACATAAAAATGGTTCTACTGGATGTCGTCACTGCTTGCAAATGAATCAGGAAATACGTGAGGCTCAGAAATCACCTGCACAAGCCTTGGGGCACCTCTCTGCATCCACCACCAGGTCCATGTGCAGCTCCAGGCTCTGGAAGGACACAGGCAGTGAGAAAGGCTCTCAAAAGGGCATGTAAAGAGATTAAAGAGATGAAACAGCTGCCTTGTGAGGCTGGGGCTGGGGAGGGAAGTGAGGCAGGACACGGGGAAGGTCTGCAGGTGGTGAAGGTGATGGTGAGATGGGGTGGAAGAGCTGCTCAAGAACCCTGGCACTGCTGAAACCTGGGGGCACTCACTGCCAGCAGCTCAGAAATGCACAAGTATTGACAGAGAGGCTGCAGAACTTTTGGTATTGCTGCCAGAAAAGGCTTGGAAGCAAACAGTGCCTCAGGCACACAAGTTCATGGACAACAGGTTCATCCAGATATAAATGGAATTAGGGTAGGGGTGTGCCTTCAACATCCCTCCTGCAGTGACTGTGAGTAAATCTTACCTCCAGCTGTCACTTCCGGGCACAAAGTGCATTTTTTATTCTTTTAAATCTGCTGTAGTCACTAAAATTTTTTTCTGTCTCTAAAGAAATACGAGTAGTAGTAACAATAATAAATAATACAAATAATAATGTCACAAAAAGCAAATAATAATGGTAAGAAATAAACAAATAAAATAACAAATAATAATGGTAACAAATGACAACAATAACAAAATAAAATAAATGATAATAATAAAATAATAATAATAATAGTAATCCAACTGAAACTCCAAGCCAAACCAAGCCAGTCTATTTCTCACAGAGCCACAGAGCTCAGCTTCCAGGCATTGGTATGTAAAGAGTGAATAACAGTGCTGGTTTTAATTACTGCCCTGCAACAGTGCTAGGAACAGAGAGCCATGTTTTACAGCAATTCCTAAGTGTGCTCCTTCTTGGAAACACAGAGAAGGGCTGGCCAGGGAGAATCCTGCAGATGGGATTCTTTTACAAAGTTGGAATTCAACCTAAGGAAATTAAATCTTGAATGACTGGGGGGCAATCTGGGGCTCTCCCCAAAGTGTGGCCTCTCTCATGTTCGCTGATTTATGGTAAAGCACAGGTAGCTGGAAATCTTTTACAGGGCAGAAATGTTTGAAGAAATTGGCTGATTTATGGTAAAGCCTGTCCTGGTAGCAGAGCCTGGACAAATCCTGGATGAACTTTAAAGCAGCCAGGTAATTCCTGTTATCTCACAGTAATTGCTAACTCTGCCAAATTACCTTTTTTTTACCTCAATTCCACAGCTTGGTGACCTTTTGCTAGTTATTATTTCTGTCTCCTTTCCACAAAAGTTTTCTTAAAAACTTCCAGGAAAACCAGTGCCTGAGAAGGAAGCTTTAAGTAGAGTGTTCGTAGAAAAAGACCATGTTCAGACCAAAGAGTGGAAAAGGTGTTTCATGAAAACTCTAATTTCACCCTTAAAAAATTATATACCAGCAACTCAAATGCCAAAGTGTTTGTCCCACCCCCTCCACAAGATTTAAGCAACAAAGCAACATTCTCTGACAGCAGCAAGTTCTCTCGTGGGGTCTGTTCTACAGCAGGAGGTCAAGGGGCACTCTGGAATGTTTTGGGGCACTCTGAAAAAACCAGATACTTCTGTGGGAGAATCTTTGGCCCACTGGCCACAGTTCCTGTGGTGTTGTGTACATGGATTTGCTGTCCAGGGCCATGGAAGCATCCCTGGAGAACAAGCACAACCTGCTCCCACAGCTGTGGCCCCAGTGCTGCTGCACACGAGGCTCCAGCCTGAAAGGAGGAGGAATTGTACTGTGATCATGTCATCTGCCTGCTAACGGGGCAAAAAGGATCAGATTTTAATGCTCATCCCCTGCAGATAGAAAATCCCTGAAGCAGCTGCCAACTGCCAGAGGTCATGAGCAAAGCAGGGTCCTGCAGGAGAAGCATTCCCACTGTGTCAGCTGGGCTGTGCCAGGCTTGGGCAGGCACGGCTCTGCCACGGGGCTGGGAGAGCACTGGGGAGCAGGGAGGGGAAGCACGAGGCCCATTTCATCCATCAGAGCAGGGAGGAGTCACCCTAGGCCAGTGATGCTCCCCTCTGTTTCCAAATCCTCTGCAGCAAGGGGAGGAGGGATGCTGAAGCCAAGGATTCTCAGGGGATCTGGAATTGTGGTGCCACTGTCCAGAAGCAGGAGGAGCAGCAGCTGACAGGACACGAGGACACAGCCTCAAGCTGTGCCAAGGGAAATTTAGGTTGGATGTTGGGAAAAAGTTTTTCACAGAAAGAGTGATAAAGTTCTGGAATGGCTGCCTGGGGAGGTGGTGGAGTCACCACCCCTGGGTGTGTTTAACAAAGCCTGGATGTGGCACTGGGTGCCAGGGTTCAGTTGAGGTGTTGGGGCTGGGCTGGACTCGATGATCTTGGTTGGAGGTGATTCCAACCTGGTGATTCTGTGAATTCTGTGAATTCTGTGAATTCTGTGAGCGTGCAGACCTCCCCCAGAACGGTCCCATTTCATGCTGCCATTGGGGGAGTGAGTCCTTGAGCTGCTGAGCTTCTCTGGCAGTGCTGGCACCCCCCAAAACAGGATCCCCCTGTCAGACTGTGGGTGTTTGAAGGATTAATGCTGGCACAGTGTTGGCAGCACAGAACCAGGCAAAAATACCCAACCCCAGAACCAGGGAGGAATTTTTTTTTTTTTTGCTGGCTCTTTAAAAGCCTCTGTCAAGGAGATGAATGTGAAAGGTACACCAGAGCAGGTGTTTTCCTCCTAAAAATCCATCAGAGCAGCTTCTGTCCAAGGAGAGAGACCTCAAACAAAATCCAGCATCAGCAAACTCTGACAAACAATGGTTTCCAAGGAGAACTCAGACTTCCACCCAAGTCTGGCTCAGCCAAGCGCAAAAAGCTCAGTCCTGGGGAAAAACTTTGCACCTACTAAGCAGAATTTCTTAAAAATATTCATCCTCTCACGGAAGAGCACAGAATAAATATCTGAATGCTGATTCTCAAAATCCATAATTCCTCTAATATTTTAAATAGCATATATGCTCTCATTTGATCCTCTCTGCCAATGAATAGAGGATAATTAATCATAGAATCATCAAATGGTTTGGGTTGCAAAGAGCCTCAAATGCCATCTCATTCCAACTCTGCCATGGGCAGGGACACCTTCACTATCCCAAGGTGCTCCAAGCCCCATCCAGTCTGGTCTTGGACACTGCAGGGGCAGCCACAGCTGCTCTGGGCACGCTGTGCCAGGGCCTGCCCACCCTCAGAGAGAATTTCATCCTAATATCTAATCTCAACCCACTCTCTTTCATTTTAGAGCCATTAGTAAAAGCATATATTAAATAAAGCATGTATTGCCTGCAAGCCTGCGCATTCCAGAAAAAAAATGGTTGTTATCTCTTCAAACAACTGTCAGGCCAAATGTGTGCAGGGTCTGAAGCAGAATGTGAAGTTTTTCTCAGAGCTCTGTCTATATGTCACTGCCACTACAATTATGTCCTGTCTGTAACAGCACTTGAACCATCACCAGACATTTTAGTCAGCCCAGGCTTTTGAGATGTTTTCATTTAGAGTCAAAGGGTTTCTTTCTCCTGTTCAGTGCAGAACCAAGCGAAAGAGAAAGAAAGGATGAGTGCAAATCACTTCAGCAATGTAGCACAGATGAGTGGCTGTCCCTGCTCGGTTTGGATTGCAGGCTATTGGAATTCATCGTGTTCCCATCGATTTTCCAACATGCCCAAGCTGCCCATTCCCCATGTGGTATCGACTCAGCTGTGAAGCCATGAGGCAGAGACAGTTAAGAAAATATTTACAGGAGACTGAGCCCTGCAGTAAATCAGCAATGAACTTGTTTGTCTGACCCATTTATTCATGACCCATGAGTGAGCTTCTGCTTTCTTCTGGAAACGTCTCCCCCACACACAACCCCACAGTGGTGCTGCACAAACCCCCAAAGGCAAAACAGGCCCTCAGTTCTTCTATCACATCAGACCCTAAATTCCTCTCAGATCAGGCCCTCAGTTCCTCTATCAGATCAGACCCCCAATTCCTCTATCAAATTTTTAATTTTCTGTAACAAACACAAGGAGAGAATTTGCATTGTGCTCATTCCTTCCAACCTCTTGATTAACTTCTACTCAGCCAAACATGGGTGAGCTTCCTCCAGCTGAGCTGTAAAAGTTGAATATCTCCTATGGAGCCAGGCTGGGAGAGCTGGGGGTGCTCACTTGGACAGGAGAAGGCTCCAGGCAGACCTGAGAGCCCCTTCCAGTGCCCAAAGGGGCTCCAGGAGAGCTGGAGAGGGACTGGGGACAAGGGAGGGAGGGACAGGACATAGGGAATGGCTTCCCACTGCCAGAGAACAGGGATGGATGGGATATTGGGCAGGAATTGTTTCCTGTGAGGGTGGGCAGGCCCTGGCACAGGGTGCCCAGAGCAGCTGTGGCTGCCCCTGGATCCCTGGCAGTGCCCAAGGCCAGGCTGGATGGGGCTGGGAGCAACCTGGGACAGTGGAAGGTGTCCCTGCCATGGCAGGGGTGGAGTGGATGAGCTTTAAGGTCCCTTCCAACCCAAACCAGTCTGGGATTCTGTGATCTCTTTCCACTCACTTCAGCCCTGAGAACAGCTCTCAGACATGTTTACACAAGTTAACAATGTTCTGCTTCCTGCAAATGTAGAAGTGTAAAAGCTGAATATTCTTTCAGGTAAAACAGACACCATCTTCCACTCTGAGTGTTTAATTTCAGCTGTTTATGTCTTCCTCACCCTCACATCAAAGCACCCCCAGGACAGGCAGGGGAGGAGGGTTGCTTGTGATACATCTTTTCTCATGTAAAGACTTAGCATTACAAGGAAGTATTGAATGTAATGCACACACACATTAAAATAAGTGTCTCTGAAGAAAATAAAACTTGTTAAGCTCATGCCATCCCTTTATACTTTTACAGGACCTCTGAAAACTGTTTGATGCTCTGTGGGTCCCTTTCTCAGTGACCTGACACCTCTCTAAAGTGCCAAGACTTTATGAACAGCAGCTGTACTCGCCCACGTTGCTTCCAAACCCACAAAGATTTCAGAAATAAATGAGGATTCATCAAAAGCAACATTTTTCCTCGAAGGCTGTTTCTTCTAAACCAAAAGAACACAGACACTTCTTCTCAAATGTCTTGTCTAAGACTTTCAGCAGTACAAAGGGCACAGATTCCAGGAGGAATCCACAGAACCGTGTAAGATTTTGAGTTGGAAGGGACTTCAAAGCTCATCCTGTTCCACCCCCTGCCATGGCAGGGACACCTTCCACTGTCCCAGGCTGCTCCAATCCCTGTCCATCCTGGCCCTGGACACTTCCAGGGCTGGAGCAGCCACAGCTTCTCACAGAAGAAGCTCATCCAAGAGATCATGGGAGACTTTAGACTGTAGTAGAAGCAGAGAAATAACTGGATGCAAACCAGTAATTAGGATTCATTCATCCTGTGCTCACAAGACTCTTTATCCAGCTGCCTCTCGGACTCCAGATCCTTTCCTTACTCAGTCTAACATTGCAATCCCCCACCTGGCACCAGTGACCTGCCAAAGCAAGAGAACCCTCAGGTCATGGAGGGGTTGAACCAGGCTTTCCTCCTTAAATCTGTGCCTCCAACCACTGCTGAGGGAGGAGGATTCACCTCTGAGCACAACAATGCCCTGGGATCAGACATTCCTCCTGCCACACCTTCTCCATAAGCTGAACTGGTGTTTGTTTGGGTGACATGGGAACGTCAGAAAAAGCAGACAAGCTCCTGCTTCTTCCCAGGGGTGAGAAGAACCCTGCTAACATCAGCCTGCTGGGGTGAGCTCAGGAGGGACGAGAATGTGGGACAAGAGGAGGATTTCTTCAAGAGAGAAATTAGTGCTGGTGATACAGATTAAGTACAAACACAATGTACTGTTGATTACTGTGTCCAAATGAGCTTTTAAGAAAAACCAGGCAGTTTTCTTAGAACACAATTTTAAGAAAAAACAGGCAGTTCCTGCCAAGAAATACTCTTAGAGATGCTCAACACAAGTGTGCACTAACTTTTATGTGAAGAAAAGAAAAATCCTATCATTTTATAGCTCTCATCTGATGCTGTTTGCTGCAGTCACAATGGGCTCTAAGACTCTTTCCAATTATCCAGCACAAAGTCCTAATCTGGGGCTGTCCAAATGAGGCCAGAGAAATGCTCAGCACTGGCACAGCCTAGCAGCTCTGCCATGGACCCTGAGGTTCCAAATCCCCAAGTCAAGGTTTACATCTGAAGAAACTCTCCCTGTGTAAATGAAGACACACTTTGGCCTGTGACTGCCACCATGTGCAGAAGCATTTTTCTTGGAGAAAAACAAAGCAATCTGCATAATCCTGGCAAATGGGAAAGGCAATTTCAGCAGTCACATCAAGCATTTTGCGCTGCAAATTTCCTAAAGGATATTCCAGGCAATTTTAAACACACATCACCTCCAAGAATCAATCTAGCACTGAAGGCACTTTGGCTCTGTGGGGAAGGAATTGAAGGTTTTTCTGCTGGTGCTAATGAAACATGAGGATATGAGTGCTCCAGGTTCAGAAAGCAGCACATCCCCGTGGCAGAGAACTTGATTATCTCAAGGCTTCTCTGCCTCCTTGCTCTTCTCCTTTACACAGTGCCTTCCACACATCTTTCCCAAAGGATTTAAGGACCAGTCTCTCCAGCTGGCTGCCCTCTCCTGGATGGAATCAAAAAGTGTTTGATTACTTCCACTTAGATAAAATGCAGTGATCTGCTTTTAATTTTTTTTTCCTTGTGTCTGTGTAATCACAAAGGTTCCACTGTGCCAGAACAAGAACTAAGAAATTCTAAGGGGCTGCTTCATAATCCTCAACAGAGCTGCCAACTTTTTTGAGAGCAGTTTTTAGCCAAATTGCCTTTTATATATATATATTACAAAGTTTTAATTTTTTACATTTCTTTCCTGTATTGCCTAAATTTTATTTAAATTGCCTAAATTGTTTGTATTGCCTAAATCCCACTGCAGTTCCCTTGTAAACTGCTTAATCTCTCTCCTCAAACACGCTGGAAAACATTTCCATATCTCTTTGTTACTGAAGGTAAGCGTGTTAAACACAGAATATTGTGGTTGGAAGGATTCTTATATAATCTTTTCCTCTGCCTCAACTCGGGGTCAAATATTTCTCTGCTACTCTAAACCAGTGCTTGGCTGACCCCAGTTACAGCCAGCTGATAATGGGGACTGCACGGTTTTTTTGCAGGGAGCCCGGTCCACTCCTTCCCCAGTTAACCATTAGTGTTCCTACAGGTTTGTTTCCACACTCCTGAGACGAGCAAAGGGGCTCTGGAGATGATGTTCCCAAGGACCCATTCAGCAGGGAGCTGGGTGTTTCCCTCTGGGAGCCCTCATCTTTAAATCGAGGGCAAGGATTAGGATGCAGAGTGGAAAGGCAGAGGACAAAACCCCCCTCGCAGAGGGATTCAGTCGCTGCCAGCGGCGCGGCCGAGCCGGAGGGCTCTCCGGGCGTTCTGCGAGCGCGCTCACACGAGCAGCCACGCTTTGAAACTTTCACTGCACATCTGTGCATCCCTGCCTGCGCTCGGCAGCGAGCCAAGCGCCGAATTCCTGCGAGTCCGTGCAGCTCCCACACGTCCACAGCGCTAGGACCCAGAGGGAGCCGGCTCGCCGTGAATCAGAGCGGAGCCCCGAGCGCTGAATGAGGCTGCGACGGCAGCGGCGATGTGAATGGCTCTGCGGGCTGGCCACGGCGGCCGAGGACAGGGGTGCCACGGAGCGCAGAGCAGCCTGCACACCCTCGGGCAGCGGCGAGCCCGCGGCGAGCAGCGCTGCGGCTCTCAGGTGAGTGAGCCCCGCACCGCGCTGCGGGAGCCGGCACCGCCGCACGGCCCAGCTGCGGGGCCAGCGCCGGCTCTGCGCTCCGGAGGAGACACGGCTGGGGTGCGATGGCATCGCATGGGATGGGATGGGATGGGATGGGATGGGATGTCTGTGCGGCACGGAGCGCTCGCTGCTTGCGAGCGGCGCTTGCAAGCACGGCGTGGTTTGGTGGAAGCGAAAATCGCATCTGCTAAAGGCAGGTTTGGCCGCACGCACATCTGGAAGGTGTTCGCGGGGCAGCTGTGGATAAGCTTAAAGCTTGAAAAACATCTTTAGCGAGAGCAGCTTAATCTCAGGGAAATGCAAGTGTTCTTACTCTTTTTATCCAGGTATATGGGAACTTAGTTTTATTTGCATTCTACAGCAGTTACACCTATATGAAAATTCTTTACTGGCTTTGTTCTGAATATTGAGGCTTTCTTATTTCCTTTTTTCCCCGCCCTGTGATAATTCTAGTCTAGATAAAAACGGCCTTTTTTCTTTACTAATATAAATGAATAGGAATTCTGCTAAATCAAAGCGTGACTGACCCAAGGCAGGATCCTTTTAGCTGCAGACAGAGCAGTGCTTCACTAGAGACCGTGTATCCTCTGGGATGTCCACTTGGAAAAGCTCACGACCTCCCTGCTGCCTGTGTGTAGTGACAGGATGGAGCTGACAATGTTTATTGATTTATAGCTGGTGATAACACTGTTTTAGCTGAGACACTGCTCACAGATAAAAACAGGGACCCCAGGCAGGGAGACAGAAGGAATTTGTGTGCTGAGAACAAAAAGTGTTTGTGATTTGGATCTTTCTTCAATTTAAATTCTCCTTATAAAGCCCAAGAAGTTTTAGAAAAACACCAAAAGTGAGCGTGCTTGTCAGGCTGGTTTTCCAAGTTGTCACAACTTGGAAGTTGCATTGTGGCTGTTAGACAGATAATTTATGGATGTTTTCATGCATTAGAGTATCACAATAAAGTTTTTGGGGCACTTTTTTTGCTAAGCCAAACTAAAATGTGACAATTATCTGCAATAACACAGAGGGAGCTGACTTGTCTGTGCATTCCTGCTTGTGGCACTTCTGAGCTGGTTCAGATATTTTGGAAAACAGGCTTTTAAAACCCCCCTGTCAGCTGCCATTTCAGGCAGTTTTGTCTGAAATTCAGAGGGTTACAGTATTTTCTGCACTTCCTCAAGAGGTTACAGGGATGGAACGAAGGGATTTGAACAATGAATCGAATATATTGGAGAGTTCTCAAGTATGATAAGAGAGACTCGGCCTTTAAATGTATTAATAATCATAGATATGAATCATTTGAAAACAAATCTCAGCCAGGTCTGGAGAGGAGCCCCCCGACACATCTGTGCAGTCCCAGTGATTTCACAGCTTGATCAATCCCAGCCACTCACCCCGGAGGGATCTGGCCCTCCCAACAAGGTGGTAAAGAAAGTAACTGTGGCTGTATTTCCTCATCCTCGTGGCTCAGCAGTGCCCCTTTTCCCCACCAAAGTCTGAAATTATCTTTTTAGATGTCTTCATTTAAGTTCAGTAGAGAGCTACAAAATGAGCATCATTTTAACCCACATGCTAAAAAACAATTACTTCATAGGCTAACTGAGCAGCCTATGAAATAACCACGGGATATTAATTTAAAAATTAGTTCAGAAAAAGACCTAAAATACGTATTCAGATTAGCATTTTCAAGTGTAAAATGTCTTTATTTAATGGGATGTCTAGAACAGGGATCAAATAGAACACATTGAAACTAGGTTGTTTCAATCAATAGAATAAAGCCCATAAATTCCCTTACTGCTCCATGGCTTTGGCCATATAAATGTTCCTTTAATCATAGATTCTATTAATTGATTTTCTGTTTCCTTACAAAATGCTTTTAGGACTAACAGAATATTGAATATGTACTAATTAGCATTACTGACTTAAAGGCACGTGGAAAAAATACTGGCAATTTTAAGAAGTTAACAGAAATCTTTGATTTTTTTCATCTACATTTTACAAACAAACTGCTGATAAAGGGGGAAAAAAAATATAAAGGGTTACTAAACCCGATGGTTTCATTCCAAAGATTCAGTGCTCTAACAGCAACAGTGAGCGCTGGATTGGTGGGGTTAGAAATATTTGTCAATCCCAAATGTGGGGCCAATAAAAGCTGGGGAAACTCAACCCCTTCCAGCCCAGCTACAGCAACGCTGACCTCTGCCGGCAGCTGCTTGGGCAAAGGATTTGTTACACCGAAATATTTATTAAATCTCATTCTATTCCCAGAGAAAGGGCCAACACCTCTTCCCACTGAATTTATCTCGTGGAACGAAAGAAAGAAAGAAAGAAACTTGTCCCAGGGCAGCAGGGATGGAGAAGGGTCTGGAGCACCAGGAGGGGCTGAGGGAGCTGGGAAGGGGCTCAGCCTGGAGCAAAGGAGGCTCAGGGGGGACCCTGTGGCTCTGCACAACTCCTGACAGGAGGGGACAGCCGGGGGTGTCGGGCTGTGCTCCAGGGAATGTGGAGACTGGAGGACAAGAATTGGCCCCAAGTTCTGCCAGGGGAGGGTCAGGTTGGATATTCTGGAAAATTTCTCTCCTGAAAGGGTTGCCAGATGTTGGGACAGGCTGCTGAGGGCAGTGCTGGAGTCACCACCCCGAAGTGGTCAGAAATGCCCAGGTGTGGCACTGGGGACGTGGCTCAGTGGTGAGCTGGTGGTGCTGTGTTAACGTGTGCATTCAATCTTCTTAGAGGTCTTCTTCAACCTTAATTCCATGATCCTGTGGGAGCAAAAGGCCGTGCACCAACGCTCCTACAACTGCATTCCTGCCCTGGCCAGAAGGAAATTCCCCCTGTGCTGAGTCTGACCTGGGCAGGGTCACAGAAGCCAAAGCATTTGAGAGCATTTCTCCAACCAAAGGTCAGGGACAGATGTCCTGTGGGATGTGTTGTGGCTTTTTCTCTCCCCACAATACCCTTTGTGCAGCCCCACAGAATTCATTAAATATTTGTGTGTGTGTGGATGTGAATTTATTCACAAAAATTATGTGGTCAAGCAAGGGAAGGTCATTTTTGCTGTTGCCAAGAGATCACAGTATCAATCACTGTGAGTTATGTGCACTCTTGTCTGCCCAGTGCCACTAACACTAAAGCCATGGAATTTGGGGGAAAGAAGATCTCAGACCCTCAATATAAACCCATCCCATCCCCAAATCCTGGGTGCTGCTGGTGGTGCTGGTCACTGGTTACAAGGATAAAAGGATAAAATAAAACAAGAAAAGGTGCAGGGTGATGAAAGCCTGGAACATTTTCTGTATTTAGAGAAACTACAGAGATTATGATTTCTAAGTCTGGAAAAGAGATGGCTGAGCAGGGGTGTGAAGGAGATATTTATAGTCACAGTTGTCCTTAAGATGTAGAGAGGAAATGGCTGTTGTCAAAAATCGAGGAGCAGGAAATAAAACTGGCAGGTGGCAAAGTCGAGGCAAACAAAACAAGGTGGTTCCTCTCTCTGGGCATAAGGGAGCTGTGGAATTCCTTCCCACGGACCCTGCAGGTCACAGGGTTCAGGGAGCAATCAGGCACACTGAGAGCAAAGCTGCTGCCTGCACTTCCATCAGTCTGAGGTTCCAGAATGACCTCCGAGTGGGAGAGCTGCCCAAGGAGATGCTCCCCACGTGTCCCCCACTCCCCAGTCTCCCCCAGGGGCTGCAGGAGGCAGAATTCCTGACCTGATGTTCTAATTCCCTCTCTTTGGTGCTTCAGTTGTCAAATACTTGATCTATCCCCCCCCAAAAAAGGAGACTGTGTAATATTTACTGTGGCTCGCCAGTGCATTGGTGAAAGAATGGCAAAAGTAAAATAGCATCCTTCATTTTGGTGTTTGCTCAAGGATTAGGTGTAGGCCAGTGTTCATGGATGCTACCACTACAGAAAGACATCAGTGATGAGATTTACAGCTCCTCAGGCAAATCAGTGTCTGAGCTGAGGCAGTGGAGAAGGGCCTGTGAGTCCTGGGGCATCTTGTGAAATTCACTGAAATGAGGAAATACCATTTTATCTCATCTCAATGTGGCCTTCATATGGAGCTGGCATCTTATTTGAAAATTTTTACTGAACTCAGGTCTTTTCTAACAACTTCCACTAAAAATATTATGCACAAATAAATCTCAAGGAAAAGGTAGCAGGGCAATGCCTCATTAATTACACTGACAATAACCTTTCACTCTGAGAGCTGCATCTCCCTGAGCAATGCAGCAGAGAATGGCAATGCCAGCAGTGAATCCTGGATGCCAAGAACCTGAGTGCGTTGGCAGAGAGCTGGGGAGTCACCAAGGACATCCAGAGCTGGCTCCAGCAACCCAGAGTCAGAACAGCTCCTGGGAGAGACACTGAGATCACACCAGGGCTGGACAGCAGGAGAAAACCAGCAAAGTGCTGCTCAGTATTTGGAGCCTGCACACAGCTCAGAGCTGCCCAGTGCAAGGAGAAATCAGGCCCTAAAAACACTCCCCAAGGAGGCCTCTGCCACATTATCTAAATTCAAAAGACTGCAGCAGGTAGTTTGAAATTTTGATGGCTTTTCTGCCATCCTTTGAGCTGCCCCAGGCCACTGCTCACTGAATGAAACACCTCGGACTTTTCCTTATCTTGGAGGCAGCTGTTTATCACCTTTCTCCTTTATTCCCTGAGGCTCCTGCATTTCCAACAATACTTTGAGAATTCATGGACAGTGCTTGACACCACCAGATGACCCAAATCAGGATGTATCAGTCACACACTGTTGCTGGGATCTGCTTTATCACATAAAATCCCAGGATCCTTTGGGTGAGAAGGGAACTCATCCCATCCCACCCCCTGCCATGGCAGGGACACCTTCCACTGTCCCAGGCTGCTGCCAGCCCCATCCAGCCTGGCCTTGGGCACTGCCAGGGATCCAGGGGCAGCCACAGCTGCTCTGGGCACCTGTGCCAGGGTCTGCCACCCTCACAGGGAGGAGTTTGTCCCCAGGATCCATCTCACGCTGCCCTCTCTCAGTTTAAAGCCATTCCTCCTTGTCCGCTCTCATGGATACGAGTTCCACATTTCACAGTGGCATTTCCTGGAGGAAACTGAGAGGTGGTGACAATGCACCAAGGTGAGGAGCTCCCTGGCCTGGACTTTCCAACCACACCCTGACACAAACCCCCTCAGTGTGGCAGAAATCAAACCTGCAGTGACCAGACCACGTGAGGTAGTTGAAGACTTCTTTTATTCAGGGATTTTCTAAAACTGAACATCAACACAGACCATTAACTGGTTCCAAAAATGTCTTCCCCTCATTTATCTTCCTGGCTCCAAAATCCAATTTCCTGTCCCCATGGGGTCCATAACAATGTGCTAATAAAAGTTCAGATTCTGCTCCCATTGACTAGTTAGGAATCAAAATCCTAACTGGGATTCAAGCACAGAAGACAGACAAAAAAACAACCAGGACTTAAAACCAGTTCTTTGATTTTTTTTAAATTTTTTTTTTTGGGGGGGGGGCCTTGGTTTACGTATTACTGACAAAATCAGAGAATCATGGAATCATTAAGGTTGGGAAAGACCTCCAAGGTCATCAGGTCCACTTTGACAAACACCACGATGCCTACTAAACCATAATGACCATTTATGTTATGCAAACATGAAGCTCCTCCAAGAATAAAATCAAAGAAATTAATTAAATGAATGACTAATGGATAAAATTAATCTGGTTTGTAATTCAGGGCTGGTCATTTCTTTTGAACTGCCATATTTATGAGAAATGTTGCTGCCTTAAAGAGGATGCAGTGAAAATTGCCTTCATTTACTTGTTAACTGCCCAGGAAATTTTTAAAGATTACACTGATTCTGACAGTTCTGACCTCCAATGAGTAAATTAGCCCAGTGTAAATACAGCTGGGAAGCAGATTATGTGTCTGATAACTTTCTATTTGCCAAGTATGGCTTTGCAAGGTGAAAAACTACTATTTTGATTTTTTAATCACTTTGTATTTCCCCCTGTTGTGTGAGTAGAAAGGTGACGCAGGTTTTTTTACTGGTCTGGTTCACTGCTTCACTTTGACTGTTTTATTTTGTTCCTGACACAACCATATGTGATCCAGCCTCTTTTTTTTTTTTAACAAAAGGAGTTCTTCAGAAATTTTTGTGATGGGGATTTGCCAGGAACCTCATTGCTAAGTAATACTTTGATTAGGATACGTTTAAGAGTTCTAGCTCACAGAATATATGTTTCTCTATTTTGAAACATAGCTTTTATTCTTTTTCTTTGATGACTTTATGTGCTGGATGAGTCAGGTATAAGAAAAGACCTGTGCTTGTTCACAAAGAGCTTTGCCCCGTGGTGGATGACACAACCTGCATTTTCCAAATGCATCATTTCCTGCCCATTATTCCATGATCCTTTTGGGATACTCTATATCCCAGCACCAGACCAGCGAGGGGTTTGAGGTGGGTGCATTCCCACAGCCATACATTGTTTATGTGAATTATTTATACCATAATATGCTCACCTTGCTCTTAGAATCTTCTATTTGCCCCTGTGAGACACAACGAGCCCTTCACCTCCTCGTCCTGTGCTGAGAGGACATTGAAAGGTTCTCTCTGAAAAGGACTAAGTTGATTATTCTTGTTTCTGCTCAGTGTTAGCAATTTTATCCATTTCCCTCAGCAAAACTGATCACAGCAACTGCACTTCTTACCTGGGAGGAGAAAGTACACGAAGTATGTCAAGAGAAACAAGTAAGCACAGAACAAGCCACTGAAGTGAGGTGTGGGTTTATTTTCCATGTCAAAAATCTTTTCCATCCCTTCCCGCATTACTGGGGAGCAACCTGGTCCAGTGGAAGGTTTCCCTGCCCGTGGCAGGGGTGGAATGGGGTGAGCTTTAAGGTCCTTTCCCACCCAAACCATCCTGGGATTCCATGATTGGTGTTTTCAGTGCTCTGTATGTTCAACATCCACGTTTTCGTTCTGCCTGGATCCAAACACTCCCTGCCCCAGTCCCTCCTGCCAAACCTTCCTCTCATCATTTTCTCAGGCACAAGCTGTAAAGAGGAGAGTGCAAAGGGTCACTGCTCAGCCTCACATTCCAGGACACTTTATCTATGCCAAAAGTGTGAGTTTCTGGTTTTGGCAAAGCATCCAGAATCCAAAGCATCAGAGGGAGTTTGATCCATGAGCTCTCCCTGGGTGCACGTTCCTGGTGCTGGGCAGGGCTGTTCTGCAGACCATTTCTTTTCTCTCTGTCTTCTGAGACAGAAAAGTGTGTGGCCCTTTCCTTCTCATTGCTTCCCTCCTCTTTGAAAGCAAAGAAATTAGAAAACCATTTAATGACCTGCAGAATTTCTCCCCTTTGTTCAGTATTTCAAATTTTAAAAAGAATTTGAGTAATTTGAATTCTGTCTTCAGCACTTGCTTGTGCCATCACTTGAAAGCAAAAGGAAATACTTTCTGTGAAAATAACATATCTCCAGTGCCACAGGAAAACTGATGTGAGGTTTAAAGTTAAGATTTGGAGTTCATCTCTCTCCCTTTGAATTTGCAAAAGCTCATTTCCAAGTGACATGTATTCAAACTCTGGCCTTGTGCACAGAAATGAAGTACACACCTAATCAGCAAAACTCCCCTCTGGTTTTCATTTTGAGCAGGCAAAAAATGATCTTGTAAGGCTTAGACCTTGATTATTGCTTTGAACCTAATACTAATGCAAAGAAACCCCAGAGAAAAGTTGAAAGATGCAAAATTCAATCACAATAGGCTTCTTTTAAAAATGGTTCAGTTAGAAATCTGCTAGACATATGTTATTTAAAAACTAGAATAAAAAGGCAATTTTTTGTGTTAGACAATGTAAAATTGTCATGTATTCATCATCTGATGAAAATTGTAGCAAAAATAGGCAAAAACCAAAGAAAAATTTATTCCTATTGCCACAATTATGTCAGTAATCTGTGGAGTCCCACGTTTCAACAGCATTTAATATTTTCATACTACAAATCACATCTGGCTACAAATGTCATCTTCTGTCTCCTCCCACTCCATCCTCATCCATATTCTCTTCCTTCCAGTTCACAATAAAACTGCTTTTTTGTAACCACAATGATTCTTCCTGACAACTGATTCACCACACAAAAGCATTAACAAATAACACTGTAATAAATACAAGGTGCACAGCAAATATCCTGACAAGGAAAATACATGGTTACATATGGGGCTATGTGTTATAATGACAGCTAATTTCAAATATATCAGGTTATTTGTACTAATTCATATTGGCACAACCCCCATGGAAATTCAGATTTGGGAATTTTCTGGATGTGTTTTGTGGAGCTACAGAAGGCGTGAAGTCTGTGACACCTGTGTTCATGTCCTGCTGCAGAAGAGTGATGGATTTTTAAGTGAAATCCAAGGCAGAATCACAATTATGTGGGAAAAAGATCATGGAATTGAATACAGAATCATTAAGGTTGGAAAAGACCTCCAAGATCATCAAGCCCAACCTTTGCTTGAACTCCAGCACACCCATTAAATCATTCTGCACCCCCTGTTGTGACCAGTGCCCCACAGCAAAGGCCAAACCCCCACCCCTGAGCTGGGGGTCCCAGCAGGGCCTTCCCAGCAGATCCCAGAAGCTGAAGGAGCAGTTCAGGAGCTCTGGACTCAGCATTCCCAGATTCCTTGTGAAGCCCAAACACTGGCTTGGACAGGAAGGTTGAAAGGTTTGGGTGGGATATTGGGAAGGAATTCTGCCCTGTGAGGGTGAGGAGGGGCTGGAATGGATTCCCCACAGCAGCTGTGGCAGCTCCTGGATCCCTGGCAGTGTCCAAGGCCAGGCTGGAGCAGCTGGGACAGTGGGAGGTGTCGAGGTTGCAGCTGGATGAGCTTTAAAGCCCCTTCCAACCAAACCATTCCAGGATTCCATATTGATTCTTTCTACAGCTGGGCCTCACCTGAGGTCCTCCCACCTGCTCTGCACGCTCAGCCAGGTGAGGAAATGGCCAATCCAGCTGCAGGGGCTGCAGCCAGATGTTGGTGCTGTACCTGCAGCCCTGACAGCACTGGTGACTACGGAAGGCCGGCTCACCCTGTGTGCTGCTGCCCTGGGTCACAGGAGGACTGTGGCTCATCAACTGTGACATCAAATTCAGCTGTTAATTGTGCTTGGAATTTCTGCTATTACAATGGGATGGGATAGCTACACATGACAAATATTAAATATTCATCAAAGCAAGCAGTTGATGAAATTGTGCAACCATGTGCGTGCAGGGAAAATGATGATTCATTTACAGATGTGCTGCTGATTTTTCATCACTGCACCCAACCTGGGGCACATCAGGAACCAGACAAATGTTTAAACACCACCGTTATTTTCCACTAGACAAACTCTTGTAAAAAGTCTGACATTTCAACTCCTCTTTGAAACAATTTCTGCTGGATGTAAGAAACAAAACCCATAGAAATATCCTTTTGGGATTAATTCTATAAACATAATGACTAAAAAACCTACTGGCGTTACTCTAAAATACTGCAAATTTTGCTGCTAGTACTAATAGCTGCAAGAAGTTGGTATTATTTATCTTTCTAAAACTTTCTAAAAAGTTGTTTTGACTCCTGGAGGCTGCAAATTTTCTGTCCCAGAGACAAGGCAGCACTGCAGCATCATTCAGAAGGAAGAAATGAGAGAGGGCAAGGGTCTTGTTCCAGTCTGTAAATCTGTACATTACACTGGAACCTGCTGTAAGCCTAGGAAATGGAAACAGAAGGGAGCACTGGGGAAAATCTTCAAATTATTGCAAAGAACAGGTTTTCAGGAAGCAATTAACTGTCTGACTGGGAATATCCCTGCTTTTTATTTGATGTCAAGCTCATGGGTGGTATTTTGAAACATTTGATTGAGCTCAGTCAATTAGCCTTGATTATGGTTTGGCTTTTCCCTCGGAATAGGCTGATCCATAGGGAATGCCACTCATACCAGCACTGAGGCAGAGCAGGATGACTCAGCTGATTAATCAGCTTTCTTTTCTCCTATTAAGAAGCAAGACTTTGGCTTCCCCAGCTGCTGGAGTGATCACTATCAAGCTCGTGTTGTAACTCCCACAGCTTTGCTCACCCCTGACTCACATTCTGAGAGAGGAAAAGTCACCTGCACCCCTGAGTGTTGGAGTCCTGGATGAAAAAAACCAAAAACCAGCACCTGACCTGTCAGAGAATCATGGAATTACAGATCCCAGACTGGTCTGAGCTGGAAGGGACCTTAAAGCTCATCTCATTCCACCCCTGCCATGGGCAGGGACACTTTTCACTGGACCAGGCTGCTCCAAGCCCTCCCACACCTCTGTGGCTGAGGGACACACACAGCAATGCTGCACCCAGGGATTCCTGTTCACCATAAAGTCCTTGTTTGCAGGAGAAATGTTCCCATTCCTGTTGCTTTCTGACTGAGATTTGTCCCTAATTTGGAATCAAACATAAGTCCCATGTTTATGGGTTCTGACAATTCCTTCCAGACAAGCAGGTACTGAATCTTCACCTTTTTTCTTTTTTTCCAAATAAATCTAATCACTTCCTTAGAAACACAGCACAGAATCTGCAGATGAGCAATTTTTATCCAATCCCAAAATCAGATTAATTTATTAAATAAGTTAATGGAAGAAAAAAACAAAGGCTACTTGTAAAAATCTTAAGTAAACACAGAGCATTTTTCTCTTTCTTTAATAGGTAAATGGCACAAAAAATCAGCCAGGGTACAGTCACAGTGTGTAATCATGGTCGTGAAATGCCTACAATGTAAATGGACTTAATGACAAAATTAAACAAATCTCAATTAAAGGCACAATCATTCCAGACGGGCAAAACCCATCACTCTCCCAGCTTCCCACTAAGTAGATCTCCAAGCATGGAAAGCTTGCCAGTTATGGGGAACAGTTTAGAAAGTTAATGACAGTACAAATGGGATTGACTGGAGACTGTAATCCTGGCTCTGTAAGCATTGCCAGAGGCCTGACATGAAGGAACAAGTACTATTTCGAGCAGACTGCAAAGCCAAGGCAAAGATTAACATCTGTCAGAATCAGCTACAGATGAGATTCTTATTGATCCTTGAATGTCACAAGAATTTAGAAGGGCTCAAAAGAACTTTAAAGAGAATAATCAAGTATCTGTGGATTTGGTTTGTAAATCTGAAGTACCTTTCCTACATTTCAGCTATTTTTTTTCAAACAGCTGTGTGTGATGTAGCTCAGTGCTACAAGGGAGAAGAGCAATTTCTTCCAACTTAGTCAGTGTCAAGCTTAGTCTTGCAGGAAAAGCAGTGGCAGGGAGCAGTTCTGGTGCTGTTACCAACCTCCAAGACAGCTTTTTGTGTTTGGACTGTGTTGCTGTGGATTTTGTTTCTGCCTCATCCGTATCTATCCCTACTAACAAGATTAAGGCTTTGCTCACATTCTTCTAATTAAAATGCTGTAATTCTGAGAAGAGATTCCACGTCTTCTTTTAGCAGGGTAATCAGTACATCTGTGAGTTCAAGTTACTATTTTTTAACATCAAAGCTTGCACAAAGATAGCTCTCTTCCATGCAGGCCATGACTTTTTATCCACTCTGGTTTGAATAACAGGCTCCATTTTGTAGTGGGATCAACATCATCTCCTACAAGGAAAGGCTGGGAGAGCTGAGAATGCTCAGCCTGGAAAAAAGAAGGTTCCAGGGAGACATGACAGCCCCTTCCAGCACCTAAAGGGGCTCTGAGAGAGGCTTTGGACAGCCTGGAGTGCCAGGACAAGGGGGAATGGCTTCCCACTGCCAGAGGGCAGGGCTGGATGGGATACTGGGAATTAGGAATTGCTCCCTGGGAGGGTGGGCAGGTCCTGCCACAGGGTGCCCAGAGCAGCTGTGGCTTCCCCTGGATCCCTGGAAGTGCCCAAGCCAGGCTGGACTGGGTTTGAAGCAGCCTGGGGTGGTGGAAGGTTTCCCTGCCAACCAAAGGCTCCCAGCACCTTGTCCTGTCAGGAGCACACGTGCATTTTTCTGCAGCATTTTTTCTTTATCAAACTGGGAGAGGCATGATCTGAGTGGAGCGTGTCCAGGGAAGGGAACAGAGCTGGGGAAGGGGCTGCAGCACCAGGAGGAGCTGAGGGAGCTGGGAAGGGGCTCAGCCTGGAGCAAAGGAGGCTCCGGGGGAATTTCTGGCTCTGCACAACTCCCTGCCAGGAGGGGACAGCTGGGGGGGGGGTTGGGCTCTGCTCCAGGGAACAGGGACAGGAGGAGAGGGAACAGCCTCAGGCTGGGCCAGGGGAAGATTGGACATTAGTGAAAATTTCTTCACTGAAGCCATTGCCACAGGCTGCCCAGGGCACTGGTGGAGTGGAATACGTGGAAATGTTCAAAAAACATGTGGATGTGGTGCTTGGAGACATCGTTTAGTGGTGGACATGACAGTGCTGTGTTAATGATCTTAAAGGTTTTTCCCAGCCTTAATGATCCTGTGAACTTCAAGCTGTATTTCACTTACCAGGTGCAGCCTTGAAATTTTATTTACAAAGCTTTTAGTTCTGCAGCTTCTCCTTGCTATATGAAGGTACCACTCCACAGGTTTCAGAAGCCCCTCCTGCCCTCACTCCTTCCCCCTATTTTCTCTGAGGCTGTGACACAGCACTATGAGACAGTTTTGTTTAATCAGCTTCTGCAAGTCTGTTTTGGTGAATGTAGGTTGAGGAAACTCATTACAGCAGTTTAGTCCTCGCAGTCCAAGAGCTCCCACGTTCAATCCACTGATTGTTCTCACCGTGGAAATGGGAAAAAAATAATATCTAATACAATAAAAGGTAGCAAGGAACATAATATGCTGGTAAACACAGGAACAGTAATCTTCTAATCCTGGATTACTTTTATAGGAATTCCCTAATTTCCAAGTCCACATAACAGGGAAGTCAGTGACCCCCACAGAAAGATGAAGTATGAGTAGTTCAGAGATATCCAATGCTATCAGTGATAGCACTGTGTTGCAATTCAGGGATTCAGAGCTGTCCAGACTCAGAGCAGGGCCAAAGAGAGTTCTAGAAAATTTGGTAGAAGCACTCAAGGGCACAGTTTAAAGGAAAAAGAGGCATCTTTCCCATTATCATTTGTACTGAAGCAAAAATGCTTTAAACCATCAGATGATGCCAGAAAATGTAAAGACCCTTCAAATCCTCCTCAGACGAGTGAGTTGCCAAACACAGATTTATAAGAGCTGCTGAGACTGCCAGGTCAGTCCAACTCCCTGTTTCCTGTTCTTAAGCAAAGGTTGCTGAACTTCATTTAAACTCCTTTGCTCTCTGTTCTGTGCTTGAAGGATCCCCACAGCACAGGACAGGATCTGATCTTTCCTTTACAGACACTCTTCTGCTGAGCTGTCCTTTTGCACAGAGGGTCTGTGTGGCCAGGGGAGCTGTTCAAAGACATTTATTCCAGAGACAGCTGCAGGCTCCCAGCAAGGGAGGACGTCCTGCATGCTGCATCATTCACTGCTCTGCGTGTTACACCCTTCAAGCTTTGTGTGAGGTGAGGATATTCCAGAGCTGTCAGGCTCCAGAGGTTCAAGATCCAGACAAACAAACCCCTTCCCACATTGAAATGTCACCTTAAATTTCATCTCACCTTAAATGGCTGAGCAGGGAATAAAAACCTCCTATCTTAAAACATCCACAGCAGCTGCCTCCCCTCAGACTCTGACATAATACAAAGATGGAAAACTCCTACTCCCCACTGCTGGCTGGGTCCCTGCCCAGCAGCCCAGCTGAAATATGGCCCCAGTTCAAACTGTCTCTGCTCTCTGGGAGCACGAGCAGATTTGTTGTGCAGCAGCTGCCTGACACACTCGGGATGCTGAGAGTGCTGAAGTTTGGGCTGTGCTTCTCTGGCCTCACAGGTTTGGTCGTGGGGTGGCAGCTGAAGGAGAGCTGAGATTCTCAGAGCATAGGAATGAAGTAACACCTAAATCAATCTCTGTGCTAACTCAGCCCAAGGAAACACTACTTGGATTAGTTTCTCTGAATATATATTTTGTTGGTAATGTACAGAATCCATCACATTTTCTTACCACCCCTCTTTAGAGTTGCCAGCAGTTGTCTGGCATTGTGAGTTAATGCAGCAATGAGTTAAAACAATCACACAGCAAGGAGTAAATACCTTCCACAGCAGATGAAAGCCAAGATGCTGAAGAGGTCCCACGTGTGCTGCAGAGAAGGCTGTGTGGGGCAGCAGCTCTGAGGCAGCTGGACTCAATGTGTGACAGGAGAAGGCAGGAGCCTTGCAGATAAAGGAGTCAGAAACGTGAAGCAGCACTTGGAGCTGGAGAGGAAACAAAACAGAGGATGTCAACACATAGGCATGACCAGGGGCAGGAGTGAGAGAGCCAGAGAATAGATTTTTAGGGATGGCTGTCTCGCTCTCCTGCTGCTTTTTAATCCGTCCACTCCATAAGGAAAGGTGCAGAAAAGGGTTTTGGTAAAGAGAGAAGGAGCTGGTACTCACATGGATTACAAACACTGGTAAAACCACTCTTCTTTTTCTACCACTTGAGGTATGCAGATACTAAAATACAATGAACAAATAAGGACAATAAGGCAAATAAAAGCATGTGAAGAAATAGGATCAGTTTCCCAAACATCCTGAACACTTGTGCTTTGCAGTGGTTTACTCTGCTGCCAAGTATTCAAGATGATCTCCCAGACTGAGCTCAGAAAAACATACAGGGGAAAAATGTAGGTATGGAGCATTTTGCATGGTGTCAACACACCTCCACAGAAAGCAGGCTTTAATCCTCAGTAAGTGCTGAGTACAGGCATACAAAGTATGAAAGCCCAGGGGTAAAAATTCCAGCAGCAGCCCAGTTTACAAACCAGCCCTGTCTCTTCATGGAAAACGATGCAGCACCGTTGTCTGGAGTGCAGGAGCTGCAAGGTGGAACCCCCTTTGCTTCTTTCCTTCTTCTGATTGTGCTCAGATGAGCCATGGCATTAGAAGGAATATCTGAAAGGTCTAAGCAACTGTAAAAACCTCGTGTTTTTCTTGGTAAACTACCCTAGATGACAGGAGACTCCTATTTCTCCTGCAAGAACTACTTGTGCTTGCAGAGAACATTACAAGATGACACTGCAATCTGATAACTCAGTGTTTCTGTGGTTTACTTTGTTTTATTTGGTGGTGTTTCCAGATTTTTTGTGGAAATTTCTACCCTGTTTCTTAGGAGGTTTTACCCTCTCATTTCAAAACTACACCACATCTAAGAGGTTCCTGCTGTGCAAGGAAAGAAAACCCTTTTTTCCACCTCTTTGGTAACTAAATTTTTAAGCCACCAGCAAGTAGCAAAAAAACTTCAAAGCTGAAAGTTTTTCTTGCACCCAACTAAGGTATTTGCTCAGTTTAGATTTAATACTAACATTGTTATTTAATATATTTTTCATTGTTATAATATATGACTATATCACTATTTATTTACATCTGCTCAGTTTAAAACCCACTGTATTTCACATCTCTGTAGTGGAGTGCTTAGGAATTCTGAAAAAATTGTTTTGAACTCAATTTCAAAAGGGAAAGGCAGGTGGGAGTACAAGGGTTTGAGCATTACCACACCTTTACAATCTGCAGAAAAAAACTCAGGCTTTGAGATGGGCAGACAGATAAATATCTGCCCAAATCTTGAAGATCCCCTCATGTACAGCAGGACACAAAGCTTATGTCCAGTTGTCCAGAAAATACAGAAATATACTTCTCAAATGTACAGGATATGTCAAAGAATACAGAAATCAAACAGCTAATGAGCAACAGCCCGATGATTCAGGGGTTTTGTACACAAAATTCACCTTGGGGTATGCTGGTTTAAGGAAAAATATTAACATTTTTCTGTAGTTCAAAGTATTATGCCTGTGCCTGGTGAGTTATAATAAGAAGGGCACAGAATGACTGTGACTGGTCTGGGGTCAGTATCCATTTCCAGCTGCAATAAAAATAAGGAATTTGATTTCTAAAGGTGTCATTTTAGGGGTTTTTGTCATGATTTTCCTATTGTAATGTAAAATACATCATAAGAGAGGGCAATCATTATTCAATCCCTAAGAAGGCAATTGAATTCATGTAGACCTCATGAAAGTAAAACAGATTTAAAAATGGGAAAGAATATCCTAGAAATTAAAAAAAAAAAAAACCAACCAAAAAGGAGGTGGGCAGTGGAGAAAAGGAACATTGCCACTGCTTGGCAAGAATCCTGTGTTATTCTCTGGGTTCTTCACATGCTACAGAAGTAAATTCTACTGACCATAAGTGAGTGGGGAGGATCATTTTATTAAGTGTTTGTAAAACCACCTGGCATTTCTGGATGGAAAAATCCTGCACAAGCAAAGCAATATTCCATTCCAGTATTGACTGTTTCTTCCCTATCTCAGCACTCTGAGTGAACACAAGAGCACCTCCATGTCATAAGATTTAATTTTGTAGATTTTTGTCTATGTCCTTAAGGGTTTTTTAAATGGAAAAAAAAATATCCAACACATCAGTTTGAATTGCTCCAGCTACAGAACTTTTTATCAGGTGCAGCCAGGCCCTCAGTTCAGCAGAACAGAGATTTTAAAGTTCTCAAAACTCTATCTTTTGCTGCATCCTTCTGTACTCTGACTTGCCAAGCACAGACACCCTTCAGGTTCCCTTTGGAACTTCTCAGAATTCCTGCCCTATTAAAATATCGTTGAGTCATTGAAAATAGTTATAAACACACTGGAAGATGTGTAGAAGATAAAATTCCTTTTGGATGTAAATAATTAATAGAATGGAAAGTCTGAAAAGTCACAGCAATAATTTATGGCTGCTCCTTGTCCTTACATAATGTTCTTTTCCAAATGCATGATCCAGAGAAGCACTGAAGATGATGGAGTCTACCTTTGGGAATGTGATCATGACATCCCAGCTCATTTTTGTTTTCTACCACATTTTTGGAATCACTACACTCATGCCTTACACTACAACACGTGCAATTGCTGAAAATCGCCTGTGTTCAAGTTTATTAGTGCAGTTGTAGAAAAGTGAAAAAGGAGAATATAAATGAAAATTGTGAGCCTGAATAAAAATGAAATGCTAGCATTGCTGCTGGGATTCAGCTGGTTCTTATTAATCAGGGTTTGGAAAATAATCAGGATTTATATTCCCTTCTGAATAGCTGGAATAAGATCACTAGTTGGAAAGGTTTACTGGCCCTAAAGATATTGTATTTTTCTGCCTTAACTACTCTTGGCTGTAAGAGGGGATGTAACATCACAGTCTGATTGCCCTCATACTTTCTGTTCCCAGCTGAATTCCAGTTTGATTCTGGTAGTGCTGTGAAGTCTGAAATTCCAGTTCTTTCATTCCTGGTAATTTTGTATTGGAAACCTCAGGGCCAAATATAGCAAGCCAACTATTCCCAAATTTAAATCCATCTGGGAGAGGTGTAGAGGGGAGAAGGGCAAGCCATGCTGAAGCCTCAGGAAGGTCTTTGGATTCACTGTTTTAAGCAGCAATAGGGAATGAGTCCTGCTGTGTTTGGACAGGAATTGTAGGGAGCAGCAATCCCATCCTGGCTGCAGCTGGGTAGGATGGAGGCATCTAGCTTTATATGGATGGATTTATCCCACTTATCCTGCAGTAGTTTTCCTCTCAGTGCCTGAGATCTTTAGTCACTCCTTGGTGCCTATGAATTAGGATATATGAAACCCTGGAGTCCTGTAAAATATATATATTCAGCTCCAAGGCGATATGGAAAGTTCCAAAGCAATCATCACATGTCAATCATTGACTTTAGGATTTGCTTTCTGGATAATAACATAGGGATGATATACAACCCTGGTATGTTCCTATAACTTACTCTTAGCCAGGGTTTTTATTTCTAGCTCATTTAATTTACCAGCTTTATGCCATTAAGGTCATTGACTTCAGGAGAATCAGATTCACATGCTCCTCCAAAAGCTGTTTTCTGTCATTTATTTTCAGATTTGCCACTAGTTTTGTAAGTGATGTGTTTCCCTTCACTTTATTTAAAGAGATTTTTATCTTGACAGAGACAATTTCTTTATCTTTTATTTAATAACTGTCAGTTTGGTTTTGTTATCTGCAGCAGGATAAAGCTTTCTGCTCTGTCAGGGTGGCTCTGTGCATGTTTAACACTCACTAACAGCCAATCTGTCACAGCAAGGGCTGCATCCTGTCACAAGCCTTTACTGGTATGGCCACCCTGACCTAAGATCATGGGGTTTTTCCCAAAGGAATCACATTTTAGATGACTGTTGATGCCTCTGAATTCCCTTGAGCGTGTTCTACAGGCCAGAGTATCATGATGCCAAACACTGTAAAACAAATTTGAGAAGCAAAACAAATGATTATATTCTTAGAAGTTTTGATTTTGTTTTACCACTCAGGAGTTTTAAAGCGAGGTTTCTAAAGGTGAGCTGTGCCTGTCCCGTGTCACCAGGCCTGTCACCTCCTGTCAGAAACCTCCAGCTGTGGCTCCAGGCTGGATCTCTCCCAGCAGATGGCCTCACTCAGCACCAAATGCTCTGAGGGAATGGGGTATCAATGAAGGTGATGGGAAAGACACTTTTCCTCACTTTGGACTTCTCTACAGAGACACCAGCAAGTGAAATATTGAAGTACTGGTTCAGGATGAAAGAAGGGATCAAATTAGGCCCTTGCAAATAAGCCACTTCTATTACTTATTCCCCAGTAAATATAGAATAAACGTTAAGAAGTGTTTCCCAAAGCCTCAGTGGCTTTGGATTTGGTGAATCCCCACCCTAGAGAATCACAGCATGGTTTGGGTTGGAAGGGACCTCGAGGATCATCTGGCTGCACCCCCTGCCATGGGCAGGAATATCCCACTGTCCCAGGTTGCTCCAAGCCCGTCCAACCTGGCCTTGAGCACCTCCAGGGATGGGTTAAGACTCATGGTGCAATTCCCCCTTAAGCACCCCAAATTCCCAGAGGCTCAGAGGGCTGTGAACCATCCCTGTTATTATCTTCACCTGGGCTAAGGCTGAGTCAGAGCTCTGGAGGCAGATGCTGGGTGCACATCCTGATGACGAGGAGGATCACGGTGACACGATGGTGCTCCCTGCTGCAGGGCAGAATTTTTCTCAGTCTACTGCTCTCCCTAGAAATCCTCAAAGGAACATTTCAGTGCTGGAGGCATTTGGAAAAAAGAAAAAAGAAAAAAAAAGGAAGTGTATGAGACACAGGTAGCTTCCAGCTGGCTCTCCAGCACTCATAAACCTCTTATTTACAGGCTGAGTCACTGCAGATATAATGGAGGAATGAAATCTTGGGTCCTTTAGAGATTCCCATTTTCTTGCTCATCAGCTAAGATCAAGGCAAAGCTGTGCCTCTGACACTGCTCTTAGTCATAATGGCTTCAGGATTCCCTTCAAGGCCTCCCAGGGCTCAGAAATCTTTTCCCTGAGTTGCTACTGCTAAATTTTAATTCCTGTAACTCGTATACTGGTGAAAATGTTTCCAGGAGAGATGTGCCAGAGGTACCTTCTCTCTACCAGCAACTTCAGCAGCAGCTGCCTCCCTCATTTCTCTCTCACTACCAGAAGCAATGAGACAAAACTAATTCACTACTTGTTGCTTATTTTGGTGACCTCCATAATCCCATTTGCTGCACTGACAGCCAAGCAGTTCTGTTTATTTTTTGCATATCCCGAAAATATGCCAACAACTTCAAGAACGACAGAAAACAACATTCCAAATTGTATCATGCCTTAGATTACAACATTCTATGCTTATATTTATTGACTATGTTTATTTTTATTTAGAAAATAATTTACTTGCTGTGTTTGACTGAGACAAATGAGCATTAATTTATCTCTTCTCTGGGTAGGAGCTGCTTTAATGGCATCTGGTCAATGTGCAGTGAGAAGGCTGCACTGACTGCTGTTCTTATTGGAAGCAATTAATTTAGTAAATTTATTAAATTTTCATTCCTAATAACTTTCCAGGCAACATTCCCTGTTTGTCCATTTTTCCTTCGATTCTGTGGGTAACTTTAACAAAAGGGGAATTCCCTAAACATATTTTGTTTGGCACTTGTTGCACTTAAGAGGTCCTGCAAGCAAAGAACTTTTCAAGACACAGAACCATTTGCTTTTTGATGTGATCCATTTCCCCACTCTCCAGAATTATGGAATCCTGGAATGCCAGAATGGTTTGGGTTGGAAGGGACCTTAAAGCTCACCTCATTCCACCCCTGCCATGGCAGGGACACCTTCACTGGTCCAGGTTGCTCCAAGCCCCATCCAGCCTGGCCTGGAACACTTCCAGGGATCCAGGGGCAGCCCCAGCTGCTCTGGGCTCCCTGTGCCCAAACCAGTCTGGGACTCTTTAATTCTACTCTGCATGTGCTGAGACTAAGAAATAAGATTGAAGTGAGATTTTTTTACCCACCAGGTCTGTCATCCTGTATACAGGTAAATCCTGAAGAAAGACTCACTTCAGTAGGATATTTTATGAATGTCTGGGCGTGGTAGAACAGAGGAATAGTCTACGGATGCTGAATAACACTGCATCATTTACTGGATTCCACCACAGCCAGGAATCCGGGAAAAAGACAGTAAAAGAACTTTAAAAAAAAAAGTCCTGCTGAAAATAAATGCTTTTGTGGTTAAAAACCAGCCAGTTGGAACTGAAACAGTGTTTTCTTAGGGTGGCAGAACAGTTGGAAAAGTTGTTGGATTATTTTTGGCAGTGGCCAGCACATTATAGCTCTATCATTACTGGTACTCAACTCTCCAGAGTTCACTGAAAGGGTTATTACTTCACCAGTACATTCCTGCAAAAACACAGCATGCTCCATCTGTATCATGAAGCTCTGGATTCTGGAACTCTGTGTGACCTTTCTGACACGCTGATATGAGTGCAACCAGCTCAGCTCCCAAACACTGCAACACCCAGGGAGAGCCTGAGCCACGGCCCAGACCAAGGCAGGGTGGCCAAACCACTGCGCACGTCACAGGGCGACTCCTGTGCCCTGCACTGATGGAAACAGGCTGGGAAGCTCTCAGCTGGAGGTTTAAACATCAAGTAACTTGTACCTGGGTGTTGTAAGAGCCAAACCCAGTGGCTGCCTTTGCTGGCAGCCAGTGCTCCCACTGACAGACTGTGCAGGTGGAAAGTGAGTCCAATTCATGCTTTGGTTAGCAGCTTGTTCTCCTTAGCAAATGCACTTCAGCCTGATGCAGCAGGATTTCTGCAGTAAAGGAGTACCTTATCCAACCCCTATTTACCTTATCCAACCCCTATTTACCTTATACAACCCCTACTTCCCTTATGAAATGGAGCAGATAAGCTATTGAATAATAAGATTAATAAAATACTATTTCTATCCCATTCAGTGCCATGAATTTACATTCAGAAAATGTGTTTTGCTGAGAAGGTGTCAGTGTGCTGGATTTAATTGGTGAAGAGGAGAATGGTTTTCCTTTAGCTGGGGTCTGGATGACCATTCCCAATGTAGTGATTAAGACTGGACTCATTGCTGCCCTTACAGCAGCAACACAACAAACACCTAAGTATTTGCTTTTATGTGCCTGTGAGTTTTGTATCTTCAATTCTTGTCAAATATCACCCACAATCAGATAATTGTCTGCCAATAAATGGCAATCTGTGATTCTCCTCCTGAATTTAATTGTAACCAATTTTGCTTCCCAGAACAGATGTTGGGGCCGTGAGCCCTGGTTTGTGCCTGGCTGCTGTGCAGTGCCATCAGGTATTGCTGCCCCACTCCTGGGTTTGCTGAGCCTGGAAGGTGTCTGAGAGGAGTGGGAAGCAGTGGATCAATAACCACAGTCTAGTAAAGGTGCTGAGTAAACGCAGCCCTGTCTTACAAATGTACTGCTCTGCAAAGTCTGGAACTGCTTGATGCTGTGACAGGGAAAAGGCACAGCTCAGGAAGCCAAGGGGGTTTGTCCCTGTGCTCCTGCTGCCAAGGGGGGAATGGCATGTTCTTCACTGAGAACACTGATTTGCTGGCTGATTATTGACACCAACCCTTCTGCCCTAGTGACCCACGGCACACGCAGCTGGCAGGAGCAGCAGGGCCCCATGGCAAGGTGCAGCCCAGCCCGGCTCAGCTCTGGATGAAGTAAGGACCTTGCTGGGGGAGCAGTTCTTCGTGCAGTCCACGCAGAGGTAAGCCAGCACTCACTGCCCCAGCAGCCTGGAGGCACCCGTGGCCAGGCTCACACTGCAGCTGCTCCAGAGGAAGGGTTAATGACACTTGCCCTGCACGGAAGTGGGGTTAGTACAGCTGCTGTAATTTTGGCATTGCAATGCCTGTGATAACCTCTGTGCCCAGGGTTCCCATCAGACACCCGTGCACCCCCAGCACTGGAACTGGCAGCTGCACATGCCCTGCGAGTCCAGGTGGCTGCACGAGGCATCCACTGTGAGCATCTCCAGAAAGCACCACCAGAGGCTCTAATAACTAATTCTGTGACAAAGTCTGGAGAGAGAATCACAGAATCCCAAAATGGTTTGGGTTGGAAGGGACCTTAAAGCTCATCCTGTTCCAACCCCCTGCCATGGGCAGGGACACCCCAAACTCCCCTAAATAGCCTGTAAAATACTTCTGTGTGCCAGCAAAAGAGTTCACAACCCTCACAGCCCATGGCACACCTATTCTTTAATGTTAATTTCTCTTGCCTGGGTTGTCATCAAGTTGAGTTCACTTTTTTAATGTGTCACTTTCTATTCTCCACTAACTCACTAACTATAAAAAATATTCCATTTGGAATCTTCAGGAAAGTTACCATGTACCCCAAATATGTTCTGTCTGTGTTTGGACCACACTCCACATAATGATTGAGCACAAGGAGAAGAAATACAAGGCAATTACAGAAAAAAGGCAAGCAGGCAAGGTCTTTCTGCTCTTGTGTTAATGGCCTTAAATAAAAATCTCAGCATGGGCAACACAAGAAACCCAGAGAAGGGAGGTAAATGTAGCTGCATTTCAGAGCAGCAAATCTTGTATAGCACAAAACCAGAACCAGCTCTTTGCTGACATTGCAGCATCTCTTTCCTATAGAAGGAAATAATAAAAAAGGGGTTTATGCATAAACACAATACACTGAGGCTGCTATTGGCATGGCTAAATTGTGCCTGGATTTTGTTCTGCAAACCTCTTCCATTAACATTTCTGTTGGGAAAGCTGACTCTTGGGAGATGTAATGAACCATCTGACTTTGGTTTGGTTGTGGAACAAGGGGTTACTCTCTGGAGGGTGCACAGCCGAGCTCCGAGCTACACCCAGCTCTGTTTCCTTATACAGAGGATGACGAGTGCTCCAGCACGAGCAGCACGTGGGAAAGCAGCAACTCTCAGCCTTGCTTTAAACAAATTAAAGTGCCCTTGGAACAGTAAGGATTTGCTCTGTGACAAACATTTGACTCTCCTCGTCATCATTTTGTCCCTAATGCCTCCAGCCCAACAGTTGCACAGACAAGTGCTCACACGGCTTTTGGCCTTTCTCTTCCTTCCTCCCCTCCACGCAGGCTCTGCTTCCCCTCCTCAGTCACTGCCTTCACTTGGTGTCTCCTGCTGGTTCCTTAAATGTTTGCTCAGGCCTGTGCAAACCTTGCTGTTTATGTCATTTCAGCTCCTGTCTGAGATAAGACATACGAGATCCTGTGGGACATCTTAGGGTTGTTCTGCATTTTCCACAGGATTATGCTCTGGCAGCGCACCCTGGTCGAGTCCTTTAGTGCTGCTTGGGATTCTAATCTGAGAAAGCTCCACAGAGAGGGGGAGCTGCAACCATAATTGACCCACACCCAGAAAAAACACAGAGAAATTCTGGGAAATCACAGTGGAACTGCAGAGCCCGATTCCTCTGGTACAAAACCCTGTTTGTCCAGTGGCTTTGGGGCTCCCTGCCTGCTGGCCAGCCACGGCAGAGCTCGGGGCCAGCTGAGACATGTCAGGAAAACAAGGCAAAGAGACGGGGAGGAGCCTCACCCGGGCTTTTCTGTTTATACCCTGTCTCTTCTTATTAAGTCTTTACAGAGGAAATACAATGTCTGCCCTTCACTGCAATTCCAGAGCATTTTTGAATGTCTCTCATTCCCAACATGTGGCTGAATTAGTCAGCTCATGGTAGTTGCCCAATGAGGTATTGGTGCTGCTGATCTTCCAGCATGAAATGGGTCTTAGCAAAGGTTTAGACATTTGGCTTGCACTTTTCCACACCCAAACAGATGTCCCTGTCCTCTGCATTGAAGGAGGACCAGCACTGGCACTGCATCTGTTCTGCAGGGACTTTTGGGGAGTTCTTGCTCGTGGCATTCTGAAAAAAACCCAGGTGTTTCCCTGTCCAGAATTCCCAGTACGTTGGCCACACAGCTGTGCTGTATCTAAGCAGAGGTAGTTTGGTATCCACAGTGCTCCCATATTTGCCCTTGAATGTGGAAAAATCCCATCTCTCCTTGTGACACAGATACCTGAGCTCTTTGAGGAAGGAGCCTGGGCTTTATCTGCCCTAACTCAGTGATGTGGTGTGTCCTGAAAGGGCAGCTGGGAGAGCAGGCAGCTGCTGGAGGCTGCTGAGGCAGCCAGCAGTGGGGCCTGGCCACGTGGCAGGTGAGCGTGGCTGCTGAGGGTGTGATAATGGCACAAGGTGCTGGCTTGGTGGCCCCCACTGTAGCCCCAAGAACACCTCTGCAGACAAATTTAGGGAATGGACAGCTGTTTTAGCCAAGGGACTGCTTCTGCTTTCACTCCTGTGCAGCCAAGAGACCAGCCCTGGCCAAAAAGGTTGCTGCAAAACTCACTAGAGATCTGACTCCTGGGAACATGCTGTCGCCATATGGTCTCCACATTAATAACACCAAACAAGTGCTTCATAAACAGTGCTCTAACGACAAATACCAGAGGAATTAATAATAATCTAGCTATTATTTTCTAATGTTCTCGCTTTATTAAGAACACTGATGCTGTCTGAATGAGCTCTTCCGGAAGAACAACATCTGGCACTCACATGAATACCTGATGAAATCCTTATGATCCCAGGTATCTGATAAATTTATGGCCAGAACAGCAGTGGTTTGTGCCCGCCTGGCTCACAGTAACAGTGCCCTTCTCTCTCGTTCTAGGTCAGAACGTAATGCCCATGCTGTTCTACACTCTGACTGTAGCTTTTTTGATCGGCACACAGGCAGCTCCCAAGTCAGAGGACAATGCTCCACTGGAGTTTCCTGCAGAACACTCCCTGCTCAGTACCCGGAGCGACCGACCCCACATTGCCCAGGAGGCTCTGCAGACATCCCACGGCCACGCCACGTGGAGCCTCGGCAGGAGAGAAGCTCTAAACATCACTGTGGACCCCAAAATCTTTCGGAAGCGGCGTTTCCGGTCTCCCCGGGTGCTGTTCAGCACGGAGCCCCCGCCGGTGGCCGGGCAGGGCAGGAATTTGGGATTTCTCAGCAGCACGGGGGCTCTCAACAGGACTGCCAGGAGCAGGAGGAGCACGCACCCCGTGCTGCACCGCGGGGAGTTCTCGGTGTGCGACAGCGTCAGCATGTGGGTCGGGGACAAAACCACGGCCACCGACATCAAGGGCAAGGAGGTGACGGTGCTGGGCGAGGTCAACATCAACAACAACGTCTTTAAGCAGTACTTTTTCGAGACCAAGTGCAGGGACCCCAAGCCGGTGTCGGGCGGGTGCCGCGGCATCGACGCCAAGCACTGGAACTCGTACTGCACCACCACCCACACCTTCGTCAAGGCCCTGACCATGGAGGGCAAGCAGGCGGCCTGGAGGTTCATCCGCATCGACACCGCCTGCGTCTGCGTGCTCAGCAGGAAGGCGGCCAGGCCCTGAGCCCGCGCCCTCCGACCCCCCTACCTCAGCCTGTAAATTATTTTAAGTTATAAAGGACTGCATGGTATATTTATAGTTTATACAATACAGAAAGAACCTCATTATTTATTAAACTCTTTTGGAAACCTTTGGTGTTTTGTAAGTTATTTACTGGCAGAGCTCTTTAAAATGAGTGTTTGTTTTAGTATGGTTCACCTCTACAACTCTGGGCTGTTGAACAAGGTTTCAGCAAAAAGAAAACATTTTCCACACAGTTTTCACACGTATTGCTCTCTTCTACAAGAAAATTTCCCTGCCAGTTTATTGTAGCTTTTTTTTCAATTGAAATTTTTTTTTGTCCAAATACCAGGAGAACGAAACAGAACTTCCAAAACTTGCTTCCAGTGTTACTAATTATCCATAAAGGTATTAATCATATATAATTAGTCATCTTAGTGAAGTCCTGGTAGAAACACTAGTTCTTCATTGTTGCCAGAACAATTTATAAGTAAGAACTTTAGTGCATATTTTAAAATTGCCCACTGCTACTTTCATTGCAAAAATAATCCATTCTGAATTATTCTGAAACATTTGTTTGCACAAGAATAGAATCTCAGAGTGTGTATTTTTGTGTTAAAATGGTATTTTACAACTCATTACTTCAGAACTATATCAGAGTGATGGGATTTCAAATGTCAATATACTTATATAAATTTTAAAAGTTCACGTGCCTTATAATCCAAATTTGATAATTTTCTCAAGCCAGTGTTCTGGTAATGGGACCTGCCATAAGAGCAAGTCTTTTCATGCATGACAGACTAAAATCCAAAAATAAACAATAAAAAAAATCACTGAGGCTCTGTTTTAGCAAGGACCCAAAATAACCCTGTGCTCAAGATTTCTGTGTGTTGGGGACATCGACCTCCAGAAATACCCGGCAGAGCCCCAGGCCTGTGCTGGGCGTTTCACTGCACTCTCCAAAAGCTCCAGATCCTCTCGTTGTTTCCCTTGGAAGAGCAGCTGTTCTCCATTGCAGAAACTGTTTCAAAACAAATACCATCAAGGTTTTTCAGCTTGGTCCTTTCCAAATCCTAGAGGGCACAGCCACCCTCGCCTCCCCTCCTGCACGGTCCTTGCTTTAATGCAAAAAGCAGAGCTGACCTTTGCTTCCTCCACGTAAGCAGCACAGCAGGGCAGCAAATCTCCAGAGAAAACGTGCTGGGGTAAAACAGTGCCAGTGGAATTAACCCAGGCCAGGCAAGAGATGCTTCCTGGTGGGACAGTGCCAGTCTGTGTGGAGGGCCCTGTGGAGGGCACAGACATCACCCCTGACCATCACTGCTCTGCCATTTTTCACTCCCCTCTGATAAGTTTTTATGGTGTGGGGCAGCAGTGTCCCAGTGAGAAAGTATGGCTCTCTCCAGAACAACATATTTGCAATAGTTTTGCGAATAATCACTTATCTGAAAGGCCAAGGAGGAGGCAGGCTCCTGGCTGTCCTGATCCTCCAAGTAACTACTTGTTCTGGAGCAGGGGGAGGCAAGGAAGGCTCAGGGTGCTTTGAGTGCAGTCACAGAGGTCTCAGGTGCTCTGACACAGCAGCAGAATCCTGCCACCATCACAGGAGGGATGGAGGGACATCAGTGACACACAGTGTTCTGAGGCAGGGGAAAGTATGGAATTGGAGCAGGCTTCCACCTCTGCCCCTCAGTGGCCTTAAAGCCACGGTAACACACTGCTGTAGAACTGTTTTCCAGACCTGACACAATGGGACTAGAGAAAAATGGAGCTACTGCTCATTCAGGACTCCTAGGTTTGTGGAGAATGAGGTTATTTTACCACTGATATAAGAGAATTGCAATTGAAAGTGTCTTCTGAATGCCTTTGGCAATTCCAAACATGTTTACGACCTGGCATTTCTTCAGAAGCCTTTACAGAGGAAATACAAGAGCCCTGAAAAGGGATGCCTTTCTTCCTCAGGAAACCTGGAGAGGGACTTTAGACACAGACACTTGGTGATGGAGGGGGGGTGGCTTTAAACTGAAGGAGGGTAGATTTAGATGGGATATTGGGGAGAAATTCCTCCCTGTGTGAGGCCCTGGCACAGGTGCCCAGAGCAGCTGTGGCTGCCCCTTCCCTGGAATTGTCCAAGGCCAGGTCGGATGGGGCTTGGAGCAACCTGGGACAGTGGAAAGTGTCCGTGCCCATGGCAAGGGGCTGGGAGAAAGTGATCCTAAAGGTTCCTTCCAGCCCAGACCAGTCTGGGATTCCATCATAATTAAATCATTTTGGGAGCTGCCATCCCTAATTACAGATCACACCAAGAGTCCACACAGCAGAGCAGAGGGGGAAATCTGTTTGTTGATGTCACTTTAGGGAAAGAGGAAAACAACTGCAGGATTTAACTGCTCTGCAAGAACTTGCTGGGTTCTGAGCGAAATCTCAGGTGATCAAACCTAACCCATAACTGCAGGAGAAGGTGTGAGGGACAGAAGGGCCAGGTGACACCACAGCTCAACTCATGCTGCTGAAACAAAAGCTGCCAAAGCACCCAAATCAGCCTCATCTGCTTTGTTTCTGCTGTACCAAGGGCTGGCAGGACCATCATACTCGGATAATTTACTTTCACTTGTAAAAGCTGCATTAGAATCTGTATGATGAATCAAGACTGTAGCTCAGCGTGGAGAACGGAGCTGATGGCCTGCTCAGCTTTTTGTGTAAGGTGACAATAACTGAAAAACCTGTGAGGAAGGATCTCTACAGACCAACTTTGTTCAACACTAGCTGCTCACTCACAGCTATCTGCATTTCCCAGGAGTTCCTCTGGTACCTTCAACTTTTCCACTGCTTTTGGAACAAGTGCTACTCACTGTGTGCTGAATTCTCTTCCCAGTCTTTAAAAAGTCTACCAGTTTTAATTTTATATATATATATATATATATATATATATATATATATATATATATATATGCACCATAATCAACTGCTTCCCTAAAGATGGAGCATCTTCATTTCTTCTTAAAGCCCTGCTTCTAAATATAAGGATTGAAAACATTTATGGCTAAGAAAAAATAAAGCTACTTCATCTAAAAGATCAACTAGAGGGACTGCTATGAAGCAGTTTGATTGGAAGAATTGCATAGTTGCTAATTCAAGAACCTGAAATTCTCTTTAGAATCTGAGGACAGAAAAGTGAGATCCTTGTATTTAAAAAGCAAATCAGATCAATCTGGTTTCACCTTTAGCCAAATGCCACATGCCTGACACCCACAATTTCACTCCTGCTCAGCAGGTCTGACTAAGGAGTGAAGGTTAAATTTTGCCTGGAGGAAAACAGATCAATCTCTAGAGAGATGGATCATAATCAGTTTCCATCACCCCGCAAGGGACTCATCCTCTAATCACTGCTGTAATTAGTTTGGTGGGGCTTTTTTTGGGGGGGGTGTGGGAGGTGGCAACAACACATCTGAAACCCCACAGGTTACTCAGTCACCCCTGCTGCCGGGGGGATGCCAAAAGCCTGGAATGGCAGAAAGCCCATTCCAACACCTACACCTGCAACCAGGCTGCACTTCATCGGGCCTGGGTGATTATTTTCACTTCAGCTGCAGTGCAGACAGGAAATGTTGACTTTGACAGAGAAGAGGTGGTTTACATAACAGTCCTGATTTCTCCCAGTTTCCTTTCACCCCTTACATGACACTGCTGCTCCACTCTGTAATCCCTTGCTCAAACATGCAATTAAGCAGCAGCCACACCCTTGCCGGCTCTTCCTTAGTAAGCAGGACCTCAGGAGAGCAATTACAACCGCTCGGGAATTTACTTGCAGGGTTGGAATCACTGTGTGTGTGTTTTCACTTTTCTCAGTCTGTTTTCCTGAGGAATTCTGTGCTCTGGAGAAGTCAGTGTCTCTGTGCCTGCAAATGCTCTGATGTGGCATCTCCAGCCTGATAGAAATCATTGGGCCTGACATTCAATCCTGAATCCCTTGGTCAGAAAAACCATCAAGGATTCTACATTGACACTGCAGTATCACCCTGCTTTGGGAAGTGAAAATGAATCAGCAAAACCTAAGGAACATTGAATGTAGCCCAAAGCAGAACAAAATATGGGATTACCACTGAACAGCAGTTTAATACATAGAGAAAACACTCCAGCAGAACACCTGGCACAGGGTTGAAACTAAGAAAATACAAGACAGGATGATCCAGCTTCTAATCTGGCGAGGAGACATCATCCATTGGTTTCAGATAGCAGAAGGGAATCCTGACAGGACCAAGATCTTGTTAAAAAAATTGATGTTCTTTGGTTTGGTTGGTGTTAAAGAATATCAGATGATCAACTCTTTCCTGTATGCCCAATTTTACAGCAGAACCCAGGCACTGGCCTCAAATTACCAGATAAAATATTTAGTCCTTATCCTCACAGTGATAACTGTTCTGCAATAATTCTCTTTACTTCAAAAATCTATTCAGCATTTCCTCAGTGCTCTTTGAGTTTTCCTTCTTGTCCTTCCAGATTTCAAACACCAAATACTTCCCAAGGGAATCAGAAATTCATAGCTTTTGGAGGGTTTCCCTAAACTCTCTGAGACATGAAGAAGAACAGCAAAGCTGCCAAGTTTTGCTGTGTACCTTTGGTGTCTGAATGATGGGGACACTACAATCTGACAGTTAAAGTGGCTGAGATGCAGTAGGAGGTTATTCTGTTGTGTTTTTGACAAACTGTTCTGGAGGAAACATTTTTCTTGCTTTACACCAAAAGAAAAATAAAACCAATCCAAACCTGCTCATGTCTAAGTCAGTGAAATGGATTGCTGCTTCAAATGCGAATGGCTTTTTCTTTTGAAGCACTGCTTAGGCACACATGGCTTTTAAACAGAATTTAGCCAGCAGTTCCTGCACAAACCCCACCAGACCCACTCTGCAAAGTGGTGCTCGGCTCCAGTGCCTGTGTGAAGGCTCCTTCTGCCTGGAAAAGGCAAGCCTGTACTGAGCACACTGACTCACGGATTGCCTCTTTTTTTATCGACTCTATTTCCATAATCCAGCACACTCAGTGGGCCCTGTCAGGCATTTAGCAAGATCTTGCCCCCAGGGTTGTGATCCAAGCTGATGGGTGCAGGAGTGACTCACAGGGCTGGAAAGCTCTGCCGCAACCTCGGCCCAGGTGATGCCTTCAGCCTGGGATGAACACAGATGCTCGTGGCACCTCTGTGCAAAACACATCTGCTGTTGTTACTGATCAGATGTGTCCTCTGGGGATTTTGTTCCGTTTCCCTTTTTCCTCTTGAATCATTGGATTTGGGTACATTCCAGTTCTACTGCGCTGAGTCCAAGTCTGAGAACAAATTAAGCTGTGGCAGGAAGGAAGGAGTGTGCACAATCCCAATTCCCTGGTGACAGGTCTATTAAGCAATAAATAATGAGCCTCTTATTACAGGTTCTAATTAGAACAGGACTTGTCTGATTTAGGAACTAAGCTGAGCACTCATTCCAAAATTCAGTTTGATCTGTTGCAGTGACATTCAAGCTCTGTTTGTTTTCTTTCTGGATTGATGATGCACAGGAAGAAAAGGGAAAGGAAAAATGGTCGTGTCACCAGCTGCAAAGGATTGCTCTGGTTCTAGGCTCTTTACAGAGACTGGAACCCAGATTTTTAAAAACATGTGCATTCCAAGCCTTTAGACACCATGAGTTGACATTTTAAGTGGGGTGGAACATGCTGGACACAGGAAGGAGCTGCTCAACAGGGAAATAACAAGAGAGTGTACTCAATTTACTAGACAATGTCCTCTATATCAAGCCTATAAATGTTAAACCCAAGTTTTCATTTTGTTTTCTCACACAATAATACTTTTCAGAATACACAGAATACTTTTCAGAAAGTCATGGAAAACATTTTCTTATTAAGGTAGTAGAAAGCTAAGCAGACAGTTTTTGCACAAATTTTTTAAAAGCCTTTACGTCACTGACAACAATTATAAGAAATTTTTAGCCACAAATATTGTTTAGCAAACAGTAAAACTGGAGGCTTTGTTAAAAATATTCTGAATCAGAACAGCTGTAATGAACTAAAATGAAGAAGTGAAGGTGACCAGAATGCAAAATTGCATGCAAAGTCCCTTGTCCTCCATTAACTTCTCAAGACTATAAATCAGAATAGACAAGGAGAGCAAAAAAGAGGTTTTGGAATCATATCCATAAATTTAGATGATTAGTAGCACAGGAAAAGCAGTATCTAATGGGAAAATGCTGTTCTAAACTGGGACTGTTTACTGGGGAATGATGGAAGCCCGGTCCTCTGGTTCTAGGAAGTCAAGAGTTCTTGAAGTTCCCTTTCAAAGTGCGCTCCCAAAGCAGATCCCTGAAGCCAAAGACAACAAACTTGGCCAGGGTTATTGTCAGGCTGAAGCAAACAACTGCTCAGCTGTGTGACTGCAGCGAGCTGTGAGCCCAGAGGGATCAGCCAGGCACCACCACCATCGCCAAAGGCACCCCCAGCAGGCAGCTCCTGCCGCGTTCTGTGCCAGCTGCAGGGCCAGAGGTGCCACACACAGCTCTGCCACGGAACTGCAGAAACCCTCCTTGCCACAAGGCCAGGAGCTGCTGCAGAAAAGCCACGTCTAACTCCCAGCATCTTCTTGCTCCACCCTGACCACATCAGCACAGTGACCTACACAGAATGCAGCTCATTATGCTTTGAAGGGACTGGTACAATTAGTGACTAATTGCTGACGTGGGAAAGAGAAAAAAACCCAAACATGTGGGTTATTTTCACTTGACAACCTTCTATTGGAGTTTCCATGCTTCCACCATGCTGCTGCAGTAGGAGAGAGCTCAGAGCCAGGAGAATGGTGGCAGGAAAGCTTCTGGGAGAAGTTAAAGGCTTTCTGCTGTGCCCTGAGTGCAACCAGTTACTCTGATTGCAATTTCTACGGCCAGCACAGGGAGGAGAGTGGAACTGTGAAAATTAAGGCCCCACGTTCCAGGAGCAGCAGATCCTGTATAAGCTCAGCACTGCTGACAAACCCCCATTTTCATACAGTCATGGAATGGGTTGGGTTGGAAGGGACCTTAAGGCCCATCCCCTTCCCCCTGCCATGGCAGGGGCACCTTCGCTATCCCAGGCTGCTCCAAGTCCCATCCAGCCTGGCCTTGGACACTGCCAGGGATCCAGGGGCAGCCACAGCTTCTGGGAATTCCATTCCAGCCCCTCACCACCCTCACAGGGAAGAATAGCTGCCTAATATCCGATCTAATCTACTCTCTGTCACTTTAGAACAATCCAATTAAGTTACACCAAGAGATTTTTCTTTCTGAAAATGCAAGATGGAGTCCCCAGCACCTCAAGTATAACCAACCCAAAAACTTTCTTGAAAACTGCACTTGAAATACAAATTGCTTCTATTTCACCGATGTATTAAAGACATTACAGGTCCTAATTTTCTGATTTGCTTAAAAATAGCCAGACATTTATTTGGAGAATTTAAGATATAGATTATCTTATTTACAACGGATTTGGAACAAATTGAAAAAAAATATTATTTATCTAATCTTCCCTAAACTCAAATCACCTTAAGCTTTATCAAACTGCTTAGACATTGTCTGATGTGAGTGAACAGATGATTCATTTGGTGATTAATAACTCCCAATACAGCTGTCATCAGTAAGGCTTAAACACTGACTTTGGAACATCAAAGCCATGTGAGGGCAAACAGGGAGAATCAAATTAATAAACGTGATTTTTGCAAACTAGATCTGTTCTGGCTCCCTCAGCACTGGGCTGAATAATGGTGTTGATTGTAATAGTTTATTCTTAATGTTCATAACAACCCATCATTCTTCAGACAAGTATACAGCACTTATCTTCCCATCCATCAACCAGCCCTAGGTTTGTGTTAACCAGTTGTAACAGGATCTTGTGTTTGAGCATCAAAAGTGATTCAACAAACATTTCACACTGTCACTTTCTCAGCATTGCCCAGTTTCTGTTTTGGTTTAGCCAATTTTCTCCATCCCATTCTTATATATCTTTTATTTTCATATTTTCACTGACTTTTTTGTGTGTGTGTGTGCTCAGGATCTTGCTTATTAATATTATTTCTAAAATGCTCCTCAACAGCAGCAGCTCTCATTCCATTTTTCCTATTTTTTGCAATATATTTCACTTACCTGCTTTGCACCTCGTGCCATAAACCTTCATTTGTTTCTCAAATTGTCACCCAGGAGATGCTGTGACTCTCCCCAAGAGGTGACCATGCACAGGGTGGGTGTTTCATCAATCTGAGCCTTCAAACCACGTTTTATTCCTTCCCAAAGGATCTTCCCTGTCAATACCCTAAAGTGAAATGGCAGCTGGAGGCAGGAGCACCCCAGCCAGTTTTAGTGTTTCTGATGAAGTGGTGGCTGGGGGAACAAAGACATTTTACCCTGCAGAGCTCCTGCAGAACAGGCTGCTTCCCTCTTCCCTGACACAGCCTCTGTCACTCAGCTGCCTCAGATCTTCCCCTCAGGTACATATTTAATGCTTTGTTTTTCAGCTAAGCCTCAGTTAGACCTGGAGGTAAAGCCACCCCTTCAAGGACTCAGAGCAAGCCATGGAAATAATCCATTTCTTGGCTATTTGCCCTGGATGTGTGAGAGCTCTGCAGTCCCCTCCACTGGAAAACTGCTAAAGAGAGCTCTCTGCAAGGCTGGCCCTTTGCAGACACCTGGGAAATGTGAAGGAGCTCCTTCTGTTCAGAGGAACTGAACAATGTTTTATTTACTCAGTTATGTATTTGAGGCAGGACTGAAAATGAGCAAAACCACATGCACTTGTAGCATTTATTTTATGTTCCACATTTCCCTGGCAGTCTCTGTGTAAGTACCACATCTCAAGCATCATTGTAAAGCCCTAAAACACCCTTTCAAAGAAAAAGTACATTTTTGAAAAGGTTTTGTTGTTGGTTTGTTGAGGAGTTTTGTTTGTTTGTTTGTTTATTGATTAAATAAAGCAGCCACAAGGATAAAAAATGTTTCTGGGCTGACTCCAGTTGCTTTCCTGGCTTTTTTCCAGTGATGTTCAAATCAGGAGTTGTTCAAACTAGGAAACAGTAGTTTTGCCATTTACTCATACAAAAACTTGGGAGCTCTGGTATTTTTTTAGTACACATTGCTAACAGGGTTCAAGAGTACCCTCTCCTCTGTCATGTGGCTCTGGCTGTGCATAAACATTGCTTTGACCAATAGGGGCAAAATTAGATACTTCCCAGAATGATTTGTTGCATTCTCACGACAGTTGCGATCCCAGACTGGATTAGATCCAGTGGGAAAATGTTTAGACAAAGTCCTGCAGCAAAGAACACTCCTGAGAGATGTGCCTGTGGTCTGCCTAGGACAGAAGGCAAGGTTACAGCCAGGCCTGGAGAAATGTGCCACAGGGAGGAGTTGTGGAATGCTCTGTCTGGTTTTAGGGAGCAAAAAAAATGGGAGCATCCAGCAAATGTGCAGCCAGATTCATGTTCTTCCCTGGGAGGGTGGGGAGGCCCTGGCACAGGCTGCTCAGAGAAGCTGTGGCTGCCCCTGTGTAGTGGTTTTGGTTTGTTAATTTGAGATTTTGTTTATTTTGAGATTTATTTTGGCTAATGTTTTAAAGAATGTGGTGGGTTTGGTGTTGGTTAATTATTAATACGCTTATTTTTTGTTGTGAGATAGGATTAGGAGAAAGGTAAAGTAGGTTTAAAACATTAAAAGGGTATAAATAAAAAAATTATTAATAATAATTAAAAGAAAGAGTAATAAGAATTGGAACAAAAAAGAAGATCTCACTTCCAGAGATCCCTGGAAGTGTCCAAGGCCAGGTTGGAGCAACCTGGGATAGTGGAAGGTGTTGGGATTGGAACTGAATGAGCTTTAAGGTCCCTCCCAACCCAAACCACTGTGGAATTCTAAGATCTCCAGTACCAACCATTTGGTTCAGCTCGTGTTACTCAAACATCATGAAATGGAAACCAGAAAGAAGGAGAAACATGGTGAGATCAGGAAAGGAAGGTATCAAAAGCTCTCTCCTGACCCACTAGATTTTAGGTTTCAAGAGCTTTAGGAAATATTTAACTAAAGGCTACTCCTAATTCAGTGGTCCAGCAGGAGAGATGAGCACGTCGGGCTGAGAGCTGGAAAGTGCAAATGCAGCATGAAATTGGAAGCAGGAGCATGGTCTTAGCACCTCCAGTGTGCTGCACCAGCCAGAGCTTAACCAGCCTCTGAGGCCTTAAAAATTTAAGCCCCTACTCATTTCTCCTCATCAACTACTTTGGAGCAACATTTCCCAAGAGTTGCTTGGGTTTTTGTCTCCTTCCTTCTGGTTTCCCCTTTCTTCTTCTGTGAGAGTTGTTTGGACTCATTCAGTTTGCAGATTCCACTCAAGGCTGTGCTTCTCATTCAAAATATTTCTACTCTCAAAGGCATTTTTGCCTTTGCCTTCACTTTGAATGAAGACTTTGCAACCTGCACAGCCTTGCCTTTTTAGCCACTTCAAATGAGTTTTATTAATTTTTGTTCCTCCCTGCTCCAGCACATTGCTTTGAGTACTTTCTGCACACATCCACACAACACTAAAATAGGAATTCTGCCTGGAAATCTGGCACATATATTGTTAGAAGTTCATTAAATCTGCATTCCTGCAGTCATATTGTGACAGCATGCTTAGGAATGCATTTCCTGACTCAGGTGACACTGTTACTCAGCTTTTCCTACCCTCTTTGATTGCTGCAATATTACCTAAAGCTGTTTAGAAGATAGAAGATGTATGAAATTGAAATCATCTGGAGATAGCTTCTTGTCTGCCACTGCTGACAGGTAACATTACAAGAACTAATTCACTGGTGTTGTTAAATTCCTGTTCCTTTCATTCACATCTTTGCTGTGAAGGCACAGAAGATCCTTTGTCAAGCAGAGTCTGATCAACAGCAAAAGATAAACAGAATACGTAAGAGTGACTTGGTAGTGCTTCAATTTTCCTCCATTTTATGTTTATTCTTAGTGTTTAAGTTGCCTTCCTCTCTAAGCCAGAGGTCAAAGTGAAATTTCTTTTATTGATTTTCCCAGTGTGATGGAAGCAGCAGAAGGTGGTGGGGCTCCTCCATAACAGCTCTGACACTGCAGACAGAGGCTCAGGCTCCAGCTGAGGGCTGGTTTGGAGCAGTAACAGGGGAAAGCTGAGCCCACTGCTCTCAACCTGGGACTTGTGGTGCCTTTGGGAGAGTCTGGTCCCCAAAAGAGGGGGAAAAGTTCAAGGCTCTTGGTTCATTTTACCAGCATAGGAAAAGAAAACAGGAAAAAAACAGAGATAAGAAATATAGGACCCCTGAGCCAACAGCAGCAAACCCAAAAACCTTAGCTTTGTCAAAGCCAGCTGCTTTTAGCACCTAAACAGGATTTTGGTATTACTGTAAAAGTATCTGTGCCTCTGTTTAGCCTCTTCCTTTATAAATGTAAGACACTGGGGGAGCTGGGAATGAGCAAGGAGTCAAATAAACATTTCAGGCTCCTGTATTGGAGCTCACCACCCAAACTGTCAGCCCTGCAAGGAGCTTGAGGATGCCCAGTGTTACCAGGAGCCTGGGAAACCACATCTGGGAAAGACAAATGCACTTCAGTGGTGGAAGGTTCAGAGTTCACTCCCATCCTAATTTTGCAGAAGGACACAGCAATGTACATTCACACAGAGCTGCTGTAGCAGGAGGCAAGGTGCTACAGAAAGGAATCAACTCAGAGCCATGGACAGACCTCCCCTCTCCATCCTCCCTGCCATGGCTGGAATAAACAGATTTTATTGTTGTTATCATCCCTCATTATGGCCTGAACACATCCTATACCATCACCAGCATATTCCACAGGCCTTGGGCCCCTCTTTCCCTTCCCTAAACTTTTAACCATCTTTTAATTTATAAATAACATTTAAGTTCACATTTCAAAAGCATGCAGGCTCTTGGCCTCTATAAAATCTCCAAGAAATCACCTTTACTTCCCACAATGTAGATCCAGAGCATCCATAGTCTGTTTGCTTGTTATATTAATAGAATTCAGAAAATTGCTCTACAACATTCCTAAAAAAGAGAATCAGCCAAAGTTAGACTTGGCATCTGCACAAGTCTCAGTTATTTTTTGGAATACTTTGACAACACTCTTATGTTATTGTCTCCGGGTTCATTTTTCTGTTCATGTATTCCCCAAAGAAGGAAAGAATGGTATTCCTGTTCTCTGAATAAGGACACATCTTGCTTGTCAGACAGATTTAATTATTTATTTTCCCTTCTCCTTCTTGAATTGTTGGATCTTCAGATCAGGAAGTTTCAGGTCCTTCAAAATCGTGCTCTTCAGAGAAATTCATCCTAACTGCCTCAAAAAAAGAAACAAGAACAGAGTTTTACCTGCAGAGCTGGCACCTACAATTATTGTCATTTCAGCTGCTTACTGCAGGGAGAGCATTTGGAGAGCACAGAAAACCAGTTAGGTTCCTAAATCTGATTTAGTAACACAGAAAACCTGAGCTACTCAGTGCTGGCAGGAACTCCAGCTCCACAGGCTTCACCTGGGTGCAGCTAGGGACAAAATAAAGGTGTAGGACAAACGAGGAGACACCTCCAAAGCTGCTTCTGAAGGAACCCTGCAGTCAGTTGAGAACATTTTCATTTTCTTTCTTCCATTTGATCTCCTCAGAAACATATTTTTCATATTATTCCTCACATTTTACTTCCATCTGGTTTCAGCTTTTGATTAGAAACTTGGAAGCTCATTCTTAACAGCTCAGTGCAGAGACCTGAGCTGCTTCCAGCCATATTCCTCCTTGGAGGATCTGAACTCAGCCGTATGGTTCTTTTTACTGAGGCTGTAGCCTCAGTAAATAGTTTGCAACTCTTGGAAAGAGCAAAAACTCTTGCAAACAGAGGAGGGGTTTGTTATCCTGGAAGAAACAAAACCTGCAAGACAGATGATACCGATTGAAAAGTATTTGCTATGCAAAGTGGTGTTTATAGGGAAGCTGTAATTTGCCAGGTTTATCAGGCAGGGCTCAATACACATTGAAATGTTGGTTTGTCAGAGTCCAGGACACCCCTCTGGCTGCCCTGGCTGTCTCCAGACCCTGGCAGGGGGCTCGGGGACCTTGGCAAGAAGTCAAAAACACCTGTGGCTTCAATTCTAGCCCGTGGGAGAGGCTGCCAACTCTGTATGAGGAATTACAAGGTGAAAGGGTTTGAGTAGTGTGATAGGTGAATTGACACAGGGTGGAAAAGTAGAATTTTGGGGTTTTTAGAATGTGATTCAGGGGTACAAGATGGAGGAATCTGGGCATGCATGTCCTAGCCTTCTTTCCCTTCTTCTTGTCCTCCATGTCCTGGTGTGATGGTGACACTTTTCTGTTGGTTTAGGATAGGGACACACTGTCCAACATAGATGTGAGATATTGGTACATTGTTATAAACAGACTGTACATAACTTTTGATATAAAAGGTAAACGAGAGGGCACGCAGACTGCTGTGGCTTCTGTACTAGGCAGACCTCGGTGGGTCAGAGAGAGAAAGTTTTAGATAAGAAAAAATAAACAATCTTGAAAACTCGACTTCAAGCATTCCAGACCTCTTCTTTGGCTGCTGGGCTAGGGGAAAAAGGACTTTTAGAATTTCAGGGTCATTCCAAGCAGGCAAACCCTGACACTGGTTGACATCTCACCAGGAATACAGGACCAAGAGTACCCTGATATCTGAGTTCAGCCCAGAATTCACTGAAGCCACCAAAAGCAGATGCTGAAGTTACTGCTCAGAAAAAAAAAAAAATTAAATGTTCAATAATAAGCATTGTATTGATGGGGTCATGAAATTGTAGAACCACAGAATGGTTTGGGTTGGAAGGGAACTTAAAGCTCATCCAGTGCCACCCCTGCCATCAGCAGGGACACCTTCCACTGTCCCAGGCTGCTCCAAGCCCTGTCCAGCCTGGCCTTGGACATTCCAGGGATCCAGGGGCAGCCACAGCTGCTCTGGGCACCCTGTGCCAGGGCCTGCCCACCCTCACAGGGAACAATTCCTTCCTAACACCTGATCTAAACCCACCCTACCCATGCCCTTCCCTCTGCAGGATCAGGAGAAGCTGGCAGTCATCAGAGCAGGAAAGGTTGGTGGATCATCCTATCTTTACAGTAAAAATGTAATTTTTTTACCTCAAAAGCATTAAAACATCCTGAGCCAGAACAAATCTGTGTCTCCCCAAGTGTTTGCAACAGGGCATGACTGACACATGACCAACAGGCAGAGAAACACCCAAGAGATGTGGGTGGAAAGAAAAAAGACTTGGGAATGGTGACCCTCCCACACCACCTCAATTCCAGCAGAAGTTCTTAATTCTCAAGGACCTGTGAAAGTCACAGAAGAAAGGCAGATACAAGCCAACATCAGAGGCACCAGAAATCCTGTGATTTCCAGCAGCTTTTGAACAGCACCAGCAATTTTGCAAGGCAGCCTGAATCACCCCAAGCATCCGTGAGAAGTTACTTACCTGGCCTGCAAGTGCAGGGGAAGGCTGGGAAAAAAACATTAAGATTCTGACTGTAAGAATCAAGGAAATGGGTTTAGACTTCCCCCATTTCTGAGCAATCAAACAGGACAGCCAAAGAAAGATAGAAAGCAGGATTCCAGTCACAAAGCTATGAAGGAGCAAGTTTCCACATTCATCCAGCTTTTGTCACTTGGAATTTTTTTCCCCTACATTCTAAGCTTTTTTCCTACATTCTGATATCATCTCATCAGGGCTGTGCTTTTATATTATTCTTTGCAGTATTTGCAGAGTTCACAGTGAAGACTTGAGACATATGTAGGACATATGCAGGAGATCTCCTGGAATGATCTCATGTTTACAGCTCCAAGAGGGATCAGAGAGCTGAAAGTTGGTCTGGATTGTCCCCTAGTGGTCCCCACCTTTCATGGGGAGCAGAACCCCACAGGGGCTGTGAGTGCTGATTGTCATGGTCACCCCCAAACAGGGACCTGTCCACATTAACCAGGGGTTGCCTCCTTCCCTGCAACATTTTCAGCTCAGCTCGCAGCATCTCCCAAGTTCCTCACTGCAGACCTTACCTGGCCATTTGCTGCCAATGCTGCTCCCGTGATGATGTTTATTTCTACACTAATCCATGATCTTCTATGCTGTGATTAAGTTGTAGCTACTCTTTTAGAGGTTTTCCCTAATCTGTCATTTGTAATTTGAGTTCTGTCCTCCCCCATTCTGGCAGCATTTTACAGCTTTGTTGTCATTCATAAATTCCTGACAGAGTTCCCATTACATTGTCCAGGTTATGTAAAAGAAAATATTGGCCAACACAACATCACCCAATTTCACTTGACAAGGCACTAAGAAGCACAGAGAACTTGTGCAGGTTATATTACCAAAAACATCCAAGGAAAAGGACTGACTTCCAGAAAATTCTCACAGATCTTGACTCCCATCCATCTTGTTTTCTTCAGCCACACAGCTTAGAGAAACAATTCCATATTGTTTATGTAACAGTAACAGGTCAAAATTCTGAGTCCAGATCTGTTGCCAACTCTGCCCATGCGCTACTTTTAAAATTTACCTCTTGTCTGAATCAAGTCATATGGCATGATATGGACTTTCTCCATGTTCAGAGCACTGTTTTGTAATTTAATTGGAAAGTTGACAGTTCCAAACATCCTAAATCTCTACCCAGTCATCTCCTCCATGTTTGACCTCAGCAACTGGAGGGTCTCTCCTATGCTTTTACCAGGAGCTTTGAACCCAGGGGAGAAGTTTTTGCTCTCATTCCTTCCTTTGTGCCTAACTCATCCTCCAGCTCCATGTGCATCCCAGCAGTTTGGGTCACACTACACTTATTGTCCATTGTTCTCTTATTCTTGCTCTTTTCTCTTTTCCTTTCCTTATTCTGAGTCCTCCCTGATGCAATTTCAGCTGTTTTGCTAAGAAAGCTCCTGTCAGGCCACACATGCATCAGCACAGGAAGCCCAGAAGAAACTGTGGTATTAAGTGGCTTAAGTGCAATTAACTGAAGGATTGTCATGGAAACAATCTAATTTAAGTTAAAGAACAAAATCATTAGCCTCAGAATTTCACTAAACTTGCATTTCTGTTCTCAATTTCACCCAAAAACACTTGGCAAGGAGGGAGTTCACCAAAAACTTCAAGTTATGGTATTGGCTTAAAAAAAACAACATAAAATTAATTTTAAAACCCAACAACAACAAAATATATTTACAAAATCTCCACCCAGCAGAAGGAAGGTAATTTCTTCTTATTTCAGGCACAGAAATCTCCTCCTAGGGAGGTAAAATTTATTCAGTTTTAAAGAATGTGCCTCTTTTAGACAGACAAGTTCCCCTGTACACAGCACTGTTACCATTCAGGAGGTTACTGCAGAATAACTCCTTTTATTACCCATGTGCTCTAAATTCTGATTATAACTAAACTGCAAAAAATTCCCTTCAAGATACTTCAAAGAGGAGCTTTACAAAAGTGATAAAAATTGGAGGATTTGGGTGCTCAGTATTTCTAGTGGTGTGCTCTTATGCCACAAATATCCAGGATATACATGGAAAGCATGGGAAGATTAGATCAATATGTCAGTAGTAAAAACCAGATCTGTGTCTCCATCCACTCCATCCCACTCAGCTTTTGCATTAATCTCATTAACAGGTTCCAAGCACAACCCAATAGTGCTCCAAAAAAGCAAAGGCAGCATCTGCCACGAGACATCCTCCCCCTCTCCTCATGGAAACACGGATGGAGGTGCTCCTGCCTCACTCCGTGCCTTCTTGCTCCTGGAGCCACATCACAAGAGCACACCTGGCATTTGAATGGAATGCAAGAGAGGTCTGAGGTGGCTCCTGGATCCTGTGAGGGCTTGTCCAGCTCTCCCAAGGCTTTTTCCTCTGCACACAGCTTGTCCTTGCTGCAAGGACGTGCTGCACGTGTCAGCCTGTCAACAAACACGTCCTACCTCACTGCTGGGAGCAGGAAAACCCCCACTGTGCCTGGATACTCATGAGGAAACATGTACTGAAAGGCAGAAGGGGTAGGGTAGCAATTTAACTGTAGTTCTTTTAAGAACTGCTGCAGGTGGGGTCTCACAAGGGCACAGGAAGGGGAAAGACGAGAGGCTGAGGAACAGCAAACACAGACAGAAAGGTCACAAAACTGGCCAGCAATTCCCTGTGACTGGGAGGAGTGTGATACACAAACAACTGGGTGTTCCACAGTACATACAAAGAGTCCATGTCCTTCATGAGAAACCTGACTTACCAGAAAGTCTGTAAATTGCCCAGAAATTTAATTGCAGCTTTGTTCAGCGATGACAGAGTGAAGCTGCTGAGAGCTGGAGTTTGGTTGTGCCTGTCAGGGAAAAAGGAGAATTGTTTGAAACTCAGCCATTCCAGTGCCTCCTGCTTCAGAGGCAGCCAGTTCTCCAGCAGAGTTTGCTTTACAAACACATCATGGTCATCTGCAGGAAATGAGATGCCACTGGGGCTGTGCAGCAGCACCTGAGCCCACCTGAGCTCTGCACAGGCAGGGAAGGTGCCCAGGAGCTGCTCTGAGCTCCAGGACCTTGAAACGTGGGGCCCAGGACCAAAGGCAGGGAGGTCTTGATCCCTGAGAGATCAGAGAATCATGGAATCATTCAGCTGGAAAAGCCTTTTAGGATGATCAAGTCCAGCCCCTCCCCCAGCACCGCTGTGTTCACCACTAACCCCTGTCCCCAGGTGACAGCCACATGACTTTGGAACACTTCAGGTGATTCCACCACAGCCCTGGGCAGCTGTGCCAGTGTCTGATCACTCTTTCAGTGAAAAAAATTTCCCCAATATCCAATCTAAACCTCCCCTGGCCCAGCCTGAGGCCGTTCCCTCTCCTCCTGTCCCTGTTCCCTGGGAGCAGAGCCCGACTCCCGGCTGTTCCCTCCTGTCTGGGAGTTGTGCAGAGCCAGAAATTCCCCCTGAGTTTCCTTTGCTCCAGCTAAACACACTCAGACTTCTGTGGGTGTTTTCCACATTGGGAACCAGATCAACATACTGATTTTTTTTTTTAACCAAACCTCTGGAAGTGGGTTATAAGCAGTGGGGTCTTCACTACCTTCCTAGCCTTCAATGTTTATTATGGATACTTTACAGAAAGGCTGCCAAGTGCTGTTGGTTCCATTCCCACAAAATCAATCATTTTAGGGCATCACACTCCAAATGGGGACAGGACAGGAGCAAGACTACTACAATGGGAGCAAAGAGCAGCTCAGCTCTCCAGACATTTGCTCTGTTTGAAACTAGATTTTCTTTGAAACTCCCAAAGCATCCCACATTTCTGTGGTTGATCTATGTACAAAGACAAAACACTATTGCAATCAATCAGCAATTTTTACATTATTTCCTCCTAATTGCTTACAGTACTTACAAGCAAAATTTAGACCTGGAAATTCACACCTATTCCTCCCCATTAGGCTGTTGGGGGAAATCCCTGATTATTCTAGCAACTGAATATTGATAAATCCTGATAATTCCCATGTTCAATTCAGTCCACTGCTGCTCCTGGATAAGCATCCTACTACTCTGACCTTTATCTACTCAACAAGAAGCAGCTCAAGTGCCCTCTAGTGTGGTTTCAGAACATCCAGTCTGTGCTTTTCCCGAGTTTTTGGTATGAAATGAGAGGGTTTGTCTTTGGTTTGAAGTATTTCTATAGATCCATAGAATTTCATGACTTAAGCCACTGTGAAAAACAGGTTGACTGCAAAATTGATAGTGATTGTGATTTTTTTAAATAAAATTCCTGAATTAGAGTTATGGCTACTTTCACTTTATCCCCAAAACAGCAAAATTTACTCAACATGTCTGATATTTTCATGACTAATTTATCTGCTTGTGGAGTGTTGCTGTTACTGGATGGTTTTTCTTGATATAAAAGGGTTTAGAGCATCACTGTTGTACAAAAAAAAATGTGGTACTTTTATTTACTTTTCCAGTTTCTTATAAGCCCAAACTTTTAATACATATTTATCAAAGTCGATTTTATTTTTCTACCTCCTGCATTTTTAGTGGCTCCAACAAACATTTCCTGAACTCCTCAAGCGATCCTTACTGCTCCATTTGAATTACTTTCCTAGCTGATTCAACCCGAAGAAATTTGGCCCTTTTAAAGCTATTCACAGTCTGAATAATGAACGTGCTGAGATCATCTCGGAGCACATGTTTCTGGAAGCTTTCCTGGCTGGGCTGCACAGGCTTTGAAATAAGCTTCCTGTTTTAGCTAATTCTGATTTAGCTGCAGTCGTGTGCGCACCATGTGAGCGAACAGACTCAGGCACCAAATGGGTTTGTTTTTTCCAGACTGAAGGTGGAGATGGGAAGAGCACAGGCTGGGGACTGATATTGTTTCAGACATCTTGCATAGTAGTGAAATTCTCAGAGCTGACTTGAAAGAAATGCCAGAGAAATAAATGTATGTTCTGGTAGCACCCATGGCCTGTCCACTTTATGGGCAGCTGCCAGTAAATGCTAAAGGAAACAGCTTGGGAATGTAAGGGTAGGAATAGGAGGAGCACATTCCCAGTTTGGCCTGCTGGAATTCAGTGATGTTTGTTTTAAGAAGATCAGAAGAAGAAAATTTAGAGTAAGAATAATGGAAATAAGGGCAGGCTGAGCTGTGGGATGATTTCAAAGGAAGAGTCGTGTCCCTTGGCTCGTGGTTACACAGATTGGAGCACTGGAAATGGGTTTCTCCAATTCTCCTCTGCCCTTCACAGCCAGGCACGAAAACTCCAATACCTTTCCTCTAATTTTCCCTAAACACTTAATCCTACTCCACTCTTAACAGCCTTTTCTGTTACTTCTTAGACCTGGGAAAATGTAGAAGTCTATTTAAAACACTGGCAAGTTTCCAAGCAGCAGCAGCAGCTGTGCTCAGATCAGCTCTCCTTGATGGAAATTTTCTCTTCTTGTACCCAAACAGCATCACACCACAATCACATCAATATATTTCCTTCAAGTGTTCCAGCCAGAAGCAGAAAAGCAGCACTCATGTGAATGGGACAGAAAATGAGATGCTTTCATGACTGAAATAGGGATCCATGTGAAATAGGAATTGCGTCCTGGTACTGCCATGATTTACCTTTCCACACCTGCTAATAGTTTTCCACACTGCAAATATTTTAACAGTCCTTATGACTGTTTCTTACAGGGTTTAATAGGAACTGAGGGAGGGGAGAAGGTTTATAAAACTAAGTGAAGTTTTCTGTAGTTAACATGCAATAAATAGTGATTTTAGACATGGGTTGATTTGACTTAGCATAAAAATAGACATTTTGGTCTTAGTGGCAGGTTCTTGAGATAAACATCAGTCACTATTAGCATCTGATTTCAGTCTTAAAGTCAAAAGTACTTGACTTTTCTACCCAGATCCATGAACAGTTAAACACCTTTATGAGTTGCCAAATATGTCTGAATTAGTCTGAGTACATTTGCTCTGGAAGGACATTTTGTACCTCTCTAACATGCAGCTTCAGATGCAAAGGCTTTGTATAAATAGCACAAGAATAGCTTTGGATACATAATTTTTTAAAGTTCCTCCTCTCCTCAGTTCCCCTGCTTTCTAGCAAATTTCCATGGAAAATGGAAAACTCAGCAGCATTTTTGTTTATTTGAGAAGAAACCAGTCACACAATAAAGCTCTTTTTGGACCTTTCCCTTCTGTTTTGTCCTTGCAAAGGAGTAACTTGGGGTAGAATTCAGAAAAGCTCTTTGGACTCCTCAGCCTGACTGGGATTCTGTCCTCAGCAGCTCAGCCTGCAGGGATAATTTTACACTTAATCAGTGCTGAGGCCCTGGACCCCAAAGTTCCCCCAACACTGATGGTGCATGTGAAGGAGCTGAGTTAAAACCATTGAATTCAAGGTGCAGCCAAGCAAAGAAATTGACTCCTCACTCCTGCAGTGAGGAGGAGGAGCAGGAGAAAGGCACTGCTGCCACCAGTTTAACTCGAGTGGAGCCCCTGCCATCCTGTGGCCTGCAGGACAGATTAAATAGCAGAGAAATCTTCCCAAAAAATTAACAAAACCATTTATAGTAAACATGTTGGAGTGATGATTTCTTTGATCAGAAACCAAAACTTCCCTCAGATAACTGAATTCTGTGTCCAAATATTCTTCTGATACAACACAGGCAGTTTTTCTGTGCCAAGAGAAAATCACATTTCATAGCAAGGGCAGAGTAGGCAGCATGGTGGTGCCCCAGATACAACAATAACCAAATGTTAATTATGACAAAGCTTTTAGACTCCATAGTGTTATTTGTCTGTTTGTTGTAAAAGCTGCCTTTCCTGATGGAAAGCCATCAATATTCAGAGAAATAGGAAAATAAATGGGCTTTCTAGGCTTTTTCAGTTCCCTTATTTTCTTTTGTTTAACCAACAGGGTTACCTCCTTAAAGGCCACAAACGTGTTCAGATTTCCCTTTGCCTTGGTTTTCAGGGAGAATTGCTCTGTGATACTGAGCACCTGCTACAGTTCATACATCCTCTGCTGTTGCTGTCCTTATACTGAAACTTGAAAAAATGCCTAAACTTCCATCAGTTCCCAGCTCAAAGCAGTTTCGTGGAAGACACTTCTCTTTAAGGATTTCTGCTGTCTGCCGGCTACCCCCTCCACCACCACAAGGAGATGCAAATCCTGCAAGTGCCACTCAGCCCCTGCTGTCAGTGAAATCTTCATCTCCTGCCAGCTGGCCGCAGCTCTGACCTGCAGCCAGGGAGGAGGGAGCACACCCAGCAACGCATCCCTCCCTCCCGGGAGCTGACCCGGCTCCCAGACCTCACTGGTGGAACTGGTATTTCTCATGGTGTTGCAAATCAGCCCAGTCCCCGATGGCAGTCAAGTGAAAGCAGAGAGGACGTGGCACGTTTCACCACTCACTTCTCTGATTTCACATTCCAGCCGTGATGCATTTTTGAAGTACCACAGAAATGTGCAGTTTAAAACCTGTCTAGTAAACTTCCTTGATCCTGAGGCATAAGCTTTGAATTTGAGTAACTTTCTTTTTTTCCATTGCCCTTTAGAGCAGTTTCCTTTTCCTACTTGGCTCAAACAATTTTCAAGTGAAGACAGCAGCAACAGCTTGTTCCCTCCTGTGATGCAGATTGTGAGTCAGGGCCTTTGGGACCTCCTGCTGACTGCATGAAATTCCACGTGCCCCCAGGGGATAGCCCCAGGGGTATTCCTGGAATGGCTGGCAGTGTTTGGAGCTCTGTACAGCTCCCTGGGTTTCTGCTGTTGCTACTTTCCAGGCTAAGGGCAAAGCTGCACATCCTCCTCTAGCTCCTAGAATCATTAAGGTTGGAAAAGATGATGGAATACAGCTCAGAGATTAGCAGAGCTTTTTAATAGGCTTTCTGTAATAAACAGTCCCAGAGCACTATGAAATAAGTCACTCTTAGACCCTTTTATATGTATTAGATTTTAATTCCCTAAAGAGAACAACAGATTATATGGGAGCAAACCACAGGGCTGAGCTAGGACCAGACTCAAGAACTTATAGTTCTGGGATCACTCCAGTGGCCCAATCTCTGCAGAAAATCTCCACTCCACACTGGTTGTGTTACGTGTCCCCTGGACCTGTGGAAGCCTCCTGGGTCCAGAGGCAATGAACACACAAAAGTTCTGGGAAAAAAGCCTTTTCTCTGTCACTGGGCAATGAGAGCAGGCAGTGTCTCAAGGTGTTTGGTCTGTAAGAATGAGGATAAAAGTGTCAGTCCTTCTCACTGGGAAGGCTGTAAATACAGGAGAAATATCCACGTGCAAGCAGGGACCTCCTTCTCCTGGGAACTGCTCCCACTGTAATCCACAGCAGAGACTCTTTGGACTGGGCAAAATGAATTAATCCCTGTCCAGCTGTCCCAGACCCCCTGTGAGTCACCATGGAATCAGTTCCATACCTCATTTTCCATGCTGACCCAAACAGCCAGATTAGCTCAAAAAGACCTCAGTCTTCACACGTAACAGAATTCCTTCTACTAAACTTGAGCAACAGTTCTGATAACCTGGTTTTCCTTAGTGTTTTTCACAGTTTGACAGATCATGTTATTATCTTCCAGGCCAGGTTTCCTGGGAAACAAAGCATCTTCTTAGTTTTCTAATCCTTCCAGGGAAATGATGCCAAATTAAAACATTTCATGAGCATTCATTACATTTTGTCAGAGATGGTTCATGGATAAATCAACATCAACTGCCCAGAATGTGCTACTGATTAATGGGGAGCAAAAACAACTAAGCTTGCTTTTTCAAAGTCTACTTCATGTCCAGAGGCAACATTAACCAGGGACAAAAGTTCCTCTCTAGCAGTTCTGTGTTTTGGTCAAGGAAACTCCACTGCTGAGAATGGGATATTGCTATAGCAAAAATGTGTGAAAGGGGCTCTTCCTATGGACAGCAACTCCAGCTCTTACCACATCACAGAATCCCAGACTGGTTTGGGCAGGAAAGGACCTTAATATCCCTCTCATTCAACCCCATGCCATGGGCAAGAACACCTTCCAGTATTCCAGGTTGCTCCAAGCCCTGTCCTACCTGGCCTTGGGCACTGCCAGGGATCCAGGGGCAGCCACAGCTGCTCTGGGCACCTGTGCCAGGGCCTGCCCACCCTCCCAGGGAACAATTCCTACCCAATATCCCACCCATCCCTGCCCTCTGGCAGTGGGAAGCCATTCCTCTTGTCCTGTCACTCCAGGACCTTGTCTCTCTCCATCTTTCAGGAGCCCTTCAGCTCCTGTAAGGCCACAAAATGGTCACCCCAAAGCTTCTCTTCCCCAGGCTGAACAATCCCAAATCTCAAGCCTTTCCTCCCAGCAGAGCTGCTCCAGCCCTCTGATCATCCCGGTGCCTCCTCTGGACTGGCTCCAGCAGCTTCAGGTCCCTCCTGTGCTGGGCCCCCAGGGCTGGAGGCAGCTCTGCAGGTGGGGTCTCACCTGAGCGGGGTAGAGATGCTGAACTATGATATGGAAGCGTCCTTCCCTTGGCAGGGGAAGATTTAGTGGGGATGTTCCTTTGGAACACCCACATCTTAGAGGCTGTGCAGGCTGTGCCTGTTGCAAGAGCCTGCAAACAGGTCATCCTGTGTTCCTGCCCACCAAAATCACACACACAATGATCATCTGGGGAAGTGTCAGGCACCACTCACCTGCACCTTGCAGAGGGACTCAGCAGGAAGAGTTGCTGAATCCAAGTGGGATTGTGCAGCTCACATCTACCTGAGTAGAGAGAAACCAGGCCCAAGAGGAGAAGGAATCTGCAGAGAGAGAATAAAACTGGTAATTGGATGAACCCCTCTCATTTATTTAGTGGAGAGCTGGGAGGGGACTCAAAATGCCAAGCTGGGACTGGGAAAGGCTTGTTGGAACACAACAGAAAAGGAAATTTGGTGTTCCTCTATCTTCCTTCCCACCTTGGCCTATAAGGGGTGATACTAGAAATAATATCCAGATAATGCTTGCTGTAGGAATGACAGGATTCTGGGGTTTTACACCCTTGCAATGCATTTTCTGAGAAGCAGCTTTCAGAGACAGGCTGGGATTTGAAGCACAGCATATTCTGAACACTCCTGAAAAAAGAAAACAAGGCCAGTGCATTTGCCAGGGCATCCAAGCAGCTCTCAACAGCCCTGTGTGAGCTTTGCAGACTGACCCAGCATGCAAGTGCCTGATGCAAAGCAAGTAAATATATATATATAAAAAAAAAAAAATAAAAGTATGGAAGGAAACAAAGGAGCAGAGGATTTGCCCAGACACTTGGAGAAATACAGTCCCTTCTGACCTCCTTTGTATTCCAGGGAGCAATTCCTGAGCTGCATTCGGAGACAGAGACAGAGCTGCCAGGCCCAGAATTCCGGCAATTACTCAGTGGAAATGGAAACAGCAACACAAATGCCAAAGGTATGATGCAAGTTTCATTGTCCCTGGAAGAATGGGAGTCCAGTATGGGTTTGGGGCTGTTTGCTTGGAATTTAAAATCAGTTGTAGTTCCACGTAAATTGAATATTTAAGTCAAGGAATAAGATTATTTTTATTAAGGAAGCTCCTCCTCACTCCCTGGCTGATGTTACTCTGAAGGCTTATTTTGGACCCTGAACAAGGAATTTGAGTTTATCATGCACAGAAGCATCTGAGAAACAGGAAGCACATAGGACAAGGGGGAATGTTTTAAACTGGCACAGGGCAGGGTTAGGTGGGATACTGGGGATAAATCCTTCCCTGTGAGGGTGGTGAGACCCTGGCACAGGGTGCCCAGAGCAGCTGTGGCTGTCCCTGGTTCCCTGGAAGTGTCCAAGGCCAGGCTGGATGGGGCTTGGAGGAACCTGGGAGAATGAAGGTGTCCCTTGGCAAGGGATGGGACTGAATGAGCTTTAAGGTCCCTTCCAACCCAAACCATTCTATAATTTTAATCTTTAATTCTATGAAATCTGAACAATCCTCTGCAGAGTAAGAAACACTCTTAGTTTTGCTGTTCATAAAGCATAAAACTGGAATTGTAAACCACATAGGAAACAGTCAAACACCGGAAAGGAAAAAGAATATTGTGCTCTCCTGATATCTGAAAGGTTAATAGGTTACCAGAGAACCATTTGGAAGACTGAAAAACAGAGGAAGGGTAGGTCAGATCTGGAAGGAAAATGGTAACATTCACCCCCTCCCTTTACCCAAATACATTTAAAAATATTTTAATTCTCAAGTCAGGATGATATTTATGGGAATAATAACTCAGGCTTTCTTTTAGTAATTGAAATTAAACAGCACTTGCTCTAGCAAGGACAGTTTCTTATCCATCTGTCACTACAAGTAATTCCATGTGTTTAGCAGTATCTGAACACCTAGTGTACAGTTGGGTAACACTTGGCTGAAAAGTTTCCTTGCATGGTCTGCAATCAGAAAATAACCAAAACCAAGTAGTCTTTGCCCCAGGATCTGCATAATTTAAATCTAACGGCAAAGAAATTGCCAGACTTGAAGTCTGTTACAAATAACCACATGCTTGTTTCATCTAAGAACCCCAAGGGGAAAGGACACTTTGATAACAGAAGGGTCTTGAATATAAAAAGCAATAAAATCCATGCAATTTGAAGCTGGACATGTTCCAGATGGAAATGTCACTCTTCCCAGCAAACAGGACTAACTACAGCAGCTCATGGAATAACACTGTGAATTGTCTAAGAAGCAAATGCCTCCTTCACAATCTGATAATCCTATTGACAATTCAATGCCTGTCTACTTCCCTTAACGATACTGATTTGTTCCGAGTAGGCTGCGAAATGAGAGCACTGCCCACCTTTGCGCTTCTCCGCAGAGAGCCCTCGCTGAGCCGGGAGCCTGGGCCTGACGAGCCCTGACCGCGGGCCGTGAGGGACGCGCCGGGCACGGCCCAACCGCCAGGGGGCGCTGCCGCCCGCGGCACGGCCGCGCCGTGAGGGCCCGAGCGGGAACCGCGGCGCCGCCACGGAGCCCAGGAGCGTCCTGGGGCCCGCAGGGATCATCCACCCCTGCCCTGCACAGACAGCCCTAAATCTCACCCTGTGCATCACTGGGAGCGTTGTCCGAACTCTCCTGGAGCTCTGGCAGCCTCGGGGCCGTGCCCGTTCCCCGGGGAGCCTGGGCAGTGCCCAGCACCCTTTCCCTGATCTCCAGCCTGACCCTGCCCTCACACAGCTCCAGCCCTTCCCTGGGTCCTGTCCCTGCTCACAGAGATCGGAGCTGTCCCTCCGCTGTCCCTCGGGAGGAGCTGCGGCCCCCGCTGAGCTCTGACCTCAGGCTCGTTCATGTTGAACAAACCAAGTGCCCTCAGCCGCTCCTCGAGTGGCCCCTCGAGATCCCTCACCACCCTCGTGTCCCTCCTTTGGACAGCTCCAGCAACTTTATATCCTTCTCATTTTGTGACACCCAAAACTGACCCCAGCACTGGCGGCGAGGCTGCCCCAGCCCAGAGCAGAGCCGGGCAATCCCTCCCTCACCCAGCCTGTGATGCCTCCGTGCCTGGTGCCCCCAGGACAGGGATGTCCCTCCTGGCTCCGGGGCACACTGACTGAGATCCAGCTTGCCATGGATGTCCCTCCTGGTTCCAGGGCACACTGACTCAGATCCAACTTGCCATGGATGTCCCTCCTGGCTCCAGGGCACACTGACTCAGATCCAGCTTGCCATGGATGTCCCTCCTGGCTCCGGGGCACACTGACTCAGATCCAGCTTGCCATGGATGTCCCTCCTGGCTCCAGGGCACACTGACTCAGATCCAGCTTGCCATGGATGTCCCTCCTGGCTCCGGGGCACACTGACTCAGATCCAGCTTGCCATGGATGTCCCTCCTGGCTCCAGGGCACACTGACTCAGATCCAGCTTGCCATGGATGTCCCACCTGGCTCCGGGGCACACTGACTCAGATCCAACTTGCCATCGCCAGGACCCCAGGTGCCTTTCCACAGCACTGCTTTCCAGAGTCTCACTCCCCAGTCTGCCCGCACATCCAGGGTTACCAGGTCCTGCAGCTCTCCAGGTGCAGAATTCAGCACTTGCCCTTGTTAAACTCCACATGGTTGGTGATTGCCCAGCCCCCACATTTATCAAGATCTCTCTGCCTCCAAGGGAGTCAACAGCTCTTCCCAGGTTCGTGTTGTCAGCAGAATTTCTCAGTATCCCTTTGAGTCCTGATCCAAGTTGTTTATGAAGACACTGCAGCTCACTGGCCCTAAAACCAAGCCCAGCAAAGCCCCATCAGTGACTTTTTGCCAACTCTTTGCCCCTGGGCACCCAACACGGCCTGAAGCTCCCCGGGCACCCAACCCTGTGTGACCCCTGGGCAGTGCTGGAGGAAGCTGTGAGGTGCCTCTGACAGATGCCAAGAACCACGTGCTAAAAAGCAGCACCTTGAGATTAATTCATTGCAAGAACCATGTGGGAAGGAGACCTACTACTTATGAAGGCTGAATGCTTCATTCCTACACTTTTAGAGAAAATCAGCATGAAAATTACTAGAGAAAAGAAAAGCCTAATAAAAGACTTCTAAAAAAACCTATTTATTTTTGTTGCCATCACAATCCAAGGCAAAACCACTCTCTCGTTTTTCCTCTGCTTCAAATGTATCAGAGGATAATGAAGACTTTTGCTACTGTTTGATGCATTTCATTCTCTTGAAGTTATTTTGATTATTCAAATGCATTCATGCTTTTGTTATTTTAGAAGGAATACATTGGACCTGGTAGGTCAACACCATATAACAGAGCATCACGGAAGCAAATAAAGGGAAATGTGGGGTTTTACACTGAGTTATAAGGTAGGTTCAATGTTTCTTTAAAAAAAAAAAACAAACCAAACAACTAAACCAATAAAGTGTATTTCATTGCAATTCATTGCAAATGGAATAAGATATTCTTAATTAAACTCTGTCATTGCAATTAAAATAAACTGTTTGGAATTATTTTTCCAAAATATGGCCAGGCTTTAACACAGCTGAAAATGAAGAGCAAAGTGAGTGAAAAAGGAAACCACCTCCAACATCCTTTGGTATTATTGCGTCATTAGATGAGTGTAATTTGAAATAACAACACCAAACATCTTTTCCCACACATTTTTGCATGGTTTCCATACACACCTCAGGGAAAATTTATTCAAAACCTGAAAATAATCTGAATAGCTATAACTCTACAGTTATGACTAGAGCACAAACGAAAATAAATAGGAAATAAGTGTTTTATTTGTTAAATAAGGAGAGGAAAAGTTTAACGTAGAAACCCCACTTTTCCAGAGGCACAACCTTACCTCGTGCTCCGTCTCAAAGCCCCACAGGCAACTTTGGACTCAGAGATCCTGGAGACCTCGAAGGAGCAGCTGAAAAAACCCCTTCAAGATTCTGACCGCAGAGTCAGCATTTTGGGTCAAATTAGAGAACAAATAGATGACTGGAAAATGAACTTGAGGGGCTCTTAGCTATGGCTATGAACCAGGACAAGTTTAACGACATCACATTCTTGATCCTGCCTGTAATTTTGTGGGCAGCATCTGCAAGATCTGAGCGTCTTTCAGAGACGCACGGGACGCCGAGAGGGATTTCACGGAGCCAACGCGGTGCCCGGCCCCGCCTGTGCCCCGCCCGGGCAGCTGCGGCCGCGGGAACCCCCGGGCACGGCGCCGGGCACAAAGTCCGCCCCGGGGCGGGCCCAGGTCGGCGGATCCGCCCGGGCCCCGCCCGGCCCCGCACCTGCCCCCGGGGCCGCCCCGCCGGAGTCGGGCCGAGGCGCCGCGGGAGCTGCTGCCGGAGCGCCCGCCATGGGCGTGGGCTATGGGGGGATGCGCTGCATCAAGATCCTGCTCTTCATCTTCAACCTGACCTTCTGGGTGAGCGCCGCGCCGGGCGGAGCGGGGCCGGGCACCTGCTGCGGGTGCGGGGGCCGAGGGTCGGGCGGGTGGCACGGGCGCGGCTCCCTCCGGGCAGCCCTGCGGGATCGGCTGCCCGAGCTGAGGCTGCGGGAGCGCCCGGGCAGCGCTCCCGGCTTCTGCTCGCTCCTAGGGAGATGCCGCTCTGCCTGGGAAAGCACCGGCTCGGTGTAAGATGACATTGCTGAGCAGAGACAGCATCTGCCTAAACGGATCATTTAAAGTAGCGATCATTTCCCCGGCAACCACGCGGCTGCAGGAGGAGGCTGGCAGAGGTTCCCCCAGTACAGTGCAGTGAGCAGAACATTTCACAGCATCACAGTGCTTTATACTAATGTCATTTCAAATAGGGAGCAAACAGCTGCTACAAGATCATCCTAAGACAAAGTCCTCGCATCACCCCGAGAGATTTAGGGAATGCTGTGTCCATTCTCCCCTCATTGCACCTTTTCAATAGTCTCACAGTTCCATGCTGCTGAATTCACGCTTTCTCTTCTCTCACTTTCCCTCATGCTCTGTTCTCCCTTCAGCTTTCCAGAAAACAATCAGCAATGTTATCTTCTTAAATGTCTTTTTCTTTCCTTCTGATTCACTGGGGTCTTTTTAAAAGAAGCCACAAAGTCATCCTGTTCAGCCTCTCTGGACCAAGCAGTTTTGGGCTTTTGTCTTCTTTATGCTTGAAGCACAGTTAAACCAAAGGCTGTTTCCTCGTGGTGACAGCACTGCGTGCTCCGGGGACACAGTGCTGCTGTGCTCGAGCTGGAGGGGCAGTGTGACTGCTGCCCAGCTGCAGCTGCAAGGCAGCAGAAGGACAAAGCTTTGTGTTATTTGTTTCTCAAAAGTGACAAGTACTGTGTTTTGTTATCTGCCTTTTTGCTGAGATGGAAGGACCCATCTCCTCAGCTGGCTGGGACATTCATCCCAAACTGCCAGGGGCACTCCACAGACTGGAGAGGCCCTGGCAGCCCAAGGCTGCCAACGGGGAGGTCCCCGTGCTGTGACAGGGTGGCAGGTGACCCTCACCCTCTGCTAGGACACATCTGTGAGGAAAGCCGTGGTCCCGAGCTCTCCAGCTGTACAATTGCCGGCTCTCTTGGCTTGTGGAGCTCTGCCAATGGATCAAGTGCCAGGGAATGCAGGACAGGTTAGGGGAGCACCGTGCCCAGCTGGCACCCACATGGGAAGCAGCAGGTGTTTGTGAGCCTTGTCCAGGTTGTGCAGGTGCCACAGGCTGAGGCTCTGGGCCTGGACAGCAGCAGGACACTGTGCCTGCTCCTGAGGGATGCTGGAGCTGCCTGCAGGGCACACAGCTCTGCTCCTGAGGGATGCTGGAGCTGCCTGCAGGGCACAGCTCTGCTCCTGAGGGATGCTGGAGCTGCCTGCAGGGCACACAGCTCTGCTCCTGAGGGATGCTGGAGCTGCCTGCAGGGCACAGCTCTGCTCCTGAGGGATGCTGGAGCTGCCTGCAGGGCACACAGCTCTGCTCCTGAGGGATGCTGGAGCTGCCTGCAGGGCACACAGCTCTGCTCCTGAGGGATGCTGGAGCTGCCTGCAGGGCACACAGCTCTGCTCCTGAGGGATGCTGGAGCTGCCTGCAGGACACAGCTCTGCTCCTGAGGGATGCTGGAGCTGCCTGCAGGGCACACAGCTCTGCTCCTGAGGGATGCTGGAGTTCTCTGCCAGGTCACACAGCACTGCCTGGCAGGCTGATGATCTGTCTGGCACGTGGTGAGGCTGAAACCTCTGACTGTAGATCTTTCCCCTCAAACAACATGCTGTGACACTCCTTTGTGACCTGGTCTTGTTCACATTAAAGGGAATTTTTTCCTTGCACTTGATAGCTTCTATCACTGGTTTGTAATTTCTGTGATCCAAGATATCTACCCAGTAACAATCCTTGTACCTCCTAGTTTTGGTGGGGGTCCCCTGCCCCCCTCCATTTCTCATGACAATTCAGGCCCAGTTTTGATAATTAAATGACTGACAAGCTTTTAGAGTCACTAGTAAGTTCAGAAGCACCACTACACTGAAGAGCTGAAAGAAAGAAGTACCTTGCACTGTAACAGGAATTTGTTGTTATCAGACCCTGGCAAGTGCTGCATGAATCTTCTGACAGTGCAATTCTGAGCTGTGGGATTTCAAGAAAGCACAAGGTGCCAAGACACTGCTGTGACGCTCTGTAGTGTTTGTCGCTGCAGCCCTGACTGCTCTGTTTGTGTTGCAGCTGGCAGGACTGGCTGTCATTGCCTTCGGGCTGTGGCTGCGGTTTGGTGGGCCCATGGCAGAGTTTGCTACAGACAAAAAGTCCCCGGAACTTTTCTTCATGGGTAAGTTACAATGCTGGGAGGGCGGCAGCCTCCAGCCTTGGTTGCATCCTGGGGCAGGTGACACACCTTGGTCAACAATTTCTGGGCTGACCTACACAAAACTGGACATTGTGGTGCTGTGTGCCATGTGTGTGATGGCTTTTGACCTTTCTCTGCTTGACATCCACTTCCTTAGACCTAACTAATCTCCTGGATTTGATCCAGTCCCCACATATCCTAAGTGAATTGTGCTAATACTCTCAGAATAGAAGGTGAGACAGGTCAGAGACTTGTGGGGATCACCAGTATATCCCTCCAGAGTTTTCTGTGCAGCTGCCAGCCAACAAAACAAGTGTCTTTTCAGAATGTTCCCAGAACCAGGACAGCAGCAAAATTCTGCTCAGCACTTCTCCCTGTGGAGGCCTCAATGAGACCAAAGTACCAAAGCAAATCCTTCCACAGCTAAAAAGTGATACTACCTGGTGTTCAGTCATCTCAGGAGCTGTTTGTCCAACCTGGGCAGGAATCAGCTAGTTCCTGTGCCCATAGAACTGGGATTAGTCACATCTAATTTTAGCATTTAAGATAACTTTTTTCTCCCTGGGATTTCCAGATGGGTTTTTGGGACTTGTGCTTCATATTTATAGATACCCTTAAATAGCAGCTGTCTGGGACTGCCAGCAACTGCAGCTCTCTGTCCCTGGCAACTGTAACACACCCTTACACCAGAAAAGTTGGACTTTTTTCTGTTTAATACATCACCCCTAGAGATGGACCCAATAAAATCCCATTGATGCCAACATTTTTTGCCATCTACAAATGCCAAGTGTGAGTGAATACCGGGTCCTACCCTGGCCATCAAGGCACTCTGACAGGATGGAAGGACTGGGAGTTGATCAGAGGGGTCCTCCAGCAGTTACCTGTCACTCCAAGATTGTGCAGTTACCTTAAATACCCCAGTGCTCTCAGTGGAGGCTTTGACTGAGATCCACCACAGCCCCAGGCCCAGGTTTGTTTAACATCTGCAGCCAGGCTAGAGGCACAGAACTGGCTGTGCAGCCGTGGGAATAGATGGGAGAGAATGTTATTTCCAGCAATGTTCCCCTAGGATTTTGTGAGGCTGAATAAAACCATTCAGATGAAAACATTGTTTGGGACCTGAGGGTTATTGTAAAACACATTGCAGCACCTCCACTGACACAGAGAGCCAGGAAGTATTATTTACTTTTTCTCTTACATCTGAACTGCTATGACAGTAGCACATTGGACCAACTTCATATCCAGTTCCAGTTTATACCTGCTGAATTCCCTGTGCTGTGGATTGGAATGCTTCCCTGCCTGATCCACTTGTGTTTGTCCCAGGAGAACAAACAAGACAAAAGGATGTTCTGGCTTTCAAAATCAAGTGCTGCTGGTTTGTTGGAAGGCAGAAAGTGCTACATCCTGTGTTGTGAATAAGCACCACAACTCCAGAACAGCCTAGAACACACGGTGTAAACAAGATATTCTTTGGTGCATGTGTATTTAAGTCTCCAAAAGATGTAGTCTGCTTCTGCCCTGAATAGAAATTACAAAAGTTGTTCAAAGTTGTTAATTTTGGGAAGTCCTGAGGAATGTTCTTGTAAAAGTTTCATCAGACACCATGACATTCAGCTTTTGGGCTGCCACAGGTATTTATAGAGCTGCCTGTTGAAATATGTAACTGTGAGAGGAAGTGCTAAGGAACAGGGCACAGAGATGTTCAGAATTCTTTTAAACTTTCTCTTTGGACTGAATTCTAAAGCAAAGCTTTTGTCCTTTTTTGTAAACGGCACTGATCAGAGCATTCCTGTGAAAGAAAACCAAAGAGTTTTCTGCTGCCCTCCATCCCTCATTACAAGCCGTGCTAAATGCTGTTGTGACTCCTGAGCATCTGATGGCACAGCTGAGGCTGTGCTGAGAACAGTCTGGGAGCAAGGCCATGGTAAAAGGACAGGGAGAAGTTCAGTTACAGTGGGGTTTGCAGCAGACAAAGCTGCATTTGAAGGTCATGCTGAAGAGCTTTCCTTCTCGAGGAGATTTCAGCTCGGAGTCCCCCTTGGCAGTTGTGTATTGGGCCTTTCTCAGAGTCTCTGGGACTGTTGTTTATTTGGCTCTGTGTGTTTGCTCTCTAACATGCCTTCTGGGTGGCAGCCAGGGTTTTGCATAGGAATTCTTAATATGGAACACTGTACAGCACAGCAGGAGCAGCTGCCCTGAGGGCTGAAAGAGAAAGCAGATCAGCAGTATGACTTAAAATATCAGCATATAGCTATACATCAAAAAATAATTTCTTTATCTCAGTTCCACTGATGGCTTTTGTGGCTCCTTGTGATAACCCAAGGCCCTGTGATCACATCAACTTTGTGTCAGTGCTTGGAACAACCGTGCAGGTGCATTTGGAGTTTGCCTTGTAGGCTGAAACACTCCAGAATCACCATCTTCTGAAAACAGTTAATTTTCTTTCTTCTAAAGGGCAGTACATTCTGCTCTTTCTGTACCTGGATTGAGCTGCCAGCCGAATCTAACCAGCTTCTCTCTTCTGCTTCCTTGTGATTGTTTTTTTCCTGGATCTGAAATGTTGGGTTAGTGTAAAATAATTGATAATTCTATCCTTGCATTTTCCATTAGGCCAGAGTGAGTCTCCTTAAATAGCTCTGTTCTTTACCAGCAGCCCAGCTGTCTTTTCTGCCCCTGGAATAGTTCAGGCCATGACTTGGCAACCAGGCCTGTTCATCTTTTCCAGCCACTGAGATGTTTTTGTTGGTTGGGGAACAGCTTACAGGCAGCAGTGCTGTGGGCAAGCACATATGTGTTCCTCGCTTTCTGTTGCTTGTGGTTTTGTGTTTGGTGACCCATATTCCCCACTGCAGTTTGCAGTGAAAAACCTACAACAGAAAAGGTTGGAATTGGAACACTTTGACCCACGCAGCCTCCAACCATTTTACCAGACATATCTTACACTGGAGCAGGCTCCTAAAATTGGACATCCTCTCCCTGTAGCTCCCCAGCTTTTGGAGTTCCCTCTACCGTGTGATATATTTTTATGTTACTCCATCTCACAGTACAGTTTTTGTGCCTGTGCTTCAAGTGATGAAGCAAAACTGTGGCTTCCCTGTTCAGCTGCAGTTCAGCTCTGGTAGAGTTCATAGATTCCTCTCTTAGCTGCACTTGAGAGAGAAAAAAATGAAAGAAAAAAGGATAATTTCAGCAAAGGTCCATAGCTGGCAGATACCTTTTTATCTGAGTTCTCTGATTTGATCAGTGACACTGCACTGATCAAATGGAGAAAAGATCTGGGGAATTAAGGAAATTCTCTTGGATTTCTCATCCTTATGGATGAGTCCTGTACCAAGACTGGGAAATTTTTTACTGGGCATGAAGGTCTGCAACAGTCAGAAGGAAGTAAGATGCTTGTGGGAAGCCAGGGGGTCAGCATTGCTGTCTCACAATTAATTGGTCCTTAATTAATTCCTTGTAGTACTGCTGTTCTTAATGTTAAGAATAACTGAAGCACAGTAGTACAGACGAAGTGCTGCTGAGTGCAAGTAGAGCACTTGTGCAGCAAAAACTGACGTGGGGACTTCTTAAGGATCAGTTCCAGATCCCCATTCTTCCATCTCTGCTTTTGGTGGGCGAAGGGCAACAAGCAGGACAAACTCTATTCCTCAGAAATGAAGTGCAGAGGGTCCCATCCCTGCCAGCACCAATAAAAGTCAAGTGTGTGTACTCAACGAACCCCCTCAGGAATGGTAACAAAACCTGATGAATGCAAACAAATCAGTCTGGGTGGCTCTTTCTCAGCCCTGAAATGTTGCTTCTCCTGCACAGCCAGAGCTCACAACCCTCCTATGCTCTGTTCTGTTCTCTTTCTTTCAGTCCCATGATTCAGTCTGTGGTCCAGGCATCCATCAGGGCCAAAACAGCTGTGGACAAAAGTTTTAGGGTGACTGTGGCTTTTCCTTGGGGTCAGTGAGAGCAGGAGTGATGCTGCTGGCTTTGAAAGGTACGTGGATGGAGCGTGCCTTAGGATATGAAGTCATGTCTGGAGCTGAAGGATATTAGTAGTTTTTCTCCATAGCAGTGGATGCCCATACAAACAGGAGTTGGCTGGAGTTCCATCCATGTGAACTGCAGTTCTCTGCTCCTGTGCCTCTCTTTGTTCAAGTTCTATTCATGTATTTTGGAGTCAAGCACTATACCCTTAGTCAACAGGATTTTCTCTGCTTAATCCACCACCTCTCAAACTCTACTAGCCTTTAAAATGAGAGCTATTGGCAAAGCAGCCACTCTGTAGAGATGAGCAACCACAAGAAGAGCATTAAATGACCCTGCCATCATGTGTTGGAGAGGCTTTTAGTCTGTACTTAAGACCTAAGCAATGAAATTTCTTTCTTCCTATCATCTTGTGTGCAGCTCTCCTTTTCTGCCGCCCAGGAAGAGTGGTTTAGAAAAGGCTGATAGTGGAAAACGGAAGCTGCTGCACTGGAAATTGGCTTTAAAAATATGAAACCACCACTACCACCCCCTGAGAAAACCTTACTCAAAATGGAAGTTGTTCTAAAGTCCTCAGTTTCTGTTGTGGATCACAGATCCTTGCAGCAGTTCCTAAGAGTTAGTATTCCCCCTGGCAGAATAAAGGGAAGAATAAAGGCAATTCTGACCAAACAAGCTAATTTAGCCTAATGTGACAATCTCTCCATCTGCCTCAGAGTGATTGCTGTATATTTGCAAGATGCTGAGGTTCAGGAGGCTTTTTTTTCTTTAATCACTTAAGGAAGATAATGCACTTTAGGCTTTTTGCCTATTAAATTGTCCTCCTGGGTGGCTTCTCCCACCCTCCTCTCCCTGCTGTAGCTGTGTAAAAGTCAGCCAGTCCCACCCCACAGCAGCAGCCGAACCCACAGTTACCCCATTTCCTTCTCCTCGAGGCAGCTGGAAGCCACCCTGGTTCCTGCTCACTGGTGGCACTGCTGTGACTGCTGAGCCCTGCCAGCACCGAGTGCCCGGGGTGCCCTGAGGCCCCTCGGGGAGCACCCAGGCTCCAGGATCCCTGTTCTGGTCAGGCTGCCCAGCCCAGCCCAGAGCTCACCACAGCAACACTGGGAGCTCTCTAGAAAGGGCCACCTGCAGGAGGTGACTGGGGATAAACCTGCCGCTGGTCCTGCGGGAAGGAAAAGGGCATCAAGGTACTTTCCATCCCTGGATGCCCCCAGGATGTGGCTGGTTACATTAATGTACAACCTCAGAGGGTGCTGAGGCCCTGGCACAGGGTGCCCAGAGCAGCTGTGGCTGCCCCTGGATCCCTGGAAGTGTCCAAGGCCAGGCTGGATGGGCCTTGGAGCAGCCTGGGACAGTGGATGGTGTCCCATGACAGGGAGCTGGGACTACATAATCTTTAAGGAGCCTTCTAACACAAACCATTCCATGATTCCATGATTCCTCTTATTGGAGCAGCACCCCACACTCCAGGGTTGCTCAGGCTCCTTTTTCACACAGAGTCTCTTTAAGAGAGTTCTACATACTCTGAAGCAGTTTCTACATAACAAGCAAACCAGTATAACCCATTACAAATCCTGTGAGGGAAATGTCCTGTGCTGTGGTTCACTCTGACAGAGCTGTAAATACATTTGGACTGTCCACTTTGAAGCATTGAGAGGAAAGTGTTTTGTCTGCTGAAAAAAAAAAAACCAAACCAGCAACCAAAAAGCCCTCAGGCTCCTTTTTGGGGCTTGTCAGTTCAAAAACATCTTCAGGTGGGTTTGGATTGAGCTGGCTCATGCACACACAGGATTATCCAGTGTCCTAATCTAGAGAGGATTGCAGAGAATCACGAGAGGATTTCAGAATACCAAATGACCGAGTACTCCAAAGGCAGAAGAAATACAGTATCAACAAAGTGATGCAAGTGGTAACAGATAATGTAAGCAGTACAAACACTGACAGACTTTAAATTAGCTACAACCACACATGAACATGATCTTAGACTCACTATCAATTGCTCCTGACAACAAAGTGCTTTGCTTACTGCAGCCAAACATGCATATACATGTCAGGAAATATGAAGAAAGGAATTGGGAATCCAGCTGAAAAGTCTTAATGTCATTGTGTACATTTCCAGTGCACTCAGTGTCCTGAATGCTCTATCTAGTCAAAATGGGTGCAACAAAACTAGAAAAAGTACCGAGACATTTGACCATGTGCTTCTGACCACAGCGTGCACTTTGAACAGCTCCCAAGTGAGGAAGTTTTCCCACACTATTCACATCATTACATGTGAATCCTTTGCCACGGGGGTCTGTGAAGTTCAGCCATGGTAGGACAGCTCCAGCTGGCACAGGTGTGCTGGTGACACCTGAGTTCAGAGCAGTCTGTGGGGGTGGCAGGCACTGACAGAGCCTTTGGGAACAGCTTTGGGAGCACTGCCTCGAGTGAATCTGGGCCATAATTATTTAGGGTTCTGGGATGCACGTGAGCAAGATATGTAGCAAGGGCTGGTGTTCTGTGGGAAAGGGAGGAACTGGACTAGGATGTTACATTACAGTGAGGCTGCTTTTAAGTTGAAATTCAGGACTTGTGCATCAGCAGTAGCTTCCAAACTGCCGGTGCCTGTAATGCTTTTGTGGTTCCAGGAAGATTAACCACGAAATCTCTGCTGAATTCACACCAGACACTTAATCAGATATATCCATTATACTCAAATTGAGGGTATGTTCCACTTCTCCAGAAATTCATGTCACTTTAGAGGCCTCTGCAACTTTTCTCCAGTTCTGTAAATGTATTTTATAAATAAATATACAATGGAAATTTCTAGTAACAAGCCTGTTTCAGGAGCTGAGTTTGGTGCCACACACACAACTGTCCCTGTCTGGACGTTTTTTTTTTCCAACTCCTACGTGTGTTTCTCATATTTTCCAGGAGTGTGTCTGTGCTAGAAGTTCCTTGGTGCTCTCCTAAGGGCTGGAGAGCCTCAGTCCTTCCGTGGAGGAGGACATCTGCCTCCTGGGCTGCAAGGAACACACAACCCCAGGAAAATCCCTTCAAGCCCTGTCTGGGTCCCGGGCTCTGCCATTGCTGTTGCTGGGTCCCTCACCCCCAGAACAGAGCTGCTTGTTCTCTCTGTGGAGTAGGAACAGTTGGGGGTTTGTTCAGTGTTATTTACTCAGCCCAAAAGAGAGGAAAAAAAAGGAGAATTATTTCAAATGGAAAGTGCCCATAGCAGCCAGGTAAACAAGAAACCCATGTGAAATAAAGCCAGACAGAGACAGGGTGTGTTTGTCTGCTCCTGCTCTTTGGCAAGGATTTGTGCCTCAAACCTTCAGTAAGATTTGGGGGAAAAACAAACAAACAAACAAACAAAAGTAGCTGTGGGAGTGGGTTCTCTTCCAGAATCTGAAATTACACCTCTTCCAGCCCAGGCTGATCCTTCTCTCACTCTTGATATACATACAAATATAGTACAGCCAGTAGCTATAAAATTCCATCCTTCTATCTGGTCTAAAGGGATGGAATTCTGTAGCATTGCTAATCACAGAGAATTTGTACACTTAGAAATAACACACAGAATCCCTTGATCCTTTTTAAGGTGTTTTTTCAGACTTGCAGATCTCCTGTCTCCAAGTGCAGCCCAAGAAGGGATGTGACCTTATCTCCAGAGGAGACAGTATCTCAGGGAAGGACTGTGTGCCACGAGCACTGAGGCTGATCCTGAGATCTGCTGAGTTGTGGATTTACCATTCTTCACTACTGGGAGCCACAGGATGCTCTGAGACTGCCAGATAACATTTAATTCACTTTGTAATGCAAAGCAGAGTCTGCTAGAAAATGGGAATCCCTCCTTTTGGAATTTTCACAGGGAATGCCCCTATTTGACATTTTCCTTTCAGGAAAGAATGATTTTCCCCGTGGGATGAATCAAAAACTCAAATATACAGAAAAGCTGCTGCTTTATGGCTTTCCAAATTTGTCTTTGCAAAGTAAAACAATGGCAGAAGAAGGGGATTCCCCTCTTCCCCTCTTACACTCACTACATTACAGCCAGGAGGGAAATCAATTTTTTATCAGGTGTTCTCTCACTTGACTCACTGCTAAAAGGAGAAGTCTTCATTTCTCTTCACATCTATAAAAAAACTGGGCGGGGAGGAGGGGGGTCAGCACAGCAAAACAAACCACACCCCAAAACCTCAATATTTCCTCACAAAAAAAAAAAAAAAAAGAGACGAAAAGAAAAGAAAAGAGTTAAGAGAATAGGCTCTGTTCAAAAATCCCCAGTCCTATGACACGTTGTTTTTCATCCTTTTGTGGTTATAAAGAAGCCGCTATTTGCTCCAGAACCCCCTCAGTAATCAGTGCACTGGCTGTGTCTGCCTAAATCAACCAATTTTCTGTCAGATTTACACATGGATTTTTAATCTTTAGAATGTGCCTCTTCATCCCTTTGCATTCAGGGGCTGAGAGTGACCTGTTTGTGGGTCCTAAATGCAGGTGGAATAAATATTCCAAGAGTGGGCAATTACAGATGGCAGAGCTCTGACTCTGGGGCCAGTTTGGCCCTCCTCGATGCCACGGCAGAGTTCCTGCTCTCTGCATTCCCTGCTCTCAGTTTAGGTGCCAGCCCTCTCTCCTTTTCGTGAGCACACACAGACCAAAGAGCAGAATTGCAGGAGATGAACAGAGGCAACAAGAGGTGAGAGGAAAAAATTCACAAAGGCCACAAACCTTTGCTTCCTTTCCACCTTGTGCTTTTTTCCTCCTGCTGCACAAAAAGCTGCAGCTGGACACTCTTCTCATCATTTTCCACTCACCAAAACAAGCTCTCTACCCTGACCTGACTCACACAATTCTTTTCGCCATGTTGAGCTTTGTGGTGAATTTTCTGTGTCAGTTTGTAGCTTTCAAACGTGTTCCATTTTGTGGCTATAAACTGACTTTTTTTTTTTGTTTCCCTGCTGTGCTGTAGATGCCAAGTTGGAGGCCATGCCAAGGCTTTGTACTTTACAATGGAAGTGCTGATGAATAGAAGCTGATTAAGGCTTTCCATCCTGCTTTTTAGGAAGGAATGGGTTTTAGTGAAGCTGAGGTACTTCTGACACTGGATACTATTGAAGGAAAGGTGTGATATTAACCACCAAATGTCTGGATTTGCACTGCTGGCCCTGACAGCTCTCATTGCTTCATGGCTCTAGGTAGGGCTGGGATTCCAAGGGCTGTGTGCCAGACATTGCCACCCTTTGCTTTTTTTTCTCTCTGGAGAGTCTCACTTTAAATTTAGGTCTGTTCTTATCAAGAATTTGAGGTGAACATGAGGTGAACGTTGCTATGTACAGCCCACTAGGAAAAGAAACACCAGATCCTTCTTACATACTTACACCATCCAAGATATTTCTGCATCTACAGCTTTGATATTGTTACAAACTGATTTAAACACAGAAGAGCAAGGAAAATTAAGTCTGTGAATAAAACGGATCAAACCCAGAAATATTCTAAATGTGATGCAAATGTTCCAAATCTACCTTATCTACTAAGGAACATTATAAAAACCAAATGAGGTTAGATGTTGGTGCCAAAAAAATGATATATTTTATTTAATAGTAAAATAGGCAAAGAGAAAGAAAGACAAAAGAAAGAAATAGAAAACAAAAAGGCAGGGGGTGGTGCGGCCACGGAGAGAGTGGCAGGGTGTCAGAGTCCAGGACACCCCTCTGGCTGCCCTGGCTGTCTCCAGACCCTGGCAGGGGGCTCGGGGACCTTGGCAAGAAGTCAAAAACACCTGTGGCTTCGATTCTAGCCCGTGGGAGAGGCTGCCAACTCTGTATGAGGAATTACAAGCCAAAAGGGTTTGAGTAGTGTGATAGGTGAATTGACACAGGGTGGAAAAGTAGAATTTTGGGGTTTTTAGAATGTGATTCAGGGGTACAAGATGGAGGAATCTGGGTGTGTCCTAGCCTTCTTTCCCTTCTTCTTGTCCTTCATGTCTTGGTGTGATGGTGACACTTTTCTGTTGGTTTAGGATAGGGACACACTGTCCAACATCGAAGTGAGATATTGGTACAGGAACTGTAAACATGGTACACGTAATTTTGAGTTTATAATGTGAGAGACACGTGGGACTCAGTAGATACTGCTGTGGCTTCTGTACCAGGCGGACCTCGGTGGGTCAGAGAGAGAAAGTTTTAGATAAAAAAAAATAAACAACCTTGAAAACTCGACTTCACACATTCCAGACCTCTTCTTCAGCTGCCAGGCTAGGGGAAAAAGGACTTTCACACTGTTGGGGTCTCGCCAGCTGACCCCAACAGCAGGGGTTAGGCAGAAGCATATCACCCACCCGAGGGTCCCAACGATGTCTCCCCTCCACCTGCTCCTCTGAGTGGTGAGCGTCCTCTGCCACCGCAAAGTCTAGAGTTAGTGGATTAATAAATGTCTCGGGCTGGTGGGAATGCCCCGTGCCCCCTGAGGGGGGCCAGGTTTGCCACGGTCCCTCGCAAGGCTCTGGATCTGTCTCATCATGTGCAGGGTCTGGGGACCCCTCTGGGGGGCCATACTCTGCTGCCCAGGCTTTTCCCGGGCTGCAGGGCGCACAGCTGGGCTCCTGTGCCCAGCGGGGGATGGCTGCTCACTGCCTCTGACCAGAGGGGGTTTTGCACCGCACACTAAAACCTCTCCTCCTCCCGCCCTTTGGTGCGAGGCTCTGTGCGAGCCTGGCCGCTGATAGCCCCGGGGCTGCGGTCTCCGCCGCGAAGGTGCTGGGCTGGATCCCTCTGGGAATGTATCCCCAGCGTTGAGCTGAGCCACTCTGTCTTATCTCGAGTAATGAGCAGGGCCTTAGTCAGGATGTGGTGGTGTTCTCTGCAGCTTTTATAATACAGTTTTGCTACAATAGGCAAAAGTCCTTCCTGAAGATGTTTAAGCCATAAATTATAACATTTCCATCTCTGACAGACATCCTTCCTGGAAGTCATCTTCCACTGAGCATCCCTGGATGTGGGTGCTGGGAAACCTCTCACTGCAAGCTGAGAAGTAATTTGGCCCCTTTTGAGTTTTTTTCAAGCTACTCTTCATGTGTCTCATGGAATATTCACAATTGGAAGGGATCCACAAGGATCAATGAGGCCAAGTCCTGGCCTCAGGACAACCCCAAAATCACAAGTTTCATTTCTGTGTGAAAGATTACATGTGTGTATATATAGTAGAAAAGTAAAAATATCCTTATTTTTGTGGAAATTTTAAGTGTCAACATTATTTTCTATCTAGAAATAGCTGGGTATCAGCGAGTGGTAGTCCCAGGCTGAGAAAGGACAAAGTGGGATGAACTCTCCTGAGCAGAAGATGGAAGAAGGTGGATTTTAACTCTTGGCTGGCTTGCTGTGGGGCTCAGCTTTTGTTTAGTGAGTGGTGTGAGTTCTTCCTGTAACACGCCTTAAAAGGGAAGTTCTCATTGAGGTAGTGGTTTAGCTCTGAGTCATGCGAGTGAAATGCTCAGGCTGTTCCTCTGACAAATGCAAATCCAAATTACTGAAAGTGGTTTCACCCCCAGACTCACCGAGCTGTGTCTTTCCTAGCTGCAAATAACAAAAAGAAACGGGAAGAGAGTCCTTTCCTGTCTCCTTACTCCAATTTATCTTTGCTAAATGGCCTGATAAGTACAGGGACAGGAGTAGGGAGTGACACACTGAATACGTCCAGGAAACATCTTTGTAATTACACTGTGTTTGTTACCATGGAGATCCCAGGAAATGGCAGTGTTGGTGTTTGGCTGGTGAGCACCAGGTTCTGCACCTGAGCGAGGGTTTTTGTCTTTTCCAATTCATCTTCCACTAGGGCTGGCTGACTTTTCTCCCCTGAGCCATAAATATCTTTGTACAGCAGTAAAAAACAGTGCTGTGAATATGTACAAGTACCAGAATGCTGAAGAATGCTCAGTCCCAGGAAGTCACAGGTGGCTGAGTATTAAAAATCCAGAAAACATGGAATAAGAGCTGCCAACACAGACAGCAAACAGCATCCCCCCAGCACCGTGTATATTACAATTAGTAGGGCAAAGCCATATTACTTGTTTTATTGCTATTTATCAGAATGTATCTCTCAGCAGGAACTGGGGCAGAAGGAGGAAGGGAGGGGAGGAGAAGGATCACAATAACTGAGATAGACACAGAAACTGAGGGGTGATGTGGCAGTGAATGGGCAGCAGGCAGGAGTTTGCCTTCCCCGAGCAGGCTGCACCAATGAGGCAGAGCAGCTGGATGGAGGCAGAGCAGCTGGATGGAAGCGCTGCACTCAAACATTGACTGGTTTTACATTTTCCTAGCAATTGCAAACTGTCATCTGTAGGATCTTCTAGTCCAGGTTACACAAGGCCTGCTAACAGCAAACGCCAGCAGCTCTGCTCACCCTGGGTCGGATGTTACAGTATGTTTGCACCGGTAACTGAGCACACTAAAGGCTCTCATTGGAAGCTTGGGTAGTCCAGGCTGGGAGCCAGGCTCACTGTGCCCTCTAGTGCACTCTGCCTGCAGCTCCACTGTCCCTCACCAGAAGGACACGAGGAGAAGCAAGATGAAGCTCTTTTCCCCAGCAGTGGCTCAGCATGGCAGATTTCTGCACGTCCTGCACAGGGCAAGGAGTAGAATTACACCAACACGGTACCAGAACCAAGGCACAGCCCCGTGGTTGTGGTCTGGTGGGAGCTGACCCCCACAGGAACCCGAGTGTTGCCCAAGCAAAGATCAAAAATGTACATTCACAAGTGAGGAAAGAAAAACTTTGTACTCTGGTTTCCTTTTGTTCTAGATAAAACCCATACAAAAAATAAAAACAAAACCAAAACACCTGTTTAGCAAGAGTATTTCTAGGTGTCAGGTTACAGCTGGGGTCCTAGATCTGTATGGGGCTATGCTGCCATCTCCCATGTTCCTTTCAGTTCCCCCACTGCAGAACAGTAAAGCACATTTCCAGCCCCAGGTTTCCCAGAAATAAGCCTTCTAGCAAAGCTGGGCTTTTTTTTTGCCTTACATTGCTTATGGCAGAGGTGTAAGGGGGTTCTGGATGGTATGGGGCTTGTTCTTTCTGCACTGAGCTGTCCCTGGGACAGGAAGGTGGAAGTCACAGATTCTTATCACAGATTATTCTCAGTTGGAAGGGATGGACCAACAAGGATCATCAGGTCCAACTCCTAATGCATGGTCCATCCAGGAATCAAACCTGCAAAGTTGTTTTTTTAGCACCATGCTCTAACTGAGCTAATCTCAAATTGTCTTATTTAATTCTCCAAGAATTCTGAAGAAAGTATTGCTTTCCTCCTATGGTCAGAGAACCTTTTCTGTGTAACCAGTTTTGTGAGAGCCAAAGACCTTGTTATAGCTGTAAATGGGTGGGGCTGATGAATAGGTAGCAGGTTTTGGGAAGAGAAACCTCCTGAAATTGTTGCCTGGCTCTGATTTCCACAGGACTCTATGTACTGGTGGGAGCAGGGGCCATCATGTCAGCAGTTGGATTTTTCGGGTGCTGTGGAGCAGCACGGGAGTCCCAGTGCTTAATTGGAACTGTGAGTAAAAGATTTCCAGGGCCTGGGCTGTGCAGGGAAACCATCCAAAGCATTCAGTGCTTGGTGTCATTAATGGAAAGATCTTTACAGTCCAACACCTGGAAGGTCTTATGTCCTTTTATTGGCTCATCCAGCTTCTCTGGACTCAGCAGCCACCATGCTACTGCAGAGCTGGCATACGTGCAGAGATGCCCTTGCTTGTCCCTTGTGATGTATCCTGGAATTACTGTCTGGTTTTCCTGAAGTTCCCTCTGAGCCACATCTTTGCCATTTTCCCTTTGTTTGAATGTGACAAGGAATCTGCCTTGGCAGCCCTGTGCAGAGCCTCCTCAGGAGCTTTGGTTCAGGGTGGGCTGTTGACACCTGGGGAGGAGAAGGGGCTGGCTGGCAGCCCCCATGAACAAGCTACACTCATGTGAGATTCTCTCCTTCCTCTGCAGTTCTTTGCTTGCCTGTTGGTGATATTTGCAGGTGAGGTCACTGCTGGAGTATTTGCCTTCATAGGCAAGAAAGTGGTAAGTAGCAAACAGCCTCTGATGTAATAATGGGGTAGTTAGGGATTCCAGTGCCCACTGACCTGGCTCTTCCATAGGAAAACTCTCCAGGAGACTTTTCCTTGCAAGACTCTCTGAACATTCTTATCTGGAGACAATGACAGCTTGTGTTATCACAAGTTTGGAATAGGATGAAGTTTTTGTCTCCTCTGTTCAAGAAAAAGTGGGCGTGTGGGGGTTCAGCCTTGAAGGAAACATCAAAGGGAGCTGTATGAAAAGAGGGTATTGCCTGGGAGAAGGGCAAACAAATTTCAGCACTGAACTTGCCCAACTCAAGAGTGTTTAACCAAAGCACAGAATAGAGCCTATGAACACTCTGACCCTCTGAATGGCCACAAACCCTTCTGGCTTTTGAGTCACCATACCTGTTTACCAGGCTTTACTTTTTGCTCTGGAGGTTGAGAACACAAGGTGAAAGTCTTGGATCAGGGGTAAGACTGATTTGCAACTCACTTAGAAAGTCTGATTTCTGCAGGCAATACAGGAAGCCCAGAAAATCTACGAAGATGCTTATGAGGACTACATGAAAAACCCAGTGGGGAAGGTCAACAGTACCATCTATCGCTACCATGTGGCTGTGAGTACTCCTCCACCTTAACACCTCCCTCCACTGCTCCACTGTCACACTGCCCATTAGAATCCAGAATTCCTCCCTCTGAGGTATGGCAAGATAGAACTGAATGTACTGAAAATCCAGTCAGAGGCTCACAACCCTGAGAGTTTCCTGAGGGCTCTGCCAGAATTCTAGTTTTTGGATCTCTACATTTGAAAGTGCAGTTAGCCAGGCTTTGAAATTTCTGATGCTTCTGGTCTTTGTGTGCAGAAGAAATTACTGTTATGGCCCTTCTGGATATTGAAATCCACAGATAAATACTCGCAAATGCAGAGAGAGGGAGAAATGTCTGCATCCCTCTGCATCTGTCAGAGAAAACATGATCTGTGTCCCAGGACCTACAGTGTGGTTGAACCAAGTCAGTGAAAGACCAAAAGCACATGTGTGACATAGTTCAGGCCACCCAAAAAGTGAATGCCTGAATCAGAGTTACAACCTATGACTGCTTTAATCCTGTTTGTGTCCATCCTGGATCTACACTGCCTCCCATGGAGAGCAAACCCAAGCTTTGTTGCTCCTTACAGCAATTCCCACGTTCTTTAGAACAAACATTTCACAACCTCAGACCCTTTTGTCCTTCTCCCATAGCTCTTATTTCTGACCCAAAGAGGAATTCCAAGCATTTTGTGGGAGATAGGCAAACAGGAAAAACAAAACTCTGAAACTCTGATTTATTACTGTCTCCAAACCCAGCACGATGTTGTGTCAGAAATAAAATTCCAGCATTCTCTGATGTAGTTTTTGTGCATTGCCCATAATTCTGTATGTGATACTTGAACTTTCTGCATTTTCCCTTTAACAACTCCTGTTTTCTTGTAAGCCAGGGATCTGCTTTTCCCAAATCCACTTGTTTGCTTTGTTATGAAATACAGTAATAAAAATCCCTTCTGGACATTGTTGTTAATACAAATGTGTCTGTTTGCTGTGGCCTCAGACAATTGAAACTAATTTTTGAGAATTTTGTCCCATGCAGTTGGAACTCTACCAGAAGCAGCAGTTTAAATACAGAGAATAAGGTTATTATTTGATCTGTACAGATTCTTTTTTTAGTTATTGATTGTCTCACCTTCAGTATGAAAGTATGTCCCTAAACCAGGACAAAATAATAACTGACTTTCAGTATGAAACAGCCTGTGGTTTCCCCCTCTTTGATCCTCCATCTCTCTCTCATTCAGCTCCAGTGCTGTGGTAAAGGTAATGTGGAACAACAAACAGGATTACCCTGTCCAGAGAACATCCAGCTGCCAAAGGCAAGTGTCCTCTGTCCTGCTTGTTCTAATCACTTCTTCATGTCAGTTTTTTAGTAAAATTGGAGACATTCTGTAAGTAAAAGAAAGGAAGTTCTTTTTACCTTGCAAATTCCAGCATGAAATTCCTTATGGAATGGAGAAGAGTGGAGGCAGAATTAAGCTGGAGGTCATATTGCCCTCAGTCATGACACTTGTTTGTTGCATTCCATGGTAGCTGAGACAATATTGCACCATCTGAAAGGAAAAGGGAGAAGGAGGGAACAGAACAGGACCCCAAATTCCCCATGGAGGGTGGATTTTGGCAAGTGCCCGCCTTAGTCATGCATGGAGCCTCCTGACTAGAAACTTCATTGGTGTTAAGAAAGATATTTCTGTAATTTCTGTCTTTTCTGGAATCTGCTTGTGAGTTCAATGTCAAAATGAAGCAGCAAACCTCCTGATTTAGCATGGCCTGTTATATAAATGAGTTTAAATTTAGGGAGAAAACTGAGTGTAAGAAAATTACTTGTATGTGTCAGCCTCTCCAGGCAAGAGGTACAGATGCCTCCCCAGAAAAGGGAAGATGCTGGGAAAATTGTCCAGCAAAACCCAAGGTTTATATGCAAGAATTAGAATGGGGACTGTACTATATTTTTGCGTCTATCTGTTGCTCAGTGAAAATAGCTGATAGAATTGATTGAAATTTAGATTTCCAGGCATAAAAAATACTTTAATTTTGTTTTTAACAGAACTGCCTGGTTGAAATTCAGAATGTAATTGATACTCAGCTGCGCTTAGTTGGAATTGTTGGAATTGCAATTGCTAGCATCACAGTGAGTAAATCCATGTTCTCCAATCTCTCCTTGAGCCCAGTACCCTGTCCCTTACTCAATGCTTTGTGGAAGGTATTTTGCAGCAACTGGTGAAATTCCTCAATTCTTCTTGCTTCCAGTGTGTCTTCTCTCTGGGAATTGCCCCCATCAGAGCTGTGTGACTGCTTTTCAAGTTCATTTTATGTCCTTAGACAGGGTCCAAAGTAATGGTAATCTTCTTTTGTTCTAGGCGTAGGAGAGCAGAGTGCACATGAACCAAACTGAAAAGCAAAAGGCTGTAGCAGCATTTAATGCATTGCAAAACAACTGCAGTCTGACGCTTTAAATCCTTTAGGATACATTCCTTAGTTTGCCATGAGGAATAGAGAGTACCTACTAGAACTGTGACCAATAGATGTCACCCTGTCCCAAGGATACAGCAGGACCGGCAGGCTGGGGCTCACCAGGCTTTAGCTCAAAGCTTTTTCCAGCACGTCTGTGCCATGACTTCTTTCAGAGTCAGACACCAGCAGCATGAGGAGCCACAATATTAGTAAAGAAACAGTCCCTTAGCTGCTGGGAAGAGCAGGACGTTCACAGATTTATGTGGACACTGAAAAGCAGCTGAAGAGTTTCTGCTGGTAACAGAAACCATGGTGTGGAAATTAAACAATCCTGGGGTTTGTATGAAACATGAAGGGACTCAAAAATACAGCAGGGGTGGGACAGAGATCAGTAACATCATGGACACACCAGAACTGGGATCATGTCCCCTTGGATCCCCACCTCAGACACAGCGAAGGTCCTGAAGTGACCACAACCTCTTCAGCAGCAGAAATGCACGTGCACCTTTTCTGTGCTTGTTTCTGCCACTTGCTGGGCTGTGAGAGCTCAGCTGTGCTCGTCCTTAGGGACATGTGTGGGGAGGGGACATGAACCCAGTGCTTAAACTGCCCATCTCCCACCCTTAGCAGTGCAGCCTCAGGAGGCAGCTGCTTTGAAGAACTGACCTGTGGCAAGAAAGCAGAACCTCTGGCAACACCCAGTGTTCTCTGCTTTTATCATTCCCTCTAGTGAACAAGTTCCCTGACACGAGTGGGGGTTTAGATTTAATGTATAGTCTGGCTCTTGAGCACAGGAACTATTCAGAGCTCAGCACCAGCTCCGGGGGCTCTGCAATCACCCCCTGCTCTTACTCAAATGTGTGTCATAGTCCATGCAGAAGCATTCTAAAACTCAGAACACTCCTGTGCAATACCGGCATACCACCAATAGTCACAGTTATTATGTGACTTAAATTGATGTTAGTAACATGAATATTTGGGGCAGTTGTGCTTGGCTGGACATTTAGAACAAAGAACAGTGAAACCAGTGTGAGCCCATAAAATCAGTGAAACCTCCTCCATTGCCTGGTGTTTTGGGGTTTGTAGATGGAAGCAGTCACTACTCTGCCATAGGGACCTTCAGATTGTCTGATATGCAAATTGTTTTGTAACTGTTTTGTAAGTGGATCCCTAAATCACATCCCTTCTCTTCTAGATCTTTGGCATGATATTCAGCATGGTTCTGTGCTGTACGATCCGTAACATGAGAGAAATGATCTAAAACTGTCACTGCACAGCTATGCCCCAGGAGTTCCAGACTAAGCTTACAAGAAGTGCTCTTCTACCCAATTTAATAATTGTAATGCATTTTAATCAGTGTTTTAACATACTGAGAGGAAAATATCCCGTTAGGTGATCAGGTGAATTGTATTAGTTACAGTAAAACTGAAGTGAACAAAAAAAGGGGTTTAAAATGTCCTTTTTAATGAAAAAAGAGCAAAGGTGCATCTAAGACTAATTTGATTTTTAATGTTTGTATATGTGCAATTAAGAGTTTACACATGTATAGACTTTGTGTAAGCATATGCATGTGTTTCCTTACAAACACATCTGGATGTGAGCAGGTCCCTGGATGTGCAGTACCTGTCCAGGTAAATATCTGCAGATGGAACATGTTGTGTGTGCACATCCCCCAGGGACACAGTGCTCAGAATCCTCTCACACCAAGCCCCTGTTTGCCAAGAATTAGCAGAGGGACAAATGCCATTGTAAAAAGTAAGACCTATGAACCATGTTGTGACTTTATTTTCCAAAGCCCAAACAGAGCAGAACTAATAAAATTGTACTTTATTTTAAAAAACAATTAATGCCTAAGGGCCTGCTCCAGGAAACTTGAAGAGTAGACCCACTGACTTCACTGTCATGCAGAGACTAGGTATTTATTTTTTGTAGGACTGGACCCTTCATGCAAATGCAGAAAGCTCTGGGGGAGAAAACACGTCCAAGGAGATCCAGGCTAAAGGAAGAGGGGGAAAGAGGTGGGAAGCTGGCAAGACCAGCAGTCATTTGGGACCAACTGCAGTGCAAAGTGTGCTTAAGCTTCCCAAGCTAGGCTGAGATACACCAAAAAACCCAACTGTGAGTTCAAGGGGCCACTAAAATCCACATTCAGCAGCCCTTTTGTCCCAAAAGCTTCACTGTGGCTACGAACTGGTGCAGGAGTGGAGCCTAGGTCCAGAAAAGCAGCCCCTTTGTCAGATCTCTGGAGAATCTAACTGGCCTGTGGAAGCCAAACAAAGAGTGAAAGCGGTCAGAAAAAGACACACAGCACTTTAAAATCCTCAGTTTCTGTTTCTGTGACTATCACAGCTTCCACGGGGCTCTTACCTCAACCTCTCGCCCCTTTCCTGGGGGCAGAAGGCAAGAAAGAAAGATGGGACATTTTTACAGAGCCATGAAGTTTTCTTACTGGCACCTTTAGATTGCTTGTCAGGTATAAACATTACACTGTGTGCTTGAAATACCTCAGGGCTTGTGTTTACATAGTTTTTTCCTATATTTTAATTTTTCTATTTGTCATATTTATTCATAAGAGAATGTTCCTTTTGAACCAGCCTAGAAAGGAGAAAGGTTGTCCCCAGAAAAATAAGTTATATCAAAGGCTCAGGATCTCTTAATTTTTGGCTTACTCAAGATAATTCACAGTTTCAGAGAACAGCTTTTTGCTAACTATACCCCCTTAGCAGCAGATATCTGGTGATCACCAGTTCAGATTCCTGATGCAGTTGTTCCATACATGCTGGGGAGAAGTTCAGTTAAACTACACATTCCAGTAGACCATTGTCAAAGAAGCCTTGGAATTTACAAGTCATGGGGTCCTTGTTCCACTGAAAAACAGTGGAACAAAACGGGATTTCAGGAAATCTGTGTATTTTAGTGCACATGTCTGTGTGGGATATACCACCCTTTATCTTATTTATTTTTTATCTCTTATTTCCCAAAGAAACTCAAATTCCCATCAGTTTTCTGTCACTTCAGGACTTGGGGTAGTGCTGCTGCTCCAAGTCTCTGGTTTAATTGACACATCCTGCTGTCTTTTACATGGATTTCTCTTTTCCAATCGTCCAGCCAGAGCTGTGGCACTGCACTAAGAGCTGGGCACGGCAGGCACTGCTGACTGAGCCATGTCCAGGCTGAGTTTTAGACTGGCAGGGACACATGAAATCACACACCAGAAAAGAGTGAGGCTTGTGTCACTCTGTCACAGGCAATTAGCAATGGATGTTAATTAAAAACAGGGCATGGGACCTCATTCTGCAAGAACCAGCACAGGAAACAGGCCCTGATCTGCTGCTCGCTCCTAAGACAGGCTCAGCTGGGAGAACAGCAGTGGCAGCAAATCCATGAGGGTCTCAAGCTGAACCTTAGAAATCAGTTTAACACAGCAGCCAGCAAAGCAATGTCCTGGCTCCCAGGTGTACCTGAGACTGTCCCTACAATGGCTGTGCTCTGAAGAGATGATGGGGTAGTGCCCAGCTGGGGTGTGTTGTCCCAAGGTAGTCCTGGCAGAAAGAAGAAACTCTTATAGAATGTCATTTTTGCCACTCAGAACAAGCCAGTTTTCCAGGAAAATCAGTAAAAATAGCACCAGAGCCAGTGGTTCAGGTTCCAAGACTGTTGTCCTACAGGGATAGAAATGGATTGCAAATAAAGCAATTTCCTTGCGTTACATTCCCCCTCATAATGACAGTATTCTGTGCATTTTAAACACGTCTACACACTCCTCAAATTCATAGCACCAGAATGTAATGACAGGACCAGTGTTTATCTTTTTATTTATTATGTCTTGAGTAAGTTGGAAGATGCCCACTCCTGCTTTGAGATGCACTGAATGCCAAGGCAGCTTGCAGAACCTGCTGTTGCTTCCCCAGCCCTCCACTCCCCCAGAAATACAAAACCACCCCAGTGCCTTAGGAAAACGGGAAAAAGTGGTAGAAAAAAACCTTCTGTAAATTCAGACATGACCCACCAAACTTTCTGCTGAAGTGTTTTGGGTTTGTGATTTGGTTTTTTTCTTCCTCTAAAGAAAGCATTAATTTTCTGAGCAGTCCTGCATAAGCTCTAGGGTTGCAGTTATTTAGGTCTAGGGGATACTTGCACTGCATACCAGGAACAGGACAATACCTGGTACTAGTCTAGTTCTCTAAGTTATTGGTATAAATTAAGCTGGAAATCAAAATGTTATTCATATACTAGTGCCTTTAACAGAATCCAGGGATAAAGGTCTTTGTAGTTTCCTGCTGTTGTGAGGTGCTTAATATAATTGCAGTTTTCTCTGCATCTTAGTAACTGAAGGTATTTTTTCAGAGTTACTGCCACATCAGGCAGCAAAAATACCCATTTATCCTGTCCCTTGCACCTGTGTCAGAGGAAAGTGACAAAAGATCAGATCCCTCCAGGTGATTCAAGTTTGAAAGCACATCACACACATTTTCTCGTTCTCCTGTCAGTTTGTTCCACAGCATAAAGATGTAAGTCGTTGAAGCCCTTACTGTGTCTCTAAACATCCTTATTCACATTTCACATTTGTCTAATTTTTCTAAGTTACTGATTTCAGTGGGAGCTTCCTTTTTCACAGGGAAACCTCAGCCAGTTTTGGTACCTCTCAGAAATCACACAGCAGCTGATGAAGCTCAGCCCTCACAATGAAGAGTCATATTTCACTTGTCTTGATACTGATAGTTTTATAACAAAACACGTTTCATGTGTCTTGAAAAGGAAATTTAGTTGTCTTAAGCCCTCAAATGCTGTATTGTACAGCCTTTGCAGGCTATGGATTAACAGCATCGGATGCTGTTCATGGAAAATGTACATAAATAAAGCTTTTCAATCTTTTTCCTCTCTATTGGTGCTCCAGCCACGAGGTTCTCCAAAACACTAACCACTTCCTGGATAATGTGTATGGTACAGCATAAATTCTGATTTTGGACAGAAATGGCGTTTCGGTTCATGCTGCCAAGTCTGTGGCAGAATTACCTCTTGCTTTGAAAGAAAACAAACTTAACTCTGTGGCTGAAAATAGCTTTCACTTCCCTATGATGTGTTCTGAAGTGGCGTTTTATCGGCTTTGTGTCTTGAATTTGAAACAACTTCCTAATAAAAATAACCTGGAATAAACGACTCCCGGAGAGAACTCGATCCGTGCGGCCAGAGCTCCCCCAGGCCCTGAGGGCACCCCGGGGCTGCCTCCGCCTCACCTGCTGCATCCAGGACAGCGGGTGGGCTCCAGCTCATGGACGGAGCAGCTCTCGGCCAGCCAGGCAGGCCGGGCCCCGGACTGGGGACCGGGATTGGGACCGGGATTAGGATCAGAACCAGGATCAGGATCAGGACCCGCCGGGATCCAAAGCCGGCACCGCCGCAATTCCCCTCAGGGACCCGCATGCCGGTGAGGCCCCGCCCACTGTGGGCGGGACAGCGGACAATGCTCGCTCCCCATTGGCTGCTCGCGCTGCAGGCGGGGCGGTGCCACAATCTCACAATGGTCTGGGCGGGAAGGGACCTTAAAGCTCTTCCCACTGTCCCAGGCTGCTCCAAGCCCTGTCCAGCCTGGACTTGGACATTTTCAGGGATCCAGGGGCAGCCCCAGCTTCTCTGGGCACCCTGTGCCAGGACCTCAGCACCCTCACAGGGAGGGATGTCTTCCTAATATCCAGTCTAAACCTACTGTCTGTGTGAAGCCATTCCCCCTTGTAGTCTTACTTCTGGTACTGGAAGGCTACAATGAGGTCACCCCGAAGTTTCTCTTCTCCAGTTCTCCAGACTGGACAATTCCAATTTCCTACCCTTTCCTCCCCTGCTCCATCCCTCTGATCATCCTGGTACGTCCTCTGGACTGGCTCCAGCTCCTTTCCTGTGCTGGGCGCCCAGGGCTGGAGGCAGCTCTGCAGTGGGGTCTCACCTGAGCGGGGCAGAGGGGCAGAGTCCCCCCTCAAAGGCTGCCCACGCCGCTTTCCCCGCGGCGCTGTCCCGCGGGCCGGTACAGGCGGGGCCGCCCCTCAGCGCCCTCGCCACAGCGCCCCCTGGGGGCCGGGGGTGTCGCCGCAGGCCCCGCGGGCACGGAGCGCGGGCCGCTCCTTCCGCCGCGGGGAACGGGGGTAGCGCGGCCTCCTTCTGCTTCTCCTTCTCCTGCTTCTCCTTCTCCTGCTCCGTGCTCCACATGTGGATGCGTCCGGGTTTCTGCTTCTCTGAGCACCTGCCGCGGGAGGGGAGCGCCGGGAGCAGACGCGGCTCCAGCCCCGGCCCCCCCCCGCCCGTTCTGCGCTCTCCCCACCCGGACTGAGGTACGGACACGAGGCGAGGCTGTTTGGATGGCCTGCAAATCCATCGCTGAGTTATGTGGAAACCGTCTTAGGATGAGTGGAAGGTAACAAACACGTGTCTGGAAGGAGTCATCCCCTGAACAGGGATTTATCAATGAGCCTGTGGTCTTAAACTTGAACGTGAAAACTGCTTAACACAGTCCTCGGAGGGCATGGAAACGTATGGTTAAATCGATACGTTACCACAACGCAAACGTCTCCGTTTGGGTTTTTCTGAAGTGTAAAAGAAGGTACATTAGCTATTTTTCTCTCAATGATTTTCCATAGGCATTAACTATAAAAATAGACTTGCTTTTTGTTTGTACTGAAGACAAATCTGTCAGGCCATAAAGGACATTACAATAACTTAGCAGTGCTGCTGATACTGTAAATAGGCCAAGTATTCTCTTTTTGTTTTCCTAAGTACAAGTGCCTCTTAATAGTAAACAGAATTATATTTTTCTGTGCTAAATAGCATTTTTAACAGTCCAGACATCTTGAGAAAGCTCTGGCTGATCTTAAATCTGAACACTTTGTTTCTTTGGCATTTGCCAGATACCATAAGGGCTGATTTGTTCAATAAATACCTATTTCCCAAGTTTTTTTTACCACTTCTGTGCTCTTCATCAAGTAGGGAGCAGCAGTTCATGTTGCAGCTCTTCCTTGGAGAGCTTGGGAGATCACAGCTCGTCTGTGTGTGACACGGGAGGGGCTGGGAATACCACATTCTCACTACCAGAAAGTATTTGTAACTTAATTGTAACTAACCTTTTCTGCTCCAAAGAGTTTTAGAAATAGTCTTGTACAAAATTAGCTATAACTGGGTTGTTTAAACCATAAGTGTAAGGGATCTGTTTTACACAAGTAGGGCTGCTCCTGCAGATGCTCTGGATTTTCTGTAAATTTCAAACTTGTTTTTGGAGAATTTAAATTTTCAAACCTTGCCTGTGAAGGTATTTCTTTATCACCAAATAATGCACATGATAATTGCAGTTCATACCTTGTGTAGAATCCGTGACACGTATTCAAATTGCCATGGGTTGGTTGAGGTTGGAAGGGCCCTCTGGAGCTCATCCTGACAAACCCCTGCTCCAGCAGGGCACCAGCAGTTTCCCTTGGGCTTTCTCACAGGTTTTGCTGCAGATTAAATCAAATGAAGGTGTTTGGAAGAGAGAATCAGATTCTAGGAACAGTCATGAAAACTGCAATCCTGAAAGCAGGGTTTTTCTAAGAATGTTTAATTTCATATTTGTATCCTGTCAATTCTGATTCCTTTATTTACTCTTTCAAGCAATGTGTGAATGGAGTATCTGTAATTTCTTGGGAGCTACAATCTCAGTGGAAATGAAGCAGTTGCTAGTTTACATTAATTACAGGCATTACTTTTCTTTATTCCTGGCTCTGCACTCTCACCTGTGCATGCTCAGCTCTCCTTCCACTCCCGGGGGGGTTGTTCACCTGTGGGGAAAAATGGGATGTTTTGAGTTTTGCTTTCCATTTGATGGCAGCACACTCCCCTTGTGGAGAACAGAGCAGCCAGCTTTGAAGCTGCAGTGATTCCCCAGTGCTCACAGAGAGAGGTGTAATTCAAAGTGGTTCAGCAGGGAAGGGGGGGTTATGCCATTCTTGTAGAGACATTCATGTAGAGAAGCATTCCCAATAAACACAGGTCTGGACAACAGCGGGGAGGACACAGATCCACAGTGTCTAAACTAATAATACATAGATGGAAAAATACTGCTGCTAATTTGAAGGCTGTAAGTATCTGTCAAAATCTATTTTAAAAAACCTATTTTAAAAGTTCAATACCAAGAGTGTGTATGGCCTCCTTTTTAAACTCTGAAATATATCAAGTGAAATAGGTGAACTCTGAAATAAATCAATATCAAATTCTGAAATATGTCGATATAACAAATCTCTGAGCATCTCTTCAGAAAATATCTGGGATTTGTGAGCAAAGGCTGGTACATCCACACAGTCCTGTCTCCTTCTCCAGAGTAAATTCATGTGGGTTCTCAGTACAAACATACAGCCTCTATGATTCTTTTCTGCCTATCTCAGAACACCAAATTAATTGAAGCAACTAATGATACACCTTCAGAATAAATCTTTGTGCACAGCAGTTTGCAAACCGAATATGAAACAGTTTTATTTCTGTTGAGGTGTGAGCAGAGCAGTACATTTCACCCACATCCCATTGAAAGCTTTACAGGTTACAGAGCTTCTGTGGCTTAGTGCAGTAGTTTGTCCTGACCCTGTCACGGACACAGTCACTGTAGTCAGTGTTGCACTTGCCACACTTGCAGCTCACAGCCACGGGGTAGGAGTAGTAGGGGCTGGTGTGGTGAGGGCAGCCCGGGATCAGCGCTGTCCGGTACAGCATCTCTTTGTACGTGCACACGTTCTGGGACAGAGCACTCCTGAGGAGCAGCTTCTTGCCGTTGCTGTCCTACAAAGAGAAGAGAAATGTGGTGTTTCACTGAAGCACATTTGTGTCAGAAACATCCTGTGAGGTGCAGAGACCAAAAACCTAAGCCAGCTCTGGTACTACTGAGTTCAGAGCTCTAATTGTGACTGGGGCTCCCTCCCCACACAGGCACATTCCCCTTGTTTTTATGGTTTAACTAATCCACGTGGCTCAGAGTGTTCCCTGTGCTTTGTGATCTCTTCTGGCTCCCTGCTGCCCAAGCTGGAACTCAAAATGCTGTGTGGAACAGTGAAGTTGTGTGGAGTGGTGTGGCTGCTGCAGAGCTGTCCCCACAGCCAGCTGAGATAGCAGCAGCAGGAACAGAAGTTACCTAAGTTGTTTACGTTAATTAAGAGTGACCCAATATAATCTGCCCCTCACCTGTTCCATCCTGCCCTCACAAACTGCCCACAGAGGCTCTGCAGTGGCAGCAGCAGTCAGGTCTCTGTTGTGCCACTGGTGTTATCAACTCCATAGTCCAAGAGGCTTGGCATTTTTCACCCACACCTTTGCAAAAAGCCAACTTGAAAACATGGTGACGGTGCAGTTTATCTGCCTGTGATAAACTCTTTTACAATTTGCTCATTTGCACACTATTTTCTGTGAGAAGAGAGCCTTGGTTTGCAGTGGTGGCTGTTACAGAAACATCTGTACCTCGTACCCGAGTCATGCAGAATCCAGCGCAGATGGTGGTGTTGATGGCCAGGCAATAGGCACATTCCCGTTTCTCCACATGGATTGTGTACTCAGAGGGAGCACAGAGCGATGCTGTTTGTCCAAAAATCAGGCCAAAGAGCAGAGACATCACAAAGAAGGGACTCATGCTGGTTGGGGAAGAACAAACAAACAGAGCAAACCACAGGTAAAATGGGATGTGCCTTCCAGCCATGTCCTTGGCATGCGACAGGAGCAGCCAGGACAGTCACAGACCTGGAGTAATCTTAACGTTTCAAGCTACAGCCTGACAATTTCTTTCCAATCTCAGTCCTTATTGAAATAATACTGACCATTAAACAAAGAACAAGGGCAAAGAGGCCATTAACAACATAGAACAAGTTCACTTTCCCCCCACTAAAGCATATTAAATGGAATTTCTCACTAGTGAGTGATAAAATCCTGACAGAACAAATAAGAGAAGATGAAAGATTTGAAAGTATGACACATACGAGAACATGAGCTCTAGAATTAAGCAGAGATAATACAATAATCTCACCACTTTAAAACAATTTTCTAAAGAAAGCATCTTATAAAATGCTAAAGAGACAAAAAGACAAGGCTTATGCATATCAGGCATAAAACTGGATTTTTCAATTTCCAGTGGCTTAGAGGCATGATGATATGGGAACACGGCCAAGAACTAAATAATAGATTCAAGCAAATTACAATAAAGAACATCAGCAAAGAGTTCAGCTTAAGGAATCCTGCTTTATCTGCCTGTTGTGCTGACCTCATTTCTCAGACCTGCAGCGGGATCCTGAGAACAAAGCCTTGATTAGCTCTAAGACAATTTCAGGAACTACTCTAGAGTCTCTAAATGATAAACTTTAAATGACAGTGTCTACCAACATCTGGACATCACCCGCTAGTCTCTTCCAGCTGCTGGTTTCCCATAGCAAAGCCATCCATTACACAGGCTGGTTTACCCTGTAGCTGCAACACCACCAGTCTGGAGAGACCAACCTCTTGTCAGCAGAATTCTTCTGTATTACAGGAACCTGATTCTGCCTTGAGCTGGGAGAGGCAGTGACCCAGCACAAGCTCTGTGTTTGCTTTATATTCTCCAGGTGATCTTACTGTTTATGTAATTGCATCTGAACTGCTGCTTTCTTATCACAAAGTCATCTATTGAAAATTCATACTGAACCACAAAGCAAATGTGATAGGAACAAACATGTCCATTATATCCTAACCTGGAAACTGGAGCTGGAAATGTAATTATATTAACAGTAATTTTCTCCTCAGGCTTTTAAACTAACCAGTGCTTTAAAAAGTTGTTATTATTAATTAATTTAATTGCTCCATAGGACAGCAAGACCATGTCAGGAAGGCTGGCATGGATATGGAGTCCTCCAGAATCACAGCTGATGAGTTTTACACCTGTGTTTTGCTAAGGTTTAATGAGGTCTGGTTCACTCTGCTTGCTCCTTCCCAGGCACAGCTGGGAGAGGGTGGCACAGGGTGCCCAGGGACCTGTGGCTGTCCCTGGAGCCTTCACTATCCCTGGAAGTGCTCCAGGTTGGAGCAGTCTGGGATAGTGAAGGTGTCCCTGCCCATGGCAGGGCGTGAGATGGGATGAGCTTTAAGGTTCCTTCCAACCTAAACCATTCGGGAGTTCTCCAAGTCTGTGCAGTGCCCACGAAGCAACAAATCTGAAATCAAACCCATGGCACTGCAGCCTGGCACAACTTGATTTACCTGCTCAAGTAAAGCACACTCAGAAATTGGCTGGCCTGGAACCTTTTCAGCAAACACTGAAGCAACAAGCAATTCACTGAATATTGATTGATAGGGAAAAAACTTACAAAACCACTCCTTGCAGCACAGTAAGAAACAAAATATTGCATCAATACCAAGGAAACAATGTCCCCAGATGGGGGAAAACACTCACATTTGGGGGAGCAAGAGGGAGAAGAGGTCGACAAAGCCACTATTCCGTGTCAACCCCTCCCTGAGCTCCCTGCCTGCAGCTCTGGGAACACGTGCCCTTCCAGGCCATCACTTAACTCCCCTTTGAAATCTGATCTGATGGATGTAATCTGATCAGATGGTCTTATGCAGGTCAGTCACATTCCTGATTTACATAGCCATGAGAAACATGGAAAATGTGAGTTTGAGGTGGTAAATGTGGTTACTTTGAGCTGTTGGGGGAGTGATCCAGTTGGTGTTCAGCTAATTCCTGCACAATAGGGTCTCCTTTTCCTGTGGTTTCAGACTGCTGCACACAGGTCTGTGTCCTGGGCTGATTTTTCAAGCATTTTTAGGATAACATAATAAAGATTTTGTTCAATTAAGACTAGCCAAATGCTTTCTGTTTTCATGGAGTCTTTAATTCTGGGTTAATTTCTACCATATAATTTCTCATGAATTAAGTATAATTTAATTCTATTTAAACCTCTTTCTGGCTTAGGGAAATCAGCAGAGTATTAATTGTACTCTTTTTTTTTTTTTCATCCATCTCACTTAGCAACAGGAGAGTAACACTCGCTTTGCTACTACTGCAGTATGTTATTAACTCTGTATTTTTCTGATGTATTTGGAATACAAACACTCAGGTTCTCTTAGTATACACTACACAACCCCACTTAGATTATGTAAATATGTATATATACACTTTACACACACAATACATACACATGTATGGGCTTGGTTTTTTGAAGCTTTAACCACAGAAAAGAACGTTTGTCCTGGGAAATACAGAGAGTATTTCAAAGGATACAAAGAACCTGAAAAAAAAAATCATAAAACTAAAACTTGGAGAGGACAAAAAATGCTCAAAGTAGGAATTAAAAACCAGCATTCTTAAAGCAAAAATATAGCCCTTGCATGCACAGCTGATTCTTTCCTCTAAAGATTCACAGCTTTAGGCAGTTGGAGCTGGATTTGTGTGCCCTGGAGAGCACCACAGCCAGGTTTAAAGTGGGTGTAAGGTGGAGGGGGAGATTAGGGGGAAAAAAATGGTTTAAGAATTTGCCTTAACAAGATTTAGTGAAATGTCTGCAAACATCAGTAGCAAATTGTAACAAGGCTTGAAAGTCATAATAAAGATGAAAAAGAGAGTGCAACAATAAAAACTATAGCAAGAAAAATAGAGGAAAACCAACAACAATATCTGTTAGAGGTGAGAAAATGCAGAAAACTTGCACAGGAAGCTGAAGAGTAGGAAATAAACTTTTGGAGGCCAGAGGCCAATAATAAAGTCAGAGAACATAACAAGATGAAGACAAGCTGTGGATGCAGAGTAAGTGCAAAGGCTTCAGCAAGTACTTGTGCTTTTGAAAACACACACAGATCTGCAACAAAATTATTAAATAAATCATATAAGGAATAAATATTTTAAACTCAACATTATTAGCTAGCTAATGCTCATTACAAGAAGTCTGGAATACTGAGGAAATTTCAAAACATTAAAAGAAAGTGCTAATATATGGCAATATTTAAGGAAAAAGTGTTGACCCAGGTAACTCTCCACCAGCCAGGTAAAATAACAGAAAATTGATACAGGATTTGAGCAATAAAGAATAACAGATGAAAACATAATTACTGATGTTACATAAAATAGGTCATGCCAAACAAATCCAATTTCATTGTTTGCACTGATTACAAATGTGGTTGTTAAGGCAATTGCACAGGTGCAATGTCTTTGGTTCCATCTGTGCAGAGCCTCCCTGTCAGGAGGGTTTAGAGCTGTCATCCCAGTGTGGGGATGCTGAATGCTGGCAATTATCAACCACTGGAGCAGTTGGTTTAATCTCAATGGTGCCTTTATTCACTGCAATGTTTTTACCCAGCCTCTGAACACTGCAGTGCACTGGGGAAATACCTGAGCAGGTATTAAGAATGAAAATCCATTTATCTGGAAGAGCAATAAATGACTCTGAGTGGAGCTTGGGGCCAATGTGAGTGCTGCTTATCAGCTCAGCCCCATGCTGATATGGTCACAGAACCTCCTGGCTGCTGCCTTGCCCTTGCTGGCACCGTTATCCTGCCCATCAAAAGGGTGGTATTCACGTATCTTCAGTCATTTACACAAACTGTCAAGCTGGCAAAAAACCTCCTGGATTGCCCTTATGGCTGTGACCATGGAACATTCACTACTGACCTCTCTGATGGGAGTGAGATCCCATGAGCTACAGGGAGCAGCAAGACAAAAGACTCTGCAGGACAGTGAAGTCCAGTGTCACAATTTGTGAGTGCCTGAGGCTTCTTCCATACAGTTTCCTAAAATCCATCATCCACAGTCTGATACTTATGGATCTGTTTCTTTGGTTGCCCTCCTGCTGACCTGCAGAGACTCAGTGATAGAAATTTTTAATGTGCTTTTATAGCCCAGCTTTACAGCCCTGCTCTGGAACAGCCAGTTACACTGTTAATTATTTATCTTTAACCTTTCTGTTAACCAAACCAATCTATTCCCTGACATCAGTGATTTTACTCTTTCATTAAGTGAATGAGGGTGTGCTGATGTTCTACAGGAAGTGCTTCAAGTGATATCTGTAAATAGAATTTAGTAATTATAAAAACCTTGGGTTCATTCCCCAGGAGTCTCCATAATGGGCTACAGAAATTCAGTGCATACCAGAAGCTCATATGTAACAGTAATTTAATAGGATTCTCTGTCACTGACCAGTGCCTAAAATAAAAGGAGGAACAGTGAGAAGTTGTCAGACATTATTCCTGCTCACTCTGCCCCTGGTAGTGGTACAACACAAAGAAAACTTTGTGATCTCATGAGCAGGTTACTTACAGAGCAGGGCCACTCTTATTTCTATGAAATATGCAGCTGTAGATAGTAAAGTAAAAACATGTCCACACTTGCAAACAACCAATAACTGGAAACTCTGCTGATGAAAAACAGACAAACCAGTCAGATTCTGAAAGATGAGTATTCTGGTAGAGGAATTATTTCCAACTCTATCCAGTTGCAGCCCTCCACTGATAAAAGGAAATAAGATCCTGATATGCTGCCATAGAAACAAGTGGTTTTGCCAGGTTTTGCATATAAACAGCCTGTGGCTGCTGAATTTTCAAAGCTATTCTGCCTATTGCTGGTCTCTGTAACAGCCCAAACCACAGCTCTCAACTCTCAAATGTACAGATTCACAGGCTGCTCTTCACTTTCCTTCCTAGGATTAGCTGCAGCATTTCCTATCAGCCACAGATTAAAACAGCAAATCTCTTTGCTGCATATCATATGCCAGCAATCTCCATTTATGGTCTGAAAAGACTTCATAATCCTATTTGCCGTTTGGCTCAGACGATAGAGCCCTTTGGATTTGGTTTCATTTCTTTGGAAAGTGCTAGATATTTCTGTTAGTCTGAGATACAAAATGACTGTGCTGACGGCAAAGCAAAACAAAAAAACCAAACAACGAATCAACACCAAAGACAATCCAGAGCCTCCTGCAGTATTGTCAAGGATGAACGGTACCAACCCAGCATCATAATAATGCTAAAGGTAAAACTCTGCCCCAGGTGTGACAGAATAGAAGAGGTAAATGCTCAGTATTTGTCTTTACAGAACTGAATTTTCAATTCACCTTTATATTTAAAAAAATACGATATTTACTTTAAAAAGCTACTAAAATGTAATATTACATATATTTCTTGATTTTAACAAAGATCAAATGTATTTGTATTATAGTCTATAAATATTTTTAGTATAAATTGCTTAAAATATTGAAAATCGGGTTCTGAAAAATATATTTCCTCAGTGGAACCTGACTGTAAGTGTGTAAAATTCAAGTAATGTGTTTTCCTCTTGTAATCTTCAAAAGTTCTCACTGGCTGAGTTGTCCTAAAAACTACCCTTCCAGTCCTGATCCCACACCATTTGTCTGTTCCAGACAAAAATAGGGCCTGCAATGCCCCAGAATTCTGCTGCTGACTAGTAACAGAGTAAAATTATCATGATCCTGTTTTCTATACCTCTATAAGCAATTATATTTTACTATAGCAAAGTGAACTCTTACTTTTTGATTCTATTAAGTCAGCAAACTGATTTTGTAAGTCCTGCAGCTGAGCCTTGATGTCTCCTATTAAATCATCTTTTTCGTCCCTCTTTATGGTCAGAGCTGAAATGTAACAGAATGAGAATAAATGATAATGAAGGAAAAAGGACAGATTCTACTTTCATTTGTCCCTGTGTCTGATAAGCAGACATTGAAGTTAAAGAAGGTGGTTGGTCCTAGCCAAATATTGACCAAGTCTTGGGAAAGTTTTCCAAAATCAAAACACAAACTCCAACAGAATCAAAAGCAGAATTGAAGAGCATTTGCTGGACTTCTCTGTGAAGTGACTACAGGTTTCCTTGAAACCTTGAAGTAGTGCTTCTAAAAGAGAGAAAAACCCCATAATATGTGTCACAGGAATGCACAAACTTTGTGGGCTTGAGGATTAACAATGTAATGACCTTTACAATATAACAGTTAAACATACCTGTTCATGCCAGCACTGTTGTCAGCACAAAAAATGCTTCATGAAAATAAATTTGTCTGTATTACATACTCATCTTCCAGTTTTAAACTGAGCTTTTCATGTTCAAACTAATTTCAAAGTGAATAAATAGGAAACTACATCATTATTGAAAAATATCCTAGAAATACACTTTTGTTTCTCAAATCTTGCATGGAAAATTATTTTTGTTCATCAGATGACAGAAGTCTGCTTTATCTGTTATTCCATGCTGAGTTATCTTTTGCAGGAAAGGCAGAATAAAAATCAGTAATTTACCAGCAACTGAAACACTTGCAGTTTCTTCATCCACACAGTCACACAGGACAGGTGCACACCCCTGCTCAGAATAATCATTTTCTCAATGCAAAAATCAACATGCAACATTCTTTAATATTTAATTGTATTACTAATATTGTCATGCTAAATCAAGAAGCATTTTCTCTTTGCTTCATCTATTCATTGTGTATTGTACTATCCTGGCCTGCAGTTCTTGAATGGCTTTATGCTGTGTTTCAATAACCTTTCTATTTTCTTGCACTTTCTTTCTGGTTTAGTTCTGATTCCACAGTCAGTTTGCACTGCTTGATCTTCTCAGTCTCTTTGTAGAGTTTTGAGTACAATTCATTCATTGTTTCTACACTCTATTAAAACAAGTTCCACAATTTAATCCCAAATGCTGTTTAGTTAATAATGTTATAAATACCTGCTTATATCTTCAAAACATCACAAAAATAAATTCTTTTCCACAGAGGATGGAACATGATTAGGAACATGATTTGGACACGATTAGGAACCAAAGTTTGACTCTTGCTGTGTCTGAATGACCAGGCACTGCAGGACAAGGAGGAGACAAACCCAAGTGGAAAATCCCCAGTGCCTTCAGCCATGCCCAGAGAGAACTGCACTCCACCAACATCAGCACTGGGGTGTGGGACAGGCAGGGCTGGGGCAGCTCAGGGCAGCACTTTGCTTCAGGTGCGATGTCCCCCGCACCCCCTTGGCTTGGCTGCACCACACTATTGCTGCAGTCCTGACTGGACTTCAGCAGCTGCCAGGACTAAAAGTGATATGAAAATCAGGAGGAGAATGGCTAGAAATAAGTTCCATTTTGTGGCAGCAAACAGCATTTTGTATCTGGGAAGCACAGAAGTACTGAAAAAAATGAGCTTTGCTGAGTTGTAGTGAAGCAGTTGGTGAAGACACTGTGAGAAGAATTAAATCCTTGAGGAAACCACTCCACTAAATGCATTGTTTATAGATAAAATAAAGCCAGACAGTGCAACTGGGATAATCTATTTCATTTTTCCAAAGAATACTTTGACTTCAATCCTTCTACCTTTCAACAGACTGTTCAGAACCAGTTTCACAAAGATACTTAAATCTTATTCTGATTAAAACTTACAGTCCTCCCAGGCACTTTAAAAGAAAACCAAAACAAACAAACAAACAAAAACAAAGACAGAAAAACAAAACAAAAGAAAACAAAAAAAAAGAACCAATTAACAAACTTGGAATTACCATAAGTTTTAAAGGTTTGTCTCTAGGCATGTTCCCTGAATCACAAATGTCTCCTCTAAGTGATTCAGCTGTAAACAGGAAACAGAGAATTATTATTCCCCTTTGCCTTCTTATTTACCCTTGAAATATCCACCGAATAATACTTGAGGAACAGTTTGTGAACAAATTAAGAGGTCCTAAGAATTTAGATAAGCAGAGTTGGTGTGTAGCTGACTTCTTCATCTGCTTCAGAGCAAGGTTTTACTTGCTGTGAAATCACATCTGAACTATGAAGTGATTTTGATCAATGTATTTTTTAAAAAACAAACAGTGAAACCGTATTTAACATTTACAGCTACTAAACTGTTAGACTAGTCATGAATAGTAAAACTTGACAATATTAAAAACTGTTAAAGAATGTGCAAGGTAAAATTTACTTTAGTTTTACCTGAATCAGTGATTTTGCCACAGTACAGGGACTGAATGGCAAATTAAAATCATCACCTGGGCATTTGTTAAACTCCTGCACAAACTTAAGAGTTAGTTTCCTATGGGTAGATTTGTACAGGATTATAAAATGCAGAATTAAAAAAAAATTATAGCTAACATGAAAATACTATTTTTAATTAATAAATCAACTGCCTGAAATTTTTGAAATTACCAAAATTGGTAACGGCTTTGGAACTCGCTTGCTTTGTACTTCACAGTGGCTTTTCAAACCACTGGTGTTTTGTAGTTTGCTTTTTAGGCTGTGGCCAGAGTGGAAGGTTCTGATGAGGAGAATTCATTGGCTGCTGTCTGTCTGTGCACAGGTGCATGATAAAGGATTCAAGAAGCACAATTATTTCTTTAAAGTCCAGTAGTTGATATTTATTTTTTTCTTTACCCCCATGGGTAGTTTTAAACACCACATCTGACTATGTTTTAGTATGAAAATGCCATTTTACACGGTTTTCAAGTCACAAAACAATAGGATAAATAGTGTAACTCATCTCCTGTCAGAATATCACATTTGAATCTAAACATATTCCGTAAGGAACCTCAACATGAAACAATAATTTGTTTAATTCACAAAACTCAGTGTGGTGACAGAACGTTTTCACTGCACATTTGGTCTGGTGTAAGCAGGACTTCAAAGCCAGTGCAAGCATCCAAGTGGGGCACTGCTCACTGCTGGATCACCCACATCAAACGTGGATTTATCATCGGTGATGTGCAGTTACAACACAGAGCAGATGATCAAGATGATTTCCTTCAGTCTTGATAGAGAATAACAGCAGAAGTCTTTGAAATTAAAGTCAAAGATGTTCCTTCCAGCACCAATCTTGGCAGTCTGCAGAGAAATGACTTCAGCGAATGTCACACACACACAGAACCATGGAATGGCTTGGGTTGGAAGGGACCTTGAAGCTCATCCAGTGCCACCCCCTGCCATGGGCAGGGACAATTTCCATTATCCCAGTGTGCTCCAAGCCCTGTCCAAGCTGGCCTTGAACACTTCCCGGGACAGGCCGAGATGTGTGTGCTCGGGTCAGGGGGCTCCCAGCAGTGTCCCCGTGTCCCTGTCGGTGTCCCCCACCCATTGCAGCCAGGCCGGGGGTGGCCGGTGGCACCTCTGACCTGGCACAGCCCCACGGCCCGAGCGCTCGCAGGCCTTGGCCACGGGCCCTGCCCGGCGCTCAGGCATGGCCACATGAGCCGTTTGAATGGGGTTTTCTCAGTGGGCCTGGAGAAAAGCAGTGACGCTGACACTCGGCACCGACATCGCCGCTGGTACTGATACCAGCACCGAATGACACCGGCATCAACACTGATAGCAACACCAACACTGGTACTGACACTGACACCAGCAGCGACAACCAGCACCAACATCAGCACCAGCACTGAGCATGGCACCCAAACCGATGCCAGCACCAGCACCGACAACTGGTACTGACATCAACACTTGTACCAACAGCGACATCTTGTACCACCACCACCTACACCAGCAGCAACACCGGCACCGACACCAGCACTGACACTGGCACTAAGCGTGGCACCCAAACCAATGCCAGCACCGGCACTGGTACCGACACCAACACTTGCACCGACAGCGACATCGCCACCACACTGCACCGGCAGCGACAGCGGCACCGGCGCCTCACGGCGGCCGCTGAGGGAGGGCGAAAAGGGCGGGAAACGACGGCGCGCGCCCGAGGCGGGAAGGGGCGCGCGGGCCGGCGGCGTTGGCGCCCCCTAGTGGAGGTCCCAGAGGTCGCGCAGCGGCGCGGCCAGGCGCGGGTCCCGCGCGCGCAGCGCCCCCGCGTGGGCGTGGCGGAGCGAGCGGAGCTCCGTGAGGCGCCCCAGCAGCCGCGCGAAGCGCTGCGGGTCCCGCGGGTGCTGCAGCTTCGAGTGCTTGTACAGGATCCCCAGCAGCGGCTCCTGCAGCTCCTCCACATGGCGCTTGTCCCTCAGCAGCGGGCGGTCTGCGGGAGAGCGGCGGCACGGAGCGAGCGGTGAGCGGGATGCTGCGGGCGCCGCCGCCCCTCAGGGTCCGGTCAGCGCCGCCGCCCCTGAGAGGACAAATGGGAGCTCCCCCGGGACAGGTGACAGCTAGTTGTTGTCACCTTCACCTTCCCAACTTACCTGAAAAGAACACTGTTGTGGCCACGAGCAGAGCGTATTCGGTCTCGGTCACTTTGAGTTCCCCCATGGTTCTGTAGAAGTAGAACAGGGCGGTGATGAACTCCTCAGTTATGCCTGGAAAATGGAAAAAAAACAACATTTTTTGGTAAAAAAAAAAAAAAAAACAAAAAAAAACCTCAACAAGCATGCAAAATAATGAGGATGTTATTTCAGTGCAGAAACAGTTGCAAATCATCTTTGCCTGAAGGGTGCGAGGGGACCCTCCCTGATACTTCTGGATCACTGTGTCTGGCTCTGGGCTCCCCAGGACAAGGGACATGGAGCTCCTGAAGCAGGTCCAGCCGAGGCTGTGGAGCTCATGAGGGGACTGGGGCATCTCTCTTATGAGGAAATGGTGAACGGTTGGACTCTGTGATCTTAGAGGTCTTTTCCAAGCGAAGTGATTCCATGATTCTGTGAAAGGCTGAGGGAGCTGGGGCTGCTCAGCCTGGAGAGGAGCCCCAGCTGAGAGGGGACCTCAGGCCTGGCTGTCCCTGTGTGCAGGGAGGGGCAGAGCAGTGACCAGCAATGGCACCAGAGGAACGGGCAGGAACTGCTCGGGAAGTTCCACCTGAACATGAGGAACAACTTCTTTCCTGTGAGGGAACAGATTGCCCAGAAAGGGTGTGGAGTCTCCCTAACTGGAGATATTCCAGACCCATCTGGAGATGAGCTGGTGCCATGTGCTCTGGGATGACCCTGCTGGAGCAGGGAGGTGGCACCAGGAGACCCACTGTGATCCCTTCCAACCTCACTCTTTCCATGATTCTGTGATTCTGTGAATCTTTTAAGGCTTGGGGCTGTTCCATTGCATGAAATAGTTAACTAATTTTGTGAAAACAGTGTTAATTGCTAAAATAATAACAAAAGTTGTATGGCAGTTGTACTGTGGAGCTTTGAATGTATATATTACTCAAAGGATATAAGCAAGCATGAAGACATCTCTTCCTGCCATGAGGATGTCATGCCAGTGTGTAATAGCTGAGGAGGTAATGCCAGAGCAGCTCAAGGGAGTGGGAGAGGAAAAGGAAAGGGAGAGGAAAAAGGGAGGCAAGGAGCTGGAACAGTGGCCATAAGGACAATGTAGCTCAATGTAAGAAAAATAGGGCCAGTAAAGCAAAAAATTCACAGTGTTTAGATTCTGAGACCTCCATTACCTGTGGTAGTAGTAGAAGTTGGTCTCTCTTTATTGTGACACATTTCCATGGAATAAATATTGGTTTTATCAAGGTTTTGAACATGGCAACATGTCCCGTGATCAGAAAGTCTTACATGACCTGGAACAAGGCAGATGACAGTTCCCAGTCAAGCTTAAAGTGATCTTAAATATCTGTCTGTATCATTGCTGAAAATGTGTGACTTTTTCCCAAACCCATGAAGGTATAAAATCCTTTTTGGCATCCAAGTTCTTTGCTTGCGTTTTTATTGGTCTCTTGTGTTAAATTTGACCCAATGTATAATATGTAATTAATATAGCTGATACCATCCCCTCACCCCACAATGATGCAAGTCAAGTGTTTCAGACCTACTTTCACTGGTTGATGGCTGGCACTCGCTCATTCTTTGGTTGTAAATTTGGGCTGATCTCAAGAACATCGCCTCCACTGTGGACCCTTTCAGCAGAGCAATCTGGTCCTCACTGGCTAAACTCTCAAACCCTGCAGAGAAAGGTGCATGTTCAGGATCAGGGAAGGCTGGGGCTGCCTTTAAGCCCCCAACATCATGTGAAAAAGATGATTTTTTAAAAAATAAATATCTTTACTGGAAAGAGGGAGCCATAGTTAAATGATGCATGTGCCAAAGACTTGGGATCTTTCTTGCTAGTTTGCAGGTTAGACAATTAAAAAGAAAAAAAAAAAAGAAAAAAAAAAAAAAAGGGGCAGTTTTCAGTGTTAAAAGATTCCCAGGTTCACAGGAAGATACAAGTAAAAATTTGGGACTAAACAAGTAAAAATTTGGGACTAAACAAATGTTATCAAAACATTCTTCCTAATATCTGATAAATATAGGCCTAACACCTAAATTTGCTGCATTGTTTAGTGACTGTGGATATTCCATTAATTGTTACATTATTTTATTTTTAGAAATTGTGTTCATCTTTTGACAAGCTCATTGTCTACACTTGCAATTCAAGAACAAAGGAACTTTGGTGATTTTTTTCTTAAACCTGATCAAAGCAGGATATGTAACACAAGAAAACAGACAGCTCACCCCTTCCTTCAGCTCTGCCCCACAGAGATGCTAAATTACATCAAATACCTGCTTTAGATATGGTGATTGACCTTTGTCGGTGAGTTTTACAAAGAAAAGTTATCACCCTCCCTGTCAAATGTTACTTTGTCAACTTTACACTGAAACTGAGTGAATTTAATTGCATGTTCCCTTGTTCTTTACGAAAGAAAAATATGAATAAGAACACCTGGTTAGTCCCTTCTGTGCTGCCTTTTCCTTTGAAGGAACATCTGTTTTTTCCTTTGGTGATTATGATAAATTGTGGACTCAGATTGGATTTCAGAGAATGTGGGGAGATAGTAATTCCCTCAAGGTTGTATTTTGTGGTCCACATGCTTCCAGAAAATGTCTCTACTCCATGTCAGAAATGGAGAAGAAATCCAATCATAGCAAACTTTTGAACTGAAAGCTTCTAGGTTGTCCTCATGACACATAAATGGCAAGTTAGAAGTACAAATAATTAGTTTAAAGCCTTTTCTTAAAGTCTGTATTTTTCTCTGGTTCATGCCATCAGTTTGATTTGGTTCCTCTAATGTTCCCCAAAGGAAGGAACTCACCTGGGAGTCTTTTTGTGAAATCCACCAACACCTGGACATGGACAACAGCTGTCTCAGACAGGTGGAGGAAACTTTCCTCAGGACTTGCAGTTTCCTGTAGCTGCAAAAAGAGCATTTGCACATTGGATACAGCCAAGACACATGACAACAGTGACTCAGCAATGCAGGCTGTGTGTGCTGGATACCTACAAACTTCCTGGCTTCCTCAAGGGGAATTGTGTATTTTTGGTGTGCTGCTACAATGTGGTCAAGAAGCTGATGTTCTCCTGGAGTAAGTTCCATCTTCTCTGGGATCTGCTAAAAAAATAAACCAATCGAGTCACAACGACTTGGAGTAAGAGTAGGTGATAAAAAGAGATATTTTAAATAGAAAAATATCCCACTTTTCCAGATCTTGTTGTAGATGATACTTGCTTACTATTCAGTCCCTCATCTTCCAGCTTTATGTTGCAAAGGAAACTGCTCTTCTGCTTGAAATTCTTCCTGAGTCGCTTTGACTTGCACTGGACTTCAGTCAGCAAACCTGTGAGGTGTGAAGTGGCCATCAGTGCTTGCACTTTCAATTAATTGCAGTCTGAAGTTATCACTTTTATCAGAGATAACTCCAGTCTTGCATCACAGAAGCTGTCACCTATAATGAACTATGTTTCCTAGAGAATGTGGCCGTGTGTTACTTATCAGGTGAGCTGATGTTCAGTAGCCACCAAAGGCCTGAGGGTCTGCAGGCATCTTTGTCCTTGTGTCTCTGTGACACACAGGCATCAGAATTTTTTACCAAAGACCATCAAGCCATTTTTATTTAAATTTCTTCCCTCAAATCCTAAAGCTCATCTGATCTCTCACTTCTATCCTGACAAGATTCAGGATATTTAGCTTATCTTGCTAGTACTTCCTTTTTTTTTCCTTGTACTGTCCTTGAACAGCTTTCTTAAGGTGAGGGGGTACTTCCCAAACACTGCTGGCTTCTGCACACCAAGATGCTACAGGTGCCACCATCCCCAAAGTTAATTTTCCTACAGCCAAACGAAGCTTAGAGCAGTATCATCAGGAAGGGACTGCCTTTGGAGAAGGTTTTATCTGCGGTGACTAGTGAAGAATCCAGCAGGAAGGAGCACTCACATTCTGCCAGCATTCCCACAGCTCTGCACTTCTTGAGGCGGCACTCCTGGCACTTCCTCCTCATGTACATGTCCATCTCGCAGTGCCCCCCGCTCTTGCAGCGGTACACGGCGTTCTTGGTGATGCTGCGGCGGAAGAAGCCTGGGAACGAGGACCAGGTCATGGCTGGGGCAATCGAAGGAGCTTTATCTCACCAGGATTTAAAAGTGTCCTCCGGGTTTGAATGGTTGGGTTTTTTAAATGGAAACATTGCCTTGATTTTAAATCTGCTTTTTAAAAATATAGTTATGTCTGGTTCTTTCTGACTGATATTAATTGACATTTTCCATACATAGAATCATAGAATATGCTGATTTGGAAGGGACCCATGAAGATCACCAAGTCCATCCCCTGAACCTCCACAGATACCCCCAAATCCCAGCCTGTGCATCACTGAGAGCAGTGTTCAGGGAGCTGGCAGCCTCAGGGCTGTGCCCATTCCCTAGGGAGCCTGGGCAGTGCCCAGCACCCTCTGGGGGAAGAACTTTTCCCTTATATCCACCCCTGGCACAGCTCCAGCCCTTCCCTCAAGTCCTGTCTCTGGTCACAGGGAGCAGAGATCAGAGCTGCCCCTCATGAGACAGCTCCCATACCAACAAGTTAAAATGTGATCAGCGAGTAATTACTAGTTGCTTTCATTCACTTATAATAATAAGTGAAATTAATAACACTGAAATAAATCTCTAAGAAATGTTCATGAGAAAACCAGCACCTGCTTACGCTGACACTATTCTAGCAAGTCATCAAGGCAAAAATGAGATGCTTAAAGTGCTCATATTAAATACAGACTTTGAAAATATTTCTTCAAAGAATGTCATAAAAATGCAAATTTGGAGTGAGTGTGTTAGACAGGGGGTTCATTAGATAAATTAAAAGCCACTGTGGTAACACCAGCTCTAACCCCAGCCGAATCTGTGTGGAAGGTGGCACCGGGGCCCCGTGTCCCCACTCACCTTTGCAGCCCTCGCAGGTCAGTGCGTTGTAGTGGTACCCCGAGGCTTTGTCCCCACACACCACGCACAGCTCCTCCTGCCCCTTCAGCCTCACCGAGTGGTTTAACCTGGGCCTCTTGAGCCCCTGGTACCCCCCGTCCTCCCCGTGGGGAGGCAGGAAGGGGCCCTTGCTGAGCTCGCAGCTGCTGCCGACGCAGGGCCCGTCATACGGGGGGTCCAGGCTGTAGGAGCCGTACGGGGCCGGGCCGGGCTGCGGCTGCAGGGCTGGCACTGGCACTGCTGAGTACTGGCAGTACGGGGCAGCCTGGAAATCCGGGTCCTGCAGCTGGTAGTTGATGTGCTCCGGTAAAACATCTGTTCCGGGGGAAATCGAAAGTGGAGTGAAAACCTGGAGAGCATCTCAACACCAGCTGCTCCAAGGTTTAAAAATGTTTTATGGATTTAATAGCATAAATATTAGAGGAACACGTTTTCAGAGGGGCAATCTGACACATTCTATTTAAATTTAAACCTGTAATGTTCTTAAGTGAAATCTGAAATGTAGCAAAAATGGCTCAGTAAGTTTGGGCAATATCATGTGGGTGCCACTGGATTAGTGTTAGGAGATAATTGAATATCACTTGCCAAGTGATGGCACAGTTGCCTTCAGATCTTGCACTTAAAGGTTGTTTTTATTAGCTGTCCACAGTACAGTCAAATATCTTCCACAAGTGAATTTCTTAATGAATAAAGTGTACATAAATAAAGTAATAATTACATATGTACATATGTACATAGTATGTACATAATAAAGTAACCTACTGATACATATCTCAGACATCATTTTGAAAACGTTGCACAAGGGTCTGAGAAAATTGTGTAGAAATCAGAGAGTATTAAAAAATCCTGTGACAGGGGTCTTAAAATTGGACTTCAGAAGAGTAAAAAGCAGAGACTTGTTTTATTTAGTATTTTCCCACACATATGTCTTTACAGTTATGAGATTTTAGTTTAGTAAAATGTAGGTACAGAATTACAAAAGAGAGTTTCTTCCTGCCTTTCTGTCTTTGAGCTTCAATTTTATCCAGCCTCCCTTAAATACACACAGCTATACCAAACAAAGCCTGTGCAACATGCATCATGTTTCATTCTTCCTTTGGGCTTATTAAAATCTCTATAAAACAAATTGAAAAGATTTTTTAAAACAGATTTTTTTTTCTTTTAGTGGGCTTTGGGTCCTGCCTTTAGTCTTCCAGAATCAAATTAGTTATTGCAATTATAGTTACATAAGATATAGAACAGGCATTATCTATTTATAATGTATCTGGAATACTGTAATAAAACCTGTGTCTTCTCCATGCAGGTTAAAGGGAGACAGAACTGGGGATGTTTATATGGAATGCTCAGTCAGAATAATCCCATTGTGCTCAAAAGCCACAGTAATAGATTTCCATACACTTTCAGTACGAGCTTGGTAAGAGCTTCCAAGTGCATTAAAGATAAATTAAAATTAATTTAAAAAAAAACTCCCCCAGGAGTTCATTTTGCTGCATTTCCAGAGTACAAAACTCGCTTTACTCACCGTAGTACTGGATGGGCTCGGGAAGGCCGTACCCGTCAGGGACGGTGACAAACGTGTTGGCCATGCTCTGCTCCCAGCTGCACTGCTTCATCCACTCTGCTGTGAGACCAGCCTTTAAACAGCAACCTGGGGAAAGGGGAAAGAATTGCTGGGTAGGGTTAGACACAGAGCCAGAAAACTCCAGAATATGGCAGTTTTCAGATCATAAGAAAATCAGATGTCTGCGTGAAGTCACATAACACCCTCAACGAGACTACAAAATGTTTGAGTGTCCTGATATTACAGATTCAGGGTAAAATTCTTTCCTAAGTTTCCAAGTTATAGTTAGAAATGTTTTGCTCTGAGTTTTACACAAAACCATGTGGGGGAATTGGACTGGTAAATTCACTAATTCAGAGAAGGTTAAAAGGAGCTTAACAGATAGAATAAACTTGCTTTGGGCAAGAATTGGAGCATTTGCTGTAGTGTAGATCTGGGGCTGACCTGTTTGTGCACAAAGATGGGCTTTTAATGAGTTTATTTCATTCACTTTTTATGCAGAGTTGAAGCAAGGAAAATAGCATGGAAAGGCCAGCGTGAAATATCTGTTCTTCGTCATGTAAGTACTCATTTATGCAGTAAAACTCAACTTTGCCTTGCTTAAGCACTGCCTGAATTACACTTACTGTGTTCCTTTAATGGCATAAAGTTTTCAGTGAAGACCAAAATATTGATTTCCTATAGGACATGCTGCCTCTAAAGAGCTTTCCACTGCTCCTGGGTCATTGAAGGAGCCTGGGCTCCTGGCTGGATTCACTGACATTCCCAATAACAAAGTGCACTGCGAGCTCACAGTGACATGGTGAGAAGAGCTGCTGTGCTTGGAGTTCAAAACTTACCTCATTTTTCAGTTATTTGACTTATAGATTCAAATTTAGAGAAGTTATGAAGAAGTGTGCTTTAAAAACTCTTTAAAGAGTTTTAGAGAAAAAAAAAAGTCTGTATGGACACTGGCACGAGCTGGGTTTGGGTTTACATACCTACAGCAAACCTCTGGTGTTGCTTAGAATTGAGAGCTAACAGGGTAGCCATTAGAGGAGTAAGTAGAAATATTTTCCTTGCCCCCTTGTCCCTCTGCATGAGTGGGATGTGGCCACAGGTTAAACCTTTGCTGAGCCTGATGCCCACTGAGCAAGGGCTGTAAGAGATAATTTGCCCATGAACCACTCACAGGCTTTCCCTGAGCAGACAGGAAGGATAAAAAAGTCGAAAAAGGCATGGAAGGATTTGGAAAATACAGCAAATCCAACTCCTTCAACAGAATTCTCTGCAGAAATTACAGCAAGGTGGGTTTAAAGACCCTCCCTGCAGGAAGGGGTTTGTGCTATACCTGTACCTTGCTGCAGCTGAGACAATGAATGAATCACCCCAGGGAATCTGAAGTCCTGACTGGTAAAACACACATCCCTTCCCCCAAACTGCACAGAGCTTTGGGGCTGACCACTTTCACTTCATGTTGTCAGCAGAAGGTGAAAGGATGCAGTGAGGCTGGAATGCTGGGGGTTTGTTATCTCTGCTAGTAAATATTTGTTTGAGAGCAAAATAAGTCACTGAATCATGAGGTCTTATCAGTTAGATCAATTTGGCCTGGGCAAAGTCTACATTTTTTTCCCAAAAATGTGTGTTTGCTGAAGAAATGTGTTTCTGAATTCCTGTGGCTTCTTTAAATAAAAGTCATAATTGAATAGTAGATAAAAAATTACACTGATCCAGTCTAATAAAAGCAGTATATTGGGAGTATGAAGTACCAAATGTAAGGTGGTTGATTACTTAAACATTCTAAAACTTGGAAGCAGATTTTCCTTAGGCAAAGTTTCCTCAGCTTAGTTATTGTATGAGAAAGGATTCAGCCCTTCTTACTAATTTTTATGGCTAATAACAGTAACCAGTTGCACCTACAAAATTTCCAGCTTAGGCTGAGACTTCATAAACTGAAATCTTAAATTAAGAGAGTTAAGAGGATGTTAGAACAGTGGGAAGAGTAAATCCAATGGTTATCTGAGGAATGCTCTCCTGTCTTAGAATGAGACATGCATAAACATTAAGAGTTTCATTTTCTGACATTTGAGAATTTAATGTTGACAAACTTGCAAACTTGCTGTTCTGATCAAACACAGCATGGGGATTTTTAAAGCAAAAAAGAAAGGAGGAAAAAAAAAAAAAAAAAAAAAAAAAAAGAAGAGAATAAGATACGTAAGGAAGGAACTTCATTTCCTAGGCCAGGCAAGTTTTGATTATGAGTGACTGTGAGAGTCATGTTTTCCAACCTTTGCCTCCCCTGTGATGAGTGAGGCTGTATCAGGGAGGCCTCCTCCAAACTGCAGCAGTCCCTGGGATTCCATGATCCATGTGCTGCTCTTCCCAAGGCTCTGTGGCCATCCCAAACCCCTCACACCTCATGGGACACTTCCCCAGCCCTCACAGACACTCATTAACCTTATCCAGGTAAGGGAATTCTGCACATGCCCAGCACAGTGAAGTTCCTGACACAAGGTACCAGACATGCCCAGGTGTAATGTCCAAAGCAGTAACTGGGACAAAGCTGAAATAAGAATGGAGCAAGGTTTGGATGTTTGGGGCAGTTGAAGCCATGCCATTCCCAAAACAAAATGTTTTGTGCCCCTTTTTCTCTTTTTTGTGTATTCCCAATATAACCACATATTTGTGCATGAGTGCTTTAAAAGGAAACAAAAATCTTAATATGTTCCCAGAGAGGATGCATAAAGATCTTTAGCCTAAAAAGTGGAAACAACTGGGAACAAAAGACGAATTTTTAAACTACTTATTTTGTAGCATCCCTAGCAGTAACACTCTTAGGGCAGGAGCCCTGAGCCCTGAGTCACACAGACTGAGCTGACAGAAAAAGTCATCTGCTTAAAGCACACACTGTTCCTGCTTCTCCTTCTACTACTGGGCATTTTCACTTGTGAAGTCCTGAGCAGGTGAGGGGAGTGGTGTTTTTTGGAAGAGGTGACCTACACTCAAGGTGGCTTAAGCACGTTTGAAAATGTTGTGCTTTTACAGGCTTAGTTTTGCCAGTGCTCATCTTCTGAACAACAAACGTTCAGTATAAACCACAACATGTTGATTCAAAGGCTTGGTTATCCATCTCATGCAGAAATTTAGTTCTTAGTCCCAACTGAAAGACTTGACAATTTATCAAAAATGGGATCCACTAAAGAAAAAAAAAAGCCACTGATTGATAAAAATAAAGTAGAACTATAAATAGAATGTACACGTTCAGACTAGACTCTGAACATCTATTTATTTCTATTTATGGTGAAAGATGTCGGGTTTATCATTTTTATTGCTATAAAACCCCATATCATAAAGCAACATATCATCAACTTATCAAATTTATTGGGATACAAAACATCCTTCATGGAGCAGGGCTACAGGGAGCCCTTTCAGAGGTCGGTACTGACAGTGCTTAAGCTGCTATCGTAAATATTTTGACAGTTGAGTCATGGGGAAATTTCTTGTTTACAGGGAATTTTAGGAACTCGAGTGAAGGTCTTCACCATCTATTTAGCACACCTTGGGGCACGTTAGTGGTCACGTAGTGGAACTCAGAGCACGTTTCAGGCTCAGGTTTAATCGCTGTACTTTGCTTGCTGCTGGAAGGTAAAGCTTTTTTTTTTTTTTTTTTTTTTTTTTAATTTGTGAAAATTTAAACCAAAAACTGGGAAAAAAAGTAACTGAGCATAATCAGTGCCAAGTAGGTGTGATGCCAGCTAAACTAATTTCACTCAAGCAATTCAGTAATCACTGCTTAATTACAGAATGATTTTGCAGGGGAAATTGTAGGATCACTTGATTGATCCTGTATGCAGCTTACATGCATTATTAAATGTTTTTTCTGTTCTTCCTGGTTTTTAATGTGCCAAGAAGCTCCCCAAAGCTCCTTTTTTTGAAGAAATTCCACTTTTCTTCTTATTAAATGTGTTCCTTCCTGGTTATTATATTCCATGTAATAACCATAATAGGAACTGGCTTATTTCACCAATGGACTGCATTGCATTTATCTTGAAACTTTCCTTTGGAATTGTTATTCCATTAATAATTATTTCAAAAGCATAATTTTTATACATTCTAAAATAAGAGGTTAGAGGTTGCTTGAAACTCACAGTTTTCTGGGTACTTGTGGGAAGGGAAACAAATGATTGAATTTAAAAGTTGTTTTTCTTCACTCTGTGTGTCAAATGAAGTACTGTTGGAACAAACCGTTGGCAGTAGAAAACCAGATTTTAAAGTGCACGTTTGCTGTTTTCATTTAGTCAGATGTTTAAAAAGAAAGAAAAAAGGGTGTAAAGAAGAAAAAAGCCCAGTGCCTGGAATATTTTCACATGGCAAACTGATGTATGGCTTGAGCAGCAATTTCTAACCTCAGAGCATGCAGAGAAGGGAATGAAATACTCACGGTGCTTGCAGGGAGCTCCTCTCCCGCGCGGGCTCCGTGGGGCTGCAGCGCCAGTCCCAGCTCTGCTCCAGCTGCAGCCCAGCAGGCCTTTCCCTATTTATCAGTTTGTGTGCACAGCCCGGGCTCCAGACACTCGGCAGAGCCACGCCGCGGCTCCGAGACACCAACTTCCCACACAGCTCCTCTGGGGTCGGAGCAAGGGCAGCTGCGAGCCCACATAAATCACATCAGAACTGGGTCATCAGGGACAGAGGCCATGGGGACCCTCACGTCACTGCTTCCCAGAGTCCTCCCTGCCCAGCACGAAGATTCTGCTTTCTTGCTAGAATTCAAAATTCTCCCATTTTGGTTGCTTCACGTTGACATGTCAGGGTGGTGATGGAAAATGTTCAATTCCCAAGTGGGGAAAATATTGCAGTAGGATTATTTGGAGATTTTTACATGACCTAATAATTTAATTTGGAAAGGCTGGATCAGGCCAGGACCTCCAAACAGCAAACACTTACCTTGTCCTCCATGTTGTGATTCAGACACCCCTGTGGCACACACCACGCTCACACTCAGTTCAGTCCCTCAGGGGTCTGTACTGGGACCAGTTCTATTTAATATTTTTATAGACGACATGGATGAGGGCATCAAGTCCTTCATTAGTAAATTTGCAAACGACACTAAGGTGGGAGTTTGTGTTGATCTGTTGGACAGAAGGAGGGCTCTGCAGAGAGACTTAGATCGGTTGGATGGATGGGCAGAGTCCAACAGCATGGGGTTGTTCAGCCTGAAGAAGAGGAGGCTCAGAGGTGACCTCGTTGCTCTCCACAGCTCCCTGAAGGGAGGTGCAGACAGGTGGGGTCGGTCTCTTCCACCAGGCAGCACTGACAGAACAAGAGGACACAGCCTCAAGCTGCGTCAGGGAAGGTACAGGTTGGATATTAGGAAAAATTTTTCACCGAAAGAATAATAAAGTACTGGAATTGTCTTCCCAGGGAGGTGGTGGAATCACCACCTCTGGATGTGTTAAAAAAAGACTGGACATGGCACTTGGTGCTGTAGTCTAGTTGAGGTGTTAGGGCATAGACTAAAGACTGGATGATCTTAGAGGTCACTTCCAACCTCGTTATTCTGTGATTCTGTGTGATTGGCAACCTCAGTGAACTTAAATTCACGTTGCCATTAAGTCAGTAAAATTTCCTTCTTAACCCCTTGAGTATTTCCATTGTTAGTAACTTCTAATAAATTAATATTGCAATTTGATGTTTTCATTTGTTTCCTAGGTAGATGTGACCTTTTGGATAGGGAGTTTTGTTGTTAGGTATCATGCTGTTCCAGTGCTCCCAGCAGGTTGCAAATCTCCTCACTCCAGGAGGAGCTCACCTGCCTTCTGTGTAAGATCAGTTCTCCATTCACCTCAGGAAAAACTGCTTCTGTTGGATACTGCATGGAATTAGATGGGAAAAGGAAAATGTAATTTCCTGTTGGGTAACTTACAGCAAAGCCACTTAAAATACTCTTTTGGGACAGTAGGTTTTCATGGATAAATGGCCATCACCCTTCAAGGGACATTCCTTGGGCTCCAGAGAAGAGCTGCCCTAAGGCTGCTTATTTCCATGTGCCATTTACAACTCTGTCTGTGGAGTGGAACAGCTGAGTCTTTCAAGCACAAAGAGCATTGACTAATAAATGTTATTTGAGCATATTATGGGGTTTTCTAAGTTTTCAGATGTCCTGCATTGATCACATGTGGTGATGGGGGGCTGCAACACAGTGATTACGCAGCAGAAATGAAGATAATGATGTTCTAAGATTAATTATGCTCAGCACTTGTCTTTCTGGTAAAAGCAGCCTCAGACAGAAACTTGCCAAGTTGTCAAAAAAACTTCAATAGTAAAACTGAAGGCTTTACAATTGATATAACAGATATTTTTTTCACAGAAGTATCTCTTTCACAATATCCCATTGACTTTTTCATCCAGCCTTTCTCATGAAAGTTGGAAAAACAAGCAGAGGTTTTTGAAATATTGTGGTTAGCTTTTAAATGCTACTGACTTTTATTTTTAGCATTTTTTTCTGATAGAAGGCACCTTACTGATAAGATGTTCAAATTAGCTCTAGGATGTGGGTATTTAGAGCCTGTTGACTCAGGGGACTTAAGCCTGAAGCTCAGGTTTTTAAAAGGCATCAAATCCCCATTTGACTCAGTTTATAAAGCCTGCTGGATTCAGGGTAAATTCAGTATCTAAAATCAGTATATAAATAAGTTCATAAAATAACCATATAAAAGTTGTAGTAGAAATTAATTGCAGTAATTAAGTATTAGCCCAAGGTTAATTAACTCCCACACTGTAGTAATGAAACTATTTTGCATAATCATGAAGTGATTCAGACCAGATGACTGGCTAAATACATATATTTATGTAAATACAGATATTTACATTATTTTAATAAATCACTGCTCCTATTCAAAGTTTAGCCTGACATAAATGGGAGACTTGAGGGCACACTCAAGTCACCTAAAATACTGCTGCAAAGAAGAGGAAAATAAACTCTTTTCCATGCTTGTAAATAATCAAAAATCAGAAAGGTTATTTAGGCATAAGGGGGATTTAAATTACAAACTAGAGAAAGCAATTACTGTGGTAAAAATAGCACTGGAGTGAGTTCCTTGTACAATCTTCTCCACTGGCTGTTTTGAAGATCAGTTTGGGCAACCAGATTGAACTCAAGGATTGTTTTCTCTGAGTTGCTTTGGTTTGTAAAGAGGACTTTTTGTAAAGGACTTTGGAAAGCTCTCTTCCAGCTCTGTTTTCTGTTATTTTTCTACACATACATCAATTCTGTAAAACACTGCTGAAGTCTCTGGTCAGTAACATGCCCAGAGCCACTTCAGTGGCAAAGGAAATGATCCCAGACTCCAAGCTTGCTTTACTAGCAGTAAGTAAGCAAAGTGTCACTCATAGATACGGCCTGAGAATAGGAGCTGAAGGAGTTCATGCCATGAGCCAACATCCAGAAGTGGCACTGAAGTGGGGAATAAGGGACACACATGTTTTCCATAGAAAACAAGCAGATGTGGTGACAGCAGCCTGACCTGGACACTGCTGCAGCACTTGTGCAGCCTCACTGCCACCACTGCAAACTGGGAGCTCTGGGAGCCAAATCCCCGTGGAGATTGGGCAGCTGGCTCCAAGGGTCTGATGGCTGACGGAGCTGGAGATGAAGGAAGAGCTTCCATGGATCCATACCTGCTGAGAGAATCTGTTTTCAAGGTCAGCACAATTCTTTGTTCATCTGGACTGGAGATTCCAGATGTTTGGGACTCATTTGGTAACCGAATAGTTAAAGGAAATCGCATCTACTCCAGCTGGATCTTCTCTACATAAATGACCCGTTTGGCTTGATCTGGTATTGGATTGTTTACGTAACTTCAGTAATTAACCACTATCAGCCTCATTAATGAAACATAAACCACCTCTTCTGCTCATTTATAAAGCATTTGTCAAACAAAACTCAAACAAAGGGCAGAATCTCAGCAAAGTAACAGCCCTCCAAGAGCTACTGAGCCCTGACTGGAAGGCACAGCAGTCACTTTGTTGTTGTTTTTCAGTAGAACTGAAGCAGAAGTGATGGCATTGCCTATTGCTCTTGGCTAACTCTCCTCAAGCCATCTGAGATCTGTCACATGAGGGCAAGGATGCCTGGACAACTATTTTGGCCACTTCAGTACAAAATACTGATGTTCCAGCTCATTACTGTAAATCATTAAATGATGAAAGCAAGAGTCAAATACTAAATGACTAAAGCCCTCAGACAACTAATTGCTAATTACAGTAATTGTTGTTCTATGTGAGTTAAAGGTTACATTAAAACAATGATTATTTCATTACAGGATTAAATCTTTCCTGTTGGTAAACTGTTCTGAGCAATATTACAGAAAGCTGAGTATTAACAATACAGATCATGTATCAAAGTTATCTAACCTAATCTTTACCTATTTTTGTGTCAGAGAAATAAAATGGTTCAGAGGCATAAAATACACTGGCAGACACATCCATACCAAAAGTTTTGTGATCCAAGACCTTGGATTTCCTTTCCAATATGTTGAGGAACTCATGAAAAAAACAGAAGTTTTCTGTTCCCCCTCTCTTCTATTATTTATAGATCTTCCAAATGTTCAGGAATGCTGACACTGTTGGGATTGTTCTTCATGGGTGTGCAAGAACCTCAGTCCTGGGAGAGAAGCAGCACAAAGCCTTGTGAGTACTGATTTTGCCTGATGGTGTTACCTTGCACAGTGAACAGCTCCCATTTAGCCCTGCAGAGAAGTGTTCTTTAGAGTGAGATAATAGAAATACTCTTTGTTTTGCATTAAATGCATCAGACAAATACTCATTATCAAACTGGACGAGAAATAACTCAGAAGATGCAATTTCTTGTTAAATTTTTAAATGCTTTTGTGGGATTAAATGATGAAATAGCAGACCAGAGAGGAAGAACAATTTTAATCTTTTTAAGACTGATTTTTTCTTAATCATGAAGTTGTTGGATAGTTTCACCTTGCATCTTCTTACAGGCTTGTAAGGCCAGTCTTGAAGAACTAAGCATTATGTCAAGTTTCAGTTCAAGAGCCAGACTGCCTTAAACTCACCTGAAAGTCTCAGGATGGCCCACAAAATGTTACTGTTTCTCCTGTTTATTCTCTTAAACTTAATCTGCGGTGCCTGAAGGCAGAGTAGGTACAATAAACCCATCCATTCAACCTTCACAAAGTTCCTGGGTACCCTAACACCTCCCCCTTTCAGTTCCCTCTGCCAAATCTGTTTCCCCTTGGCTGGAAGACCAAGATTTGTTAATAAAATGCTCCAGCGAGGCACAAAGTGGAAGAAAGCAAAGCTATCAATTAAGTTTGATTACAATCCCAAGAGTTGGTAGTTCATAGAGAATACTCATAACCACAGGCACTGCAGTACTTTATATGTACAGCAAAGGGAAGCCAAGACCTCATTTCCATAAAGCAGATCTTGACACTGTGTTAAGCATTACAAAATAATTATTCTGGAATGCCTTGCTCAGCATTTTATCAGCAGTGGTCTTGCTGCTGAGAGACTGAACTAACTGGATGTATCCATTTATCAATGATAATGTTTTTCCTTTTTTCCAGCCTGGATTCCATCTTGAGGACATTTGTTTTAACAGTAGAAAGAATATTAGACTCATAAGTGTGAGTGCTGTGGTGCAGTGGGTGACTCCTCAAGATTTATCAAAGCAAGCTAATTAGGATGAACAATAAGACTGAGTTCCTTGGTAATAACTTTTGTCACAGGACAACTCTGCATTATGCCACGTTAATCTACCTTGAAGTATGGGCTGGGAAGTGCAAGAGGAGGATTCCTTTGGGCTCCTGGCCTGTAAGTCTCTGTGCTACACTTTTGTTGAAGGCAATACCAGTGAAACTGTGACAGTAGCTGAGAGCTGTCTTAACACTACCACTTAATTTTAAAAGCAAGCAGTCAGAAAGTGTTGGGGTGTGTGGTGTGAGAGGGGGCTGGTTTGCTTTTTAAACAGCTGTAGCTGCTGAAATAGTTAGGTTTTGAAGGAAGAACTTCTAATGGAAATGAGAATTGTCACATTCCATTTTTAAAAAGCTTGTGCCCAGCTGCATCACCATGGGAGACTTGTGCTTTCAGACACTTAGCCACAATGTTTTTACCTGTGCTGACCACACTTACAATTAATATAATTTTACTGAAAACCCAAGAAGTATCCTAGAGATTTGTCGTTTATTCTTTTCTCTACTTCCAATATCTAGATGTCACTCCATCTGTCACAGATGTTGCCATTTGATACTGATCTGTTCATAGAATCCCAGAATGGTTTGGATGTGAAGGGACCTTAAATCCCATCCTGTTCCACCCCTGCCATGGCAGGGACACCTTCCACTCTCCCAGGTTGCTCCAAGCCCTGTCCAGCCTGGCCTTGGACACTTCCAGGGATCCAGGGGCAGCCACAGCTGCTCTGGGCACCCTGTGCCAGGGCCTGCCCACCCTCACAGGGAAGGATTCCTTCCAGATATATATAATTTGAATTTCCACTCTTTCAGCCTGAACCCATTTCCCCTTGTCGTGTCCCTCCAGTTCCTGATGAGGGGTCCCTCTCCAGCTTCCCTGTAGCCCCTTCATACCCTGGAAATAGCTGTGGGGTCTCCACACAACCTCCTCTTCTCCAGGCTGAACAGCCTCAGCTCTCTCAGCCTGTATCCATAGGGGTGGTACTCCTGAGCCCTGAGCAATTTTGTCCACTTTATGTCCATCTAGATTTCTTTTCTTTGTGATTTTCCTACTGTTAGCAAGAGCCTCCTCAGCTGTACTCAGAACTGTTATGTATTTATCCCACCACAGAAATACTATTTCTGATTTTCCAAAGATGGCCTGGGAGCAGTTTGGGCTGTGCAGCAGCATTGTTGTTCTGAGTGTCCCAGTACTCTGCTATCCAGCCTTCACTTCTCCTGCTACAACAAGCCCATGCTCTGTTTGACAAAATACAGCCATGTGGTTAAGAGTTATTAAAAGCATTAAAACATTAACCTCTTGTAACCCCATTTTTCACTTTGTACACACACATAAGTGTTTAATCGAATTGAAGTTAAACACTAAAAAGTTGGAGAGGCCAAATTTATACATTCTATTTAGTTTACACAGAATTGCTGTGATAAGCCAAAGGAATTACAAGGCACCCCTACTCAGAAATGCTCATTTGTTGATTTGTTTAAGTTCTGTTGCTACACACTCGAAGTTTTGGTGACAAGCATTCCCAGCATTTAAACCAAGGAGCTTTGTCCTACCGGGATCCTCTGCGTGTCCTGGCGCCACAGGAACTCACTCTGCTGTCCCTTGGAGCTGGACAAATGATTCTGTGTCCAGATCTGCTGGAGAGGGGCTGAGCTCCAGCCCTGAGTGGAGCACAGGCTCAGTGCAGTGTGACAGTGGTGTCGTAGATTCTCATCTCCCTCATCCTGGAATTTTATTGCCACAGAGGAAATAAACTGATCCTGAAATGACAGTCTGGTACAGCAGTGCTGCCCTCACCTACCCCTGCTTGTCCCTAGGGCCACGATGGCACCTCTGGTGCCAGGGGGAAGTGAGTTAAATCAGAATTATAAACACAGGAGCAGAACAGGCAGCTCAGACACATCCAGGTGCAGCTCCTGCAGGGATGAAATGATCCTTCACTCTGCCCAGACCGTGGGTTCCTTCAGCTGATTTCGTACGGATGTGAACTGGAATTCCCAGGGCCACATCTCTAAATGGCTCATTGAGTCCCTGAATTAAGTGGAACCTCAGGGACTGCAAGTTTGGTTTCACAGAAATCCCTGTGTTGGATAAAGTGAAAAAGGAAAAGATGGCTCTGGCACACAGAGCTGTGTCAGGCCTGCTCTGTGAGCCTGCCCAGAGGCTCTCTGGAAATGGGAGCTCTGGGAGAGGCTTTGGAGGCAGGCATGGAGCTGGGAATGGGAGCAGAGGGAGGCAGCAGCAGGTGCTGCACTGCACACGAGGGGTCAGGTGAGCATGTGAGAGTGCGACAGGGGAAACCAGCACTGGCTATGGCTCAGGGATGATGTGTCCGTTTTGGGACAGGATGATCTTTACCCAACTTGTTCCATAGCCAGGATGGTCCACACAGCAAGATTTGTCAGTTTTCCAAGTGTTCATGACTTGCCTATTAGGAAAAAGGAATTCTGATAAACTGTCCTAACTTTCTGGTATTCTCTAATAAGATGAAAAATAGGGAAGGACCAGAAGGTGAAATATGCTATAACCATGGTCTGGGCTTTTATTTCCAAACTAGCGGAAGGATTACATTTCCCAAATTTGCAGAATAGCTCTCATACTTTACTAATTAATCTGATTCTGATGAAATATTCCAACTGCAGCTGCTTAGCCTGTTCTCTTTTGCATTGTGTGCATGTTTTGAGATTGTTGCTTTTATAAAATTATCTCATTCAGCACTTCTGCACCAGGCTTGATTATCTCTGGGATCATAAAGAACCTTCATCTGATAAAGCATCCTGGAGTTTTCTCATGTGTCTGTGTGAATAGGGATATAAATTCGAAAGATTATTCAAATCGAAGGCAGTCCTGCTAAAATATTATTGTTGAAAAACATTGTTAACGAAGTGAGTGCTATTGAACAAAACTTTGTGGCACAAAGCCTCAAGGACACCCCGGATCGCCAACAGTAGCTTCAGTTAGCAAATAAGAATCAAAGCAGCGACTCAGCATTGCACAGCTTGTTATTTTGAGTGGCGGATGTTTACTGTTGGAAGGGACAAACAGCAGGATCAGATAAGATGGGAGCCCCGCAGATCCCAGCCGGGATTGATCGCGCTGGGAGGGAGCAGCCGCACAGATAAGCGGGACCCGGGGTCAGGGCCGCCGGCCCTCCGCAAACAGCCTGTGTCGAGCAGCGGCCTCTCGGAGCCGGCCTTGTCCCGGGCTCCCCCGACCGCGCTGGGGCCGGGCCGCCGCGGCCGCGCCCGGGGCTCTCGGGGCGCGGGGGCTCGAACACGCGGGACCGCGGCGTGGGCGGCTCGTGGGAGGGGGGCACATCCACCTGGGGCAAGCGGCTTTGGGGCGCGGTGTGCGGGGGAGCGCGCTGTCCCCTCGCCCCAGAACGCCCCCGAACCACCCCAAAATCAGCCAAAGCTCCGGGGCTCCGAGCGGCCCCGGCAACGGCGGGGGCAGCCCTGGCCCCGCCCCCGGCATTTGGCCCCGCCCCAAACCGGTCCGCCGTTGCTGTGACCCCGCCCCTCCCGCTCTGGCCCCGCCCCCCGGCCCGGCCGTGGCGCTCTGGCGCCGCCAGGCGAGCTCCGGGCGGATCGGCGGGCTCGCGCCGGCCCGCGCCTGCGCACTGGCGGCGCCGTGGCCGCGGGCGGAAGCGGCGTCCCGGCCCCGCGGGTTCGCGTCCGCCCGCGCCCGGCGGCGGGGCCGGAGCGGCGCCGAGAGGAGCTGAGGGGCCGCGAGGGACATGGGCCCGCCGCGGCCGTGAGCAGCGCCGCCCGCCATGAGCTGCACCATCGATAAGATCCTGACGGACGCGCGGACGCTGCTGGAGCGGCTGAAGGAGCACGACACGGCGGCCGAGTCGCTCATCGACCAGTCGGCCGTGCTGCACCGGCGCGTGGCCGCCATGCGGGAGGCGGGCGCGGGCTGCGCCGAGCAGGTGAGCGCGGCCCGGGCGACCCCCGCGCCTCGGCAGGGCCCGGGCGGGGCGGCCGGACCGACCCCCGCGTCTCGGTAGGCCCGAGGCGGCCGGACCGACCCCCCGTGTCTCCTCGGCAGGGCCCGGGCCCCGCGGCGGAGCGACCCGACCCGTCCCGGCTGCGGCCGCACGTGGTGCTGGCGCAGGAGAACACGCAGATCCGCGACCTGCAGCAGGAGAACCGCGGTGAGCGGGGCCGGGGGCGGGTCCTGGCGGGCGAGGTGCAGAGGGGCCTCGGGGGATGCGGGGCGCTGTGCGGGGCCGTCCCGGCGGGGATCCCCGCCCGGTGGTCCCGGCGAGAGCGTCTTGCGAGGAGAGCAGAGGCGCTGATGCCCCGGTGGGTCGCGGGTCAGGGAGTCTCCTCGGCCGAGGGGATGCGGGCCGCGCCACCGCAGTGCCAGCGGCGGGGCAGCGCCGGTCCCGCCCGCAGCTGGTACCCAGCGAGCGCCTCGGGGCTCCTGCTGCGGCTGCCGGCCGTGGCCCTGACGTGCTGTGTTCTGCAGAGCTGTGGGTCTCACTGGAGGAGCACCAGGATGCCCTAGAACTCATCATGAGCAAGTACAGGAAGCAGATGTTACAGCTGCTGGAAGGGAGAAAACGCGAAGAGGCAGAACCAGTCTTGAAAGTCCATCAGGCTAATTCTGGGGTAAGGTGGGATGGGGACAGGAGAGTGCCCAAGACCTCTGTCCCCTGCTCGCTGTCATGCAATCTTTGTTTCCATTCCTGCAGTGTCTGTGCTCCAAAATACATTTTTCTCCAAATCTCGACTCTCTTTGCTGGTATTTTACCCTCTGCTCCTTTCAGAGCACACAGGTTGTAAGAGCTGTCCCAGAGGACACTGAGAGGCACAACCCCTTCACAGCCCAGCTGGAGGCTTTTTCTTTCACTTAAGCTTAATGTGCCTGATCCTCTGTAGTAAAATCAAAGTTGTCCAAGTTGTTATAATACCTATTCAGTAGCTGTAACAAAGGGGAAAAAACCTCCTAAACTCTGTGAGCTGTATATGTTTAGTTCTTAAGAGATTTCACTCCCTGGTGTTTTTAAATCCAGATACTCTGTGTAGTGGCCTAAAGTGTCCTTTTGTGCACATTGGGCTCAGTGACTTCAGAACTCTCAGATGTGGCTGCTGATAACTGCTGCCTGTTTCATATTTAGGTATCTAGTAACAATAGAATAATGTTAAATTTCCCTTTAAGACTTAGGATTTGGTGTTTAGGCATTTTTTTAAATGCATTTTTATCTGATTAGAGAACAGCAGGTTGGTTCAACCCAGTGACATCTCATAGCCTGTAGTTTTTTAATTGGAACTGGAGCCAGCCTAACTCTTCCCATGTGTTTCTGTGCACTGATACGTGGCAATTCACTGGTTCTCTTTTCTGAGTTGCTTAACACATCTGAAGGTGTAGCTGCATTTGGTTTCCAGTGCCTCCCTGAGTGCACGAATTGCTGTTTATCAAGGTTTTACATTTGAACAAAACTTGACAATGCAAAGCTGAAAGGGCTCTGAAGGAACCCTTGAAGGGATAGCCCTTGACTGTCTCAATGTCTAGACAAAGTCTTCTGTACTTCAGGTGAAGTCCTTGAGTTTTTTCCTCCCCACCATTTGGAGAACAGTAACAAACTGCTAATGTCTTTAAAAGAACTATGTTCTTAGTATAACCACCTTCCTGTTTAGAAAAAATAATCTTTCTTCCCAGAAGTCTCTCGTGTTCTCCAGCTGTCTTCTAGCTGCTCTAATTTGTTTACATACTTTCTGAATAATGGAGTTCAAAACGGAATTCTCTGCTCTGTGAAAAATTGATCTTCCAGAGGCAGTAGAAAAACTATGGGCACTTAAAGAAACTCCACCCTGTCACCTGTCACGTTATGTGATGTATTGCTCTTCAAACAGGAACTGTTGCTTCATACTGGAATTTGTCAGTGTTTGTTCCATGTGCATTTCTGAGCTTCAGCAAGATGCATTTTTCAGAGGATTATTGCTGTATCTAGACAAATTCTGTAAAATCTGCCTCAGGAGGCTCTGATCTTACTTGCTTTACTTTTGTTGCATGATGTCCTTCTGAGGTGAAGTTGTTTACTCCACACTTGAAATCATCTTTGCATTTATTTTTGGTGTCTTAATAAAATCAGTCAGGCTTTTCTAATAAAGCTAAATAAAATTTGCTGCCTGCTAATCATGTTTACATGAACCTGAATGCTGTCTCACACCTTGGCACACTTGAAATTATTTCCCCTTTAAGTCAGGGTGCCTTATCTGTGTCTCTCTTCACTGTTCTCACTGATAAAGGACTGCTGATAAAGGACAATAAGGTACAAGTTCTTATCCTTAAGTATACAAAGCAGAAAGGCTTGCAAGTACTTTGGAGAAAGTGATTAAAATTCAAAACAGAAGAGAATCCAAAATCAGGAAAATTGAAGTAAGTGATTTAGAAGGGATAAATTATAAATTATAAATTGCTTTTGCCTGAACTTACTGAATGTATTCATTTTATGTCTTTCAGGAAATTGAAAGTCAAATAGACAGAATATGTGAGATGGGAGAGGTGATGAGGAAAGCTGTTCAAGTGGATGATGAGCAGTTCTTTAAAGTTCAGGAGAAACTGGCACAGTTGGAGGTAAGAACAGAGCCAGTTACTGAAGATAAATTGAGCTTTGGGGGATTCCAGACTTTTTCTGTATTTTCTATGTTTCTGTCAAGGACTTACAACACTAAAAATTTAGGGATGGGGTCAGGAAATGCAGAACATGATTGTTTATTTTCAAGTTCTTAATGTTTGTATTATTTTTATATCTATATATAAACAAACAAAGTCTGAAGAAGATAAACTTTAAATTATGTGGTTCCAGTGTGCCAGCACTGTACTAATGCTGGCATTACAAACTGTAATGTACAAACTTTATGTATCTGTGAAGGAGTGGGACTGTTTAAAGATCAGCATCTTTTAACTATGAATTGGCACCTTTCTGTGATACTCCTTTAGTTGTGAATTAGCTCATTTCTATTTCAGCAAAAATGTTGATTTTGCAGCTTGAAAACAAAGAGCTGCGTGAGCTGCTGTTGATCAGCAAGGAGTCCTTCGAGGTGGGGAGAGAAGATCTGCCAGACTGAAGCCTAGGCCACACAAACCTCATCTCCAAGCCTTCAGGGACTGTTATGAAACCACCTGACAAGGATTTGTTGTTTCAGGTGTTTCCTTGTATATTTTGTTTTATCTTTAAAGTTGTGGGCTGTTCTCCCTGCATTTTTCTGAAGTGTTGATGGCAAAAGCTTGCACCCTGCTCTGTCTTAGTACCTGCAGCACTCGGATGCTTAACTCTGAAGTATTTGATGTGTCCTCCCTTGTGATGGCTCCTTTCCTCTCCCTTTGTTATTTTTTATGAGCTTTAGTTAATAATTCCAGCTTTGCAGATGGCTCTTAAATCCGCCTTGTCCGTAGCTAGAGAACATAATGCAGGTTGTGATTATTGTGCTTGATAGAAAGAACAGGAGATGATTGAGAAACCACAGTGTGAGAGGCAGGGATGTGGTTTGCTCTGGCTGCACAGGGCAGCTGGGCTCTGCAGGGTGAGTGACCCTCAGTGTCTGCCTGGCCTGACTTTGTCACCTGGCCTGACTTTGTCACCTGGCCACTGCTGAGAGCAGCTGAGAGAACAGCAGATGCCAGCAGAGCACTTGAAGGAGTCACTCCTACTCAGAGCAAACTTTACCTTGTTTTAGGGGTGAAGAGTGGGGTTAACAACTTCCTGACACACACTTTTTTGAAGGATTACTCTTTTTTGACAGGTAGATCTGTCCCAGTGTTCCCAGTTATCAGCCAGCCCTGCTCTGTTGGTGTGCTCAGGGCCTGCCAGAGCACAGCACCTGCAGATCAAAGCTCTTTGGCCTCCCACAAATTTGGGTTCGGGCAGAGGGAGCTCAGGTCTGCCTCAAAACCAAACCAAACCTGCCTCATACACAGAATTTTAATGTCACATCACAGGTGAGTCTGGTGTTCCATAGTTACTGCAGGTCCTGTACTGAGTGGAATTAGAGGTGCAGTGTTGTAGGAGTTTCTCGGTACTGTGGTATTTTTAAAGACACTTTTATATAAAAGATTTCTGTCCTACCTGTGATCAAAGAATAATCTTCTAAGAACGGTAAACATCTCATTTCCAGTATTCACTTAAATTTTTAATGCCACTTTTTCCCAAGTGAGACTTTTGATAGATGCAGAAGGTGACTCGTTCCTGTGCTTACTGAGAGACAGTGAATGCTGGAGACATTGTGAACATTTGGAATACCCAGCAAGACTGGTAGATGTAAGGGATTTCTGTACAGGAGTGCTCTTGTATACAATCGTTTTCTATTAGAAATTGTTCAGGAGGGAATAAAAAACCCAATGGGAAATACTTTCTCAAGTGTTTTGTGAGTCCTGGGGGAATTCCATGTATTCTGCATATTGCCGAGCCTTTTGCACCTGAGTGAAATACTGCAATGACCAAAATGTTGAATTTTCTCTTTTTTAAATTAATATCATCCGGAATTACTGTGACGCATTTTCATCTTCCCTCTCTCAGTGTGGAGTAACATCCCTCCAATTTGGTCCTTGCTGTGCAGACAGAAAAAAACCAGAAACTAAACAGTTGCTTTGATTGAGTTTATTGTTATTAAGTAGCAGGCAAAAATAGGCAAGGGAAGTTCAAATACGTTCAAAGAATATCCTGAGTTGGAAGGGACCCACAAGGATGGAGTCCACCCCCTGTCCACCCCAAATCCCACCCTGTGCATCCCTGGAGCGCTGTCCCAACGCTCCTGCAGCTCTGGCAGCCTCGGGGCTGTGCCCATTCCCTGGGGAGCCTGGGCAGTGCCAGCACCCTCTGGGGGAAGAACCTTTCCCAAAATCCAGCCTAAACACCCCTGGCACAGCTCCATGTTCCATTTGCTGCTGTCCTGTCTAACTGCAATCTGTGACTGTAAATGGCCGGGTGTACACCGTTCCCGAGGGCTGCGGGGCATTTTCAGAACTTGCTCCACTTGTGTTGGAAACTGGACTGGAGCTTCATGACTGGAAATGCTCTGCCTTGTCTGCAAAGTGTCTCCCCCTGATCCTCCGGTCCCTCAGCTCAGGGGGAGCTTCAGCGAGTGCAAGGCTCGTGTCCCTCCCTCGAGCTCTGCCTGCCCAGCACGGAGATATTCCCCACACGGCTTCCTGAGGGCCTGGAGCGTGCCCGCTGTCCTGGCCCGGGCCGAGCTCTCCCTCCCTCACCCGGGGTTCTGTCTACTCTTCATCCGGCGCTCTGTCCCCTCTCAGCCGGGATTTCCCTCAGCCGGGGCTCTCCCTCTCGATCTCTCCCCTCAGCCGAGATTTTTTTTCTCTCTCTCTCTCTCCCCTCAGCCGGGGTTTTCTCTCTGTCTGTGTCTCTCTCTGTGTCTGTCTCGCTCTGTCCCCTCAGCCGGGGCTCTTTCCCCTCACGGGGTTCTGTCTCCCCTCAGCCGTTTCTCCCTCCCCAGGCCGCAAGGGGGCGCTGTCACCCTCACCGGCTGCCCCCCCCATCCCCTCTGGCGCGTGCCCGCCAGCGCCACCCGCCGGGCTCAGTGCGCGCACGCGCGGCCCCGCCCCTTCCCCCCCCCTCCCCGTCCGCGGGCGGCTCTCGCGAGAGCGCCGTGATTTCTCTCCTACGTGCCGTGCCGTGCTGCTCATGGCGGCGCTGGAGCGGGGGCGCTGAGCTGTTGGGGTGAGTGCGGGCCGGGCGCCGCCGCCACCCCCGCCCGCCCCGGCGGGCTCCGGGCGCCGCGGGACCTGCGCCCGCGGATCTCTGCCCGTACCGGGGCTGTGCGCCGGGAGCCCCGCCGGGGTTGCGCGCGGGGTGGTGGTGGGGGGGGGTGGTGGTTGGGGGGGTGCGGCCTACTAGGCCGGCGGTGCGGGGATGGAGCGGCGGCCGCGGGGCGCGGGGTGCGCGCTGCGCTCCGCGGGGCTCCGGGGGCGGCGGCGCCGAGGCCGCGCTGGGACCGGCCGTCCCGGGAGCCGCCGGGGCTCGCGGGCCGCGCCGGGAGGGGGCGGCGCCGCGGGGGCTCCGGGCCCCGGCGGGCGGCGGGGCCGTGCGGGCGGAGGGGCGGCGGCGGCTCCCGGCGTGCCGCGCGCGGCCCCGCCCGGCGCAGCGCGGCCGCGGCCCTTTGTGTGCGGGGAGCGGCCGCCATCGCCCCCCTTTGTGTGCGGGGCGGGCGCTCCCCCCGGCCCGTCCTGCCCGAACGGCCCTGGCGCTGTCACCGGCCGGAGCCGCCCGCCCCCGCGCACGGCGGCCCCGCTGGCGGCGGCCCCGGCGCCGCCCCTCGGCGCGGCCGCCCCTCGCTCCGCCGCCTCCATCTTGGTGCAGCGCAGCGAGCGGAGCCGCGGCAGGGACCGGGCCTGAGCGGCTCCGTCGGTCCGGGGTCGGTTCTCTGCTGTCCGCACCGATACCCAGCGCCGGGCTCGTCTCCGCACCGCAGAACCCCGAAAAAATCCGGATATTTCTTTCAACGACTTTTTTGGGCTTTTTCTCCATACATTCTTTACAGATGTCCTTGGTAGTTCTTTAACTCTTTTTCCCCTATATACGTATTTTTCTCCTGACATGAAAAGGACTTCCCTGCTGTGGTGGTGGCTCGGCTCTTAGCTGTCACGTACTGGCTGGGGTGCCCAAGGGCTCTCTGCTGCTTTCCAATATCCATCTGAAAAGGGATGGAGGAGCCTGATCTCCGCGGATCTGTGTTGTATGTGCACACTGAGAAGACGAAGTGTTATCTTTATCAAACTGTACCTTGGTCACGTCATAGAGGGCTGTTTCTGGAAGCACGTGCTCTGATCCACAGAACGCACGTCCTTGCAGTTGCCTCTTTTTGTGAAGGAAATGGGAAGCAGAACAATGCTGTCATCGGGCAGGTTCCATGTGGGGCTCTGTAGGTGATTTCTGGCTGTGAGCAGCTTCATGTGACCCGCTGTCATTTAGCGGGGTCTGCACAGGAGAGGCCTCAAGAGCAGGGCCCAGCTCTTCCCTGTCTTTGCATTAAAGCTTTCAGCTGTAAATACCCAAATGCAGTGAGACTTGGGGGCTGGGCAGCTGCTCAGGGTGTTTACCATTTGGAGGAGTATTTATAGTAGCTGAATTAAAAAGTAAGGAATTTGAGGCAGATGAGCACAGTGAGATTTCTTTTTGCTTGAGTTATGCTTGCTTGATGAGTTTTTGTTTTTTTAAGAACTTAAGTGTAGTAAACCCATCTTGTTATCAAATCAGACTGGGTTTTAATGGAAAGGTTTATGCCTTACTCCACGACTGATAAAATTAGCTTTAGTCATATTTGATCACATGAGGTGTTTTGATTATTAAATGAAAAAGTGATATATTTTATGGCTAAAAATGATAAATGCAATATGATAAGAGTTACATCTCTAGGAGAGCTCTAATAATATCAGTCTAATTAAATGAGAGAGAAGTATGTGAGAAGATTCCAAGTGTCTGTGCAGTTCCTGGGATGCAGTGTGCTCATTTGAGAGCTGAAATGCTGCCCCAAAATAACACTGTCCTGGAAGATTGTGGTAGCAGTTGCCCCAGTGTAATGCCGAGGTGAGAGAAAAACAGTGATACTGTTATCTTTGCAATAGCTTTGTGTCTTCTAATTTATAATATTTTATAATCAAATCTTTCAGTGCAAAGATTTGAACAGCCCTCACCCAGTTTATTTAATCTGTTTCATGTGTGTTTGATGGTCTGACAGGAACACTCATTTCAGCTGGAAATTCTCAGTGGTGGTTGAAGGAGATGCTTCAGCTGGGGAAAATCACTGAAATACAAACTTCAGTAAAACTGGAGATGAATTTGCACATTTGGGGTTCTTGCAATAGCTGCCTTCACTCAGCGTTTTCACTGGGGTGAGGGTGAGACTTTGAAGTGTCTTTGCATTCAGGTTTCAGTCACTTAAAATGATTCTTTCAATTCACCAGAGGGAAGTCAAAGCTCAGTGTAAGTTGTGAAATTCGCTTTCCTGCTACACAGGAGAAATAGGCTTTGTCCATATTTTTTCTCTTTTGGTGTGGGACTTGTGGAATGATTTGGGGAAGAGTTGTGCTTCATACCTTTAGATGATTGCACAACTTCCAGTGTATCTGTGAGATCAGAGCTGTGCTGCTTCTCACCCGCTTTTGTCCACAAAAATATCCTCCCTTATTTTTTTTTTTTTTCCCTATCTACTGAGTAAGCAGCAAACTCAAAACTTGATTTCTTCTCACGGAAGGCTTCTATTTTTCTTTTTCTGTAAGGTTATGTTTTGTGTGGTAGGTGGCAGTTTGTCTTTTCATGAGAAAAACAGTTTCAGCAGAGTGGCACTGGAAAACTTTAGGAAGGAATTAATTACTAATTAGTAACTGGTGCAGAAAGGCTTCTCCTGGTGTTAGCTACACAAATATCACATGGAATCAACATTTTACAGAAACTGTTTCAGAAGTCCAAAGAATGGTTCTGTGTTATTTACATGCAGTGTCTGTGCACATAATTGAGAAGTTTGTTAATTTTTATACAATTCTAAATGCTTCAGGTATCACTAGTCCTTAGCTTAACCTTTGGAACAGAAGTAATTAGGAAATTTTCATTCCCATGCATCTGTACATCCTATTGCTCCTCTGAGGATCTGTGTGAGCACTTATATAAGTTATGCTATAATTTAATAAGCATCCATATAAAGTTATTGATAGGAGGACTAAGGCTTGCTGATGGGTCAAATGCTAATGATCAAAATGAAGTTGTCATTTTCATGGTACACACTGAGACCTTCCCTGAGATGCCTAAGTCTGTCTGAAGAGCTCAAAATTGGAAATAACCATCTCACTGGCTTAGAGTCAGCCAGTCTTTTGGAAAACAAAACTGGAAGTGGGAATGCCAAATACGTCTGTAAAACAGCTTTTATTAACGTGGCTTAAAGCTACTGCATTAAGGTAGAGGAAATGCCCCTGTTACTATTAAGACCTAGAACTGATGTGCAAGGGGGGTTGTAAGTAGATGGTCTTTAAGGTCCCATTCTGTGATTTGATGAGAATTTCTTTCAAAGTGATACTTAGTGTGTCTTTCTCCTTTCTCCAGTATGAAGTGGAACAGAACAGAATTTACCACCTGAAACTGCTGCTTCAAGTTCAGATCAGGAAAAGAATATAAGTATACCACATTGTAACAACTCAAGACCAAAGAAGAGGCAACTTACACTGAAGAAGATACAAGGCTTGATCTGAAACAAGAAGTTTGTGCCTACTCAACAGCTTCAAAAGAGCACGTCCCGACGCTGCTATAGTAGTCTTTGTTTTCTCCAGTGCTGTAGTGAAACTGCCCAGGGCAGCAGCACTTGTATTCTCTAGAGCCTGATAGATCACCTTCTTTTGCTATCTTTTTCTTTCTCTTTTTGTCTCTCTTCCTTTAGTTCCCTTTTTTAAAATAATAGCAGTCTTCATCCTTAGAAACTTGTGCTGAAACAGAAGAATCGGCAAATACTACTGAAAGTGCAATATTTGAATATCACTGCGAGGTTGGTGCACATGCTGGAGAAAGAGTTATATGTGTATTTTTGAGCTTGGTTCTTACTAAGTTTTTAACAGAATGGGGTGGGGTTGGTTAGAGTTTTTTTAATAGTTCTTGATAATTAATTTAATAGTGAGGCCCTGGCACAGGTTGCCCGGAGCAGCTGTGACTACTCCATCTTGGGAAGTGTCCAAGGCCAGGCTGGATGGGGCTTGGGGCTGCCTGGGATAGTGGAAGGTGTCCCTGCCCATGGCAGGGGGTGGATCAGGATGATCATTAAGGCCCCTTCCCACCCAAACCATTCAGTGATTCCATGACTCTTTGCTGTTGTTAATTTATTTTGGTGAATTCATAGTAGCTGCAATATGGCTCTATTTTACAATACTTAGAACCCTTGAGAGCTGATTATTGGTGTTTCTCCCTTTTAGTAAGAGTAGGTTTGTGGTTCCAATCCCTTTTCTCAAATAATTTCTCTTTAGTATTTTAATCTTAGAGCGCAGGTATTTTTTTTCTTTCTCTAAATATTTATTTTGATGTGGTTAATAGTTCATATTCCTGTTATAAGGTGTAGGAATTTGACAGTTATCTGGAAAAGCTGCTGATACTTTATAGTATTTTTACAGGAAGTTGTAGTGCCACCTGAGGAATCTTTGAACTAAGTTGTCAGGCTTTAGAGGACTGATGAGGAGTTCTTTGTGCTGTGCTGCTAATGCTCCTTTAAACTCAAACTGTTCAAATGATGTCGTGCATCGTAGTCTGAGCGGGAGGTGAAGCACTGTGGCTTTCTAACCCTGAGAAAGGCTATTCTGAGCTAAACTTTAAGCTAGATTTTTGTCATTTTATCTCTCTGATGAGCCTTGAGTTCATGTTTGAGACAAGGTGTCTGTCTGTTGCTTCCCTTGTATCTGAGGTGGCCATTTGGTGAGTCACAGAAGCCCTTGGCAGGCTCATTCCAGCTTGCAGAATGGGTTAATGCTGTGGCCTGTAATTCTCCTGGGAGAAGGTATAATAACATATCATTTTCTCTTCCCTTAGCCACCCTACTTGCAGGACCAGTTTATTTTTGAAAAGTATTTCAAACTCTAGGATAGCCTAAAACACTTCAGCTGTTGTGTTCCCACAAGGACATTTTCTGGTGTGGAGTGTCCTGGGGTTGCCTTCCTCAGAAGATGAGGATTATTATCTTGGAGTGATGCTGATAGGAACTAGTCAGTAAACCTTAGCAGCTTTGTCAAGTGCTTTTTGTAAAATACTCAGAGAAAATATGTCCTTTAAACATAATCCAGTGCATAAAAAGGATGTGACTTTTGTCATTTGAGCAGCTTAGGCTGGACAGGAGGGGGAAGAGAACTTTGCTGAGGCAACAGTGACCCCAGAAAGGTGGTGGAACCTCTGTCCTTGGAGGTCTCCAGGACTCAGCTGGACAAAGCCATGGCTGCCTTTGTTGGCAGGAGGCCTTTGAGGAGGGATGGGCTGGAGCTCTGTGTGTCTCTAACGGGGTCTTGTTTCTGATTCATTATTTTCTGGCATGGCAGTATTTCATGACTTGAACATGTTAATGGTATTGATTTGTGCCACTTACTGCAGGTTGGTTGGGTAAGAATAAGAGGGCAGCATTGATTGTAATTAAGAGATTGTTATTAGTTTTTAAGGAAAGGAAAAGTGAGATGTAGAGCAAGGAAATAAGCAGTGCATGTTACAGAAATGATATCACAGCAGATTCAGCAGTTCAGTGAATTCTTAAAGAGCCTTGGGTGGTAACAGTGCACTGTGGAAGTGCTGACCAGTGCTGTGGGCTGGAGACTGTTACACAGTGTCTTAGGATCTTTTTGCCCCCTCAAATCACTCCCCCACCTCCTGTTACTTGTGTTTTTCTTCATCTACATCTACCCCATGAGGGTCTGAAGCAGAAGAGGGGAGAAGACCTCCTCTTCTTGGAGGTCAAAATACTGTCACTCTTTACTTTGTGCGCTTGTTTCCAATTCATTTTTTTAATATCAGTCTCCAAGACCAAAGATTTCTGCCCAAGAACTTCACAGCAGGTGTTTTTTTTGTGCTCTTTGATCACTTTTAAACTGATTCCCAAACAGCAGAATAAGAATGCTGTGCCTCCTAACACATTGAGTAACTCACTGGCTGTGTTAGAGTGAGGAGCATGACCCTTTTGCAAGTTGCTCAGGTGTCTTTTATCTCCACTAAACACATTGCTGAATAATTTTTAATCTCTGCTTGTTGCAGCAAGAAAGCAGAGAACTGATATGATCTCACTGTTTCCAAATTAAAACCTCTGGAAACTAACAAATAATCCTGTATATTTTAAGATGCATATTGACTGTTTGGAGGGAAGAGGGTTGCTTCAGTTGTCTCTTGAATTGCAGTGTTTAGTGAGGTGTAATACATTTCATCTGATATAATTGCTAACCTATAAGTCCAAGTGCCCTGATTTAAAAAGGGGACTTGTACATCAAAAAAGCCAATGAGTTGGTAAAGGGATTGGGAATGTTTCAAGGGTGAATCTGTGACTAGAAAAGAAAAAACACTCCATAAAATAAAATGTTTTAGTAGATGTCAGTTAATTTAGGATTTCATTACACCTTTAGTGCTATTTTCAATTTTTCTGTGTCTTTCTAGCACTTGAGCTTCTATGCCACAGGAATGTTGAATTTTGGTTATTTATTCCATAACTGCAATACTATTTAATTACTTAATAGCATTTTTTAGTGTGAAAGACTGAACACATGAACTAGGGAGAAACTATGTAGGGATTTGAACCTAATTGTGTTGATTCAGAACTGTTGCATTTTCCTAATCACCTCTTTAATTTGGGAGAGCAAATACTTCAGATTTTTTCAGGCTCTGGTGTGAAACAGTGAATGTGGGAGTACTTTGAGGTGTAATACTTGAAAAATGCCAGAAGTCTGTTCTGTTCTAAGCAAGCTTTGTTTTGGTGTTACAGTTCTGGCTTGTTTTATAAATATATTGCTTATATAAATTTTAAGGATTACTGTGTTAAAAAAGCTCAACTCTTTTCGTGGTTTTAAAACACATTTTAGGAACGTTCTTAACACACATTTTAGGAAGGTGTCAGTAACTACACAAGCTCTTACAGTGTGGTGGGGATGTGAAGGAAGGAAGCTGATGCTGTGTGTTGTTCTTTGCTTTGCGTGGCGCAGATGAGCTTTGATCCAAACCTGCTCCACAACAATGGACACAACGGGTACCCCAACGGTACTTCGGCAGCGCTGCGCGAGACCGGCGTCATCGAGAAGCTGCTGACCTCGTACGGCTTCATCCAGTGCTCGGAGCGGCAGGCCCGGCTCTTCTTCCACTGCTCCCAGTACAACGGCAACCTGCAGGAGCTCAAAGTAGGAGGTACCTGAGCTTTGGCACCGGCAGCACGCTCTGCACCCGTCAGAAAATACCCTCTGCTGCTTCTGGGGTGTAGCGGTTTTGGTTTGTTAATTTCAGATTTTCCGAATTGTGGGATTTCCTAATTAATGCGCTGATGAGTGTGGTGAGCTTCAGTGTTGGTTAATTATTAAGGGGTTTATTTCTTGCTGTGAGATAGGATTAGGAGAAAGGTAAAGTAGGTTTAAAATTTTAAAAGGGTATAAAGAAAATTTTATTGCAAGTAACGAAAAGAAAACAAAGTAGTAAGAATCAAAACAAACTCTTTAGAACACTTCTCTCCCAACAACCTTTTCTTTTTCACTGATAATGTAAAGAAACAGCCTGTAAATAAATCACTGCTCCTGGTGAGAGCCCTTCCCAGCACTTTGTGCAGCTTGTGGTACAAATCAATGTGGAGAAGAAAAGGTGCAGTGTTAGGTCAATCTTGTCTAGCTGAGATGGGAGGCAAGTACTCAGACTGTGGGAGAATTTACCTCTTGTGCTCCCTATTTCTTTGGTTAGAGTTAGTTTGAGGGTGGCCAGGTGTTTTTCAGCATGAGGAGGCTGCAACTTCATGCTGATAATTACCATGAGACTGAAGTTACTAAACTGTTTCATGTTGTGTTGTCTGGACTTTAGTGTGGAGTCTGCTGTGCAGCGAGCAAGGCAGGGGGAGGGAATTGCTGTGGAATTACACCAGAATAGTTCATTGGCAGCAGGAGATAATAAGCAGAATAACCAGAAAATTTTTGCAAATCATGTGTCCTTCCTTGGTAAGAAAAGGACTTGAGTTCTACTTGATTGTTTGGCTACAAGCAGTGAATTAAAGGCAGCCATTTAGTGATTTTTGTAAAAAACCCCAGTCCCAGCCAGAGCTCTGACAGCATTGCAATATTTGCTTGTCTTGCAGATGATGTTGAGTTTGAAGTGTCTTCTGATCGCCGAACTGGAAAACCCATTGCTATTAAATTGGTGAAGATAAAGCCAGAAATTTTACCTGAAGAACGAATAAATGGACAAGTTAGTGCCTATTTTCTATACCTGCATCCTTTCCATCCTTTACTCCAATACAGAAAACTGGGTTAATTGAGCATGGATATTAACTACCTTCAGTATAGTTACACTGAAATATATTTCAGTGTGCTCTGGTAAAAATTCAGAGGTTCAGTTTGAGCTCTTACTTGGCTCCAAACTCTTCTTAGAGCCAAGAGGGGTTCTGTGAGATTGAAAAGTTGCAGTGTGGCATTCCCTGCTGGGTGTGTAGTAGAGGATACTGAGATTCATTTTGTGTACAACAATGCCACTCCTGAAATGACTAGCAATGGATTTTTTTTTTTTTTTTTTGACTGGTAGGTTGTGTGTGCTGTTCCTCACAATTTAGAGAGTAAATCTCCAGCTGCCCCGGGTCAAAGTCCAACAGGGAGTGTTTGCTACGAACGTAATGGGGTAAAGCTTGCGTATTTTACTTGAACTCTTCACTGGTCCATCACTGCGGTCTGCATTAAAAAAAAAAACAACAAAAAAGCAGTTTAATGTAGACAATTGACACTGCACTGAAAAACTGTGCAGTTTTTGGCCAAAAAAAAAAAAAGCATGCTTCGGTAATTACTATGAAAAATAATGTTATTTAGACAGTTTGCTTGCTTGTATCTGTGGAGAACTTCCCAGAGACAAATAGTTGTTCTCTTTTAAACTTGATGAAGTTCATGTCTCCTTACCTTGAACTTCTAAACTTTAGAAATTGGCCTTTAAAGATGGTCATGTACAGAACCTTTCAACTTAAAGCTGCTTGTTACATACTCACCAAAACAGCACGACAGAAAAAGAATTTTTTGCATGCCATGCTTATTACTGTTGATTTTCTCACTAAATTAAGCAGATATTGTTATTACAATTGTGTTAATCTTTCTTTGAAACGACTATTCTGCAAATCGAGTAACTTTAGTTAATGTTAATTTACAGGAAGTATTTTACCTGACTTACACCCCAGAGGATGTTGAAGGAAACGTACAGCTGGAAACAGGAGATAAAATAAACTTTATAATTGATACAAATAAACAGTAAGTTTATAATGCTTTTTTGGCTTCATATTTTGTTTTAGTAGTCAGGCAGAATTTATACCTATTCCAAGAGTTATTATATGAAGTATAATCTTAGTTAATTGTTTCAGAGTTTTCAGATTTTTTTTTTATTTCTCTCTAGTACTGGTGCTGTAAGTGCTCGTAACATTATGCTATTAAAAAAGAAACAAGCTCGCTGTCAAGGAGTAGTCTGTGCCATGAAAGTAAGTGATTTTAAGTTTCATTTGAAAATGAAATGCTATTTTGAAGAGTGCTGTTCAAAGTAATGCTTAAGTTGTTTAGAGCTGTTAACAGCTTGAGCTGCGGGTGTAAATTGTGTGAAATGGTTTAAACAGCTCATCTTTGATACTGATACTCTTCTTAACAAAGAAAGTTCCATTTATTTCTGTTCGTATATTTCTTGTGGCAGTGAGCTGTGTACACCTCTAAGTGCTGTGCTGGGATTCAGAGATTGTTTTGTGTTTAACAGAACCTGTCAAATGATTTATTGGTATGTTCCAATAATGGATGATTAAACACTTCTTTTCTGTCCACAGGAAGCCTTTGGATTTATTGAGAGAGGTGATGTCGTGAAGGAGATATTCTTTCATTATAGTGAATTTAAAGGTGACCTAGAAACCTTACAGCCTGGTGATGATGTGGAGTTTACAATCAAAGACAGAAATGTAAGACGAAATCCAGTAAAACGGAAGCAAAGGGAATAACTGCACAGCTCTCTGCTTTCCCCAGCTTTAAAAAAGGGGGGAGGAGGTTCATTGAGGTTCATTGGGAAATGTCTGTTACTTTCTCTCTTTTCTTAGTGTTTGACTAATTTTGTGCTCTTAGGGTAAAGAAGTTGCAACAGATGTTAGACTGCTGCCTCAAGGAACTGTCATTTTTGAAGATATCAGCATTGAACATTTTGAAGGAACTGTAACCAAAGTAATTCCAAAAGTACCCAGCAAAAACCAGGTGAATTTCAGTCGTTAAATAAATTTACGTAACGCTGGTTTGGTTGTATTGAATTCCAGTCAATAACTGGAAATATTTGTTCCCATTTCCCAGTACCTGTTTGCTGCATAAGCATCATGTCAGAATTAAGATTTACTCTTTTTCTTAATTTCAAATCCAGAGAGGAAGTGTTAAGGTAGTGGTACGTGATGGAGTGTGTGTTTAATGTTACAAATACTTCATTGTCTCAAATACTTGCTATAAATTTTTGTGGAGTTAGGACATATCCTTAAAGCAAAAGACTAGGGAAAAAGAGAAAAATATTTACTGGGATAAGCCAGATCTATGGATTCTTGTGAGCATTAAGTTAATGAGGCTTTTGGGCTGTAATGTTTGACTTGGAGGAGTGTTCATGTGCACTTCCACTAAGGTTTTAGATGAGCCTCTGTTAGTGTGGGAAGGTTTGGGGTGTTTTGAAGACTTAGTAAGAAAGAGCCTGCATTTTAGAAGTGTTATGGTTATAAACTTCATTCTTGAAATAGAATTCCTTTAGCAGGAAGGCTTAAAAAACCTTCAAGCCAGCTGACAGCTCCAAAAGCCACCTTGCATTGGGCACGTTCCAGATGAGGAGTGGTGGAGATGGAGCAGAGGCTGAGTCCAGCAGGACTTGGCAGGAGCCCCTGTGCTGTTGGCAGCTGTGCTGAGCCCTGCAGGTGAACTCAGCTTTCCCTTGGGTTTTCTGTCCCCAGAGCGATCCGTTACCCGGCCGCATCAAAGTGGACTTTGTGATTCCTAAAGAGCTTCCCTTTGGGGACAAGGACACAAAATCCAAGGTGACCTTGCTGGAGAGCGACCACGTTCGGTTCAACATTTCCACGGACAGGCGCGACAAACTGGAACGAGCCACCAACATTGAGGTTCTCCCCAACACCTTCCAGTTTACTAATGAAACCAGAGAAATGGCAAGTATCCGTCTCTAAACATTCCTAATGCTTGAGGGGAAGTGAAAGAAAGACACGAGTTGGGGGCTGTCTTCTACAACAGATACAAAAATCACTCGTGTCTTCCATTGCCTGCTCTGAAATCCAGCTCTAGGTCTTGCAGTGCAAGCAAAGCAGAAAATTCAGAATTAATGCTCTGCATCTTTGCCTTAAAAGAATAAAGTCTTAACTATTTTTTAACATTTAAATGAAATTATATTAGGAAATTCGACCTTAACTGGCCCTCTTGGATGGGATTGCTGGCTGGTTGTAGCAGACAGAAGTAAAGTAGTCTTGAACTGACAGTTTAAAATTCACATACTTGAGTCTAAAGAGGTAACTACTCATCTTCCTTTGGAAGACCCTGGGACTACCCTGGTTCAGGTAGTGAAAAGTGTAAATAATTGGAGGAGCTTCTGTATTTCAAGTTTTTTGGCCAATCTGTGTCTGAGGGTCGAGTAGAAGGATGGTAAAGAGCAGAGTTCTCTCAGTACAAGAAACTCTTTGTGGGTTACAGGGACTAAGATGGATGTGGTAATGAGTATTACAGAATACCTTTCATTCCTGTAACTTGGAATGTTGGTTCTGTTCCAGCTTGACTGTAACTGCTTTCCTTTACAATTTGGAGTTCAGTTACAGTGTTGTCACAACAGTGTGCTGTGAATTATTGTCCCTTGGCTTTAAAAAAACCCTGAGTTTTGATTTCAACCTTTGAGATTTTGGGTTTCTATCCTGTAGACTTCTTGTATTTCTGCTCTGGCTACATAACACCTGCCTGCCTGAGTTGAGCTGTCATGGGGGTGATAGGTGCAGGCAGCTTCTAGAAAGGTTGGTTGGTTTGCTGGAGTTTGTGAAAGCTGTTTAAGAGAAGAATGTTCCTAAAGGTGGAAGGTACCTTTGCACTGTCATTCAGATCCTCTAAGCTTGTCCTGAGACTTGCTAAACTCTGTATTAAATGGGTTGAAGGCAATATGTTAATGAATTCTACCTTAATTCTGGCAGCATCTGGTATTAGGGTTTGGGTTTTTGTCAGTATGTTCTGTTTATCACGCAGCATTCCATTTTTAGTGGTTATCAGGAAGGCCACTAAACTCCTGTGTCACATGGGAGTGTGTTCCCAGAACACACCCACGGGTATGGGAGACTTGTTTAACAGCTTCTTTATAATTCCTTCATTTGTGACTGCAAATCTGATGGTTTTTCTGTTAAACTTTCCTCTGAACACTGATTTTATTTCCTGTTCTTATAGATGGTTGTACTTTTAGTGTGTGTTTGTATGTTTAGTATGCTCCTATAGATGATACAGTGTTTGTAGAGCTGCCCCATTGTGTTCCCTGTACTGGCAGGTTCTTTAGCTTCAGTCCATTAATATTAATGGAATTAATATTCTCCACTTCACTCTTAATCGTGAGTTGACTTCAGGAATGGGGTTGGAAGAACTTGTCTGCCTTTCAGGTTGACCAGGGCTGTGAGCACCAGGGTTTGCAAGGAAGGACATTGTTTAAACCAGGTGTTTTCCTAGGATTCAGGCCTTTCTGTCCACTCCTGACACGTGGAGCAGCTGGACAGGTGTCACATGCCAGGGATTAAACTGCAGTTGTTGGTTTGGCTGTTCCAGGGTGTGATTGCAGCAATGAGGGATGGCTTTGGCTTCATTAAGTGTGTGGACAGGGATGCTCGGATGTTCTTCCACTTCAGTGAGATCATGGATGGAAATCAGCTCCATATTTCCGATGAAGTAGAGTTCACCGTCGTTCCTGTAAGTGGGATTAAAACTCCTATAAAATCTCAGCATTTAAGGGAATTATGCACAGTCTAACTATAACCTGGTGGATTTCTTTTCCAGGATATGCTGTCTGCCCAGAGGAACCATGCCATAAGGATTAAAAAGCTCCCCAAGGGCACGGTTTCCTTCCACACCCAGTCAGAGCATCGCTTTGTGGGCACTATAGACAAAGAAGCCACTCCAGCCAAAGCCACTAGCCCAAATAAAGGCAAAGAGAAGGTAATGCTGCTTTTCTGCTTGTGAGCAGCTCTTCTGCATTCCTGCCATTGCAGACTGAGGCTGCTTCCTTAAAATCTCTAGTTCAACTGGGTTTGAAGCACTGTTCATTCTGTATAGCTGTGAACTACAGCTGATGAGAGCAGTCAGTGAAAAATAACTGCTCTGAACAAGATAATAAAAGTATTGTTATTAATTATTAATGATCACATTGTTGTTGAGGAAAATTTCCAGGAAATTGATGGGGAGTTTCTTTTTGCCTCTCAGTACACAAGATTTTAGATAGAATTATTTAAGTTTCACAGGAAGAATCTCTTACTGTTTTGTTCTGCTGTTTTAAACAATGCCAGAATACTTAGAAGTTCCAATAAATGCTTCCTGGAGCTGGTGGCAATATTTCATTGCCTTTTAAAATACTGTCTGGCATCATTTAAAGCTCTTTACCCAGAGTTTGGTTGTGTTTTTGAGCAATTATTGTAAAACCACTGGGACTCCAATGAGCAGTGCTTGAACTGTGTGTAGGAAACTGTTCCTAAAGAGACACTGATTGCTGGATTCTCACCTCTTGTTTTCAGGAAGCTGAGGATGGAATAATTGTGTATGATGACTGTGGAGTAAAACTGACCATTCCTTACCAGGCCAAGGATGTGGAAGGATCTACTAATCCCCAGATAGGAGATAAGGTAAGAGAATTAAGGGTAGTATTGGGAAATGCTGTTCTGGGCATTGTGGGGTGTGAGCTTCTCTTTGCCTTTACTTGGAACAAATGGAGGACAAGGTGTGATATCACCTGGAATGGTGTGTTCAAATGAGTCAATCTTCTGTGAGTAAAAAATACCCTCCAAAAATACCCTGGTGATACATAGATGGAAATAGTGTCTTACTGTGTAAATGATGCTTTTTAAACAAAGAAATTTTGTCACTAAATGGACACTGCTTGTCAAGAGGAAATTAATTAGCATAGAGACTAAGATAGATATTGAAGTGGGAGAATATTCCCTCATGAGCATATTAGCCTGAGAGACAATGGAAAGGGAAAAAGCTTGGAGATCGGGAAGAGCAACAAAACCCTCAGAAGCCATTCTAGTTACTGGTTATTGTCTCTAAAAACTGAAACAAGGAGTGAAGTGAGGCACATCCCACTGTGGGCCACTGGTGAGCAGTGCAGGGAAAGGAGGTGATCCCCATGGACAGAAAGGTTCTCATGTTTAAGGGGTGGAAAGCTGAGTGCTGGAGGCTGGCTTGCCTCGCAGGTATCCCAGGTGTGGTGCTGCTCCCTGGAATGCAGGAAAGTCAGTGACTGACATGGTTATGGGAAAGTAGTGACTAGGAAATGACTTTCCTGGAGAGACCAGGTGCTGCTGCAGAGCTGCACAGCTTGAGAATTAATTTGGGGTTTTTTTGTTGGTGGTCATGGTTTTCTTTGCCTCTTTCTGTCTGGTATTGATGGCCATGTCTCCACCAGGTTGAGTTCTGTGTGTGTGAGGTGAAGAGAACTGGGCTGCAGACGGCTGTTTCTGTCAGGATGCTGGGACGCAACTACAGCTCCAAGCGGCTCTTGGGATACGTGGCAGCCCTGAAAGATAACTTTGGGTTTATTGAAACAGCCAATCATGATAAGGAGATCTTCTTCCACTACAGGTGAAAGGCAATTTTATTATTTGATTATGTGTCTTTTTGAGGGGAGTGGGAGGGTGTGAAGTTTTGTTGGGTTGAGTGTTGAACCCATTTGCACTTTACACACACACAATATATCTATATTTATGTATATGCTTAGATATCTACAGTTTTATTTCTCATTTCTGCTGGACTGGTTCAGGCTTTTCTGTTAGTCAGCAGAACTGGGGTTCTGTGCCTCTAATTCCCAGGCCAAGAAATCCAGTTGTGTTACGTATTTGAAATGCTTCATTTTCCTGAACGAAGGTTCCTTTTGAACTGATGAGGGATTTAAATAATTTCTGATAACTGATGTGGATATTGGGTGAGCATCACTACTGTCATGTAAATAAAGGAAAACTGTTTATCATTCTGTTCCTGTAGTGAATATTGTGGTGATATTGATAGCCTGGAGCTTGGAGACACTGTGGAATACAGCTTGTCAAAAGGCAAAGGAAACAAAGTTAGTGCAGAGAAAGTAAACAAAACGCATGCAGGTAAGGCTGTACCTGGTGTTTTCTGTCTGCAGGGCTCTTGGCCCATGGTGAGGGGTAAAGTTTGTTAATGATCCATTTACAATTGGAGCTGAGAGCAAGAAGATGCTCAGTTTGGGGTGGTCATTGGTTCCCTGAAAGCTGCTGCCTGTGTTTGCAGAGAACAGACAAGCACAGGCCAACAGTTCTGTGCACAGTAGCAATTCTGTGGACCTTTAGTGTCCTCAGTCCTCCTCACTTGGGGGTTAGAAGGAGAGGCTGGATGGCAGAACTGGCCAGATCAGTACCTGCACTTACTGTGCTGTACCTCACAGAGGAAAAGATTGCAGGAGCAGGGCAGATGGTGGGGGGGAGGGTATTAAGGACTTGGGGGTGGAGGGAATGCATACTTCAAGATTATTGGATGATTAACATGAGTAGGGAATGTGGAAGAGAAAGGAAGGAAACACTTTGATTTGCTTTTCAACCTTCCTGACCTGAAGTTTCTTGAGAAAAGTTTTTCTTACTTCCATGTATGATATGTCAGTGTGATTTTGATTTGGTGTCATGTAGTGCAAAATGTTGACTCCTGGTCGATCTGAATCACTTACTTAAATCAGTTTTAAAATAAACTATGATTAAAACATCCTATTCCTTTGTTCTCTGTCTCTTTTCAGTGAATGGTATCACTGAAGAAGCTGATCCAACTGTTTACTCTGGTAAAGTTATTCGTCCCTTGAGGAGTGTAGATCCCACACAGACAGAGTACCAGGGCATGATTGAAGTCATGGAGGATGGTAAGATTGGTTCCTTTTAATTAAGTGTTCTTTTCACAAGTTTCACAGGTGTAAAAAGAGCTGTTGGAGATTTTGTTCACACTACAAACTGTATCCACACAGCTAGGCTGGCTGTAAAAGCAGCATTTATAATATTGGAAGTCTGACATCAGTTGGCAAAGGCCTCTCAGTTCTGTCTCATACTTTCCCCCCTAGGTGAGATGAAAGGAGAGGTCTATCCCTTTGGAATTGTTGGCATGGCAAACAAAGGTGACTGTCTGCAGAAGGGGGAGACAGTAAAGTTCCAGCTGTGTGTGCTGGGTCAGAACGGGCAGACGATGGCTGTGAACATCACCCCGTTCCGCAGGGCCACCGTGGAGTGCGTCAAGGACCAGGTGAGTGACTCTGGGCCCCAGGGCCCTGGTGATGGGAAATCACTGCTCCAGCTGGCACAGAGCAACTCAGAACCACTTCAGCACTGGGACTCAGGGAGCTGGGCCCAAACAGATTGCTCTGGACTCCAGCTCAAGGGAGCAGGTGTGGTAACCCAGGTTATGCCAGATCCTGGTGTGACTTGAGTAAAGGTGGGCTCAGAGCCTGGTTTGGTGCTGAAACATCAGAACTGCTGAGCAGCAGATAAGTCTGAAGATTTGGGTTTGAGATGTCCTAGAAATTGCTCTAACTGGTTTCTGCTGCACAGAGCATTTAAAAAGTGTTCAGAAAAACAAACAAAACATGCACATACTTTGCTTCTGGAAGAAGCTTCTTCGCAGTTTTAAGCAGTCAGTGATTACAGCTCACCTGAAGTGCAAAGGTTGATCTTTGCCCTTGTTGCATCTTGGAATGATTAAAAAGTTAAATGCTGCAAATGCTTTCTGGTTTTATATATACTGTGCAGCACTAATCTCCAGTCATTTATGGAGAGGCTGGATGAGTATTCCTGGCTTATACACGAGTAGAATGGAAAATAGAAGTAAATGGCTTCTTATCCCAGTGACAGGCCAAAAATTGAGTGATTGCTGTTGTGTTAACTTCAGGGTGGAGTTTCAGAGCTTGGGGCACTGCTCTTCTCTGTTTAATACAGCTGCCAGCACTTGGGGGCAGTTTTCAGAACTTGTTCTATAGACTTTAGAATTTAAATGTGACTTTACAGCACCAGGAAGAGTGCCTGGATTTCCAGAAGTGTTGTTTCCAGACAGAATGTTCTGATCACTGCAGAAATCGCATTTCCACTTCTATTAGGCACCACAGTTTTGAAGTTTTATTTAAAAGTAGTTAAACTACAGTGATGAGTAAGTTACTGCATTTGTCTGGATGCAGAGCAAATCAATAACCTTGTGATGCGTTGCTTTTCAGTTTGGTTTCATTAACTATGAAGTTGGTGACAGCAAAAAGCTCTTCTTCCATGTCAAAGAAGTCCAGGATGGTGTGGAGCTCCAGGCTGGGGATGAAGTGGAGTTCTCCGTAATCCTGAACCAGCGCACAGGAAAATGCAGTGCCTGTAACGTGTGGCGTGTCTGGTGAGGCTTTGGGATTGAAGGGAGTGACCCTGGCACAGTGTCTGCATCCCAGCAGAGCCCTGCAGGCTGCATCTGCCTGAGCTGGATGTTCCTGCAGCAGGAGCTCTGGGCTCTCCAGCTGGCTCCAGGGAGAGCCACACCTGAGAGCTCCCAGCTCTTCAAGGAGATCCAGTAGAGGCAGCAGCAGCACTCCCAGCTCTTCCTAATTACAGATGGCTTGTTCTCTTTTTAACCTATTCTTAAACTCCCCCTGTAGCAGGAATTTGGATACAGGTTTGCAAGTGGAAGTTAATGATAAGGAAACTGATGGCTTTCCTATGTGGGTGCTGGCCTCTGGCCAGCACACTCCACAGTGCTGCCATCTCTTTCTTGAAGAGCAGCTTTAATTTTTAAATAGAAAACTCATGTTTTAGAGACTCTTCTTTTTGGCATGGCATTTCTTACAAGTGATGGGTTTGGGTTTTTTTTTAACTATATGCACACTTGAATAAAACTGCATAATTTGTATTTTGTTTAAGCTTGAGATAGCACTTCAGCAGTAACAGCTAATGTTTTTGTCTCAAAATTCTGTGTTCCCATCATCTTCAGAGATGTTAATGCTCTAATGATATGCTGGCAACTTGCAAGCCTTTATTATTGCAGTTTAATCACAGAATGGGTTGGAAGGGAACCTAAAAAATCATCTTATTCCACCCCTGCCATGGGAAGAGACACCTGCCACTATCCCAGGTTGTTCCAACCATCCAGCCTGGCCTTGGAGGTTTTCAGGGATGGGGCAGCCACAGCTTCTCTGGGCAATAGAAATGAAGAAAACACTGGTTAGGTGTGCATGAGAGTAAATACAAGACCTCTGCTCCCTAAAGAGCACCCTCTGGAGATCACTGAGCTCCTGCTAGTGCAGAGTCCAGTGTGGACAGCCAGGTTTGGGGCAGGGCCAGCCTGTCAGCCAGGTCTGCTGTCACACAGCATCAATCCTGCAGTAAATGACTGTGCTCGAGGCCTGGGGGAGCCTGGGGTGCCTTGCCCAGCTCGGGGGTGACCCTGCCCTGTGTGTGCTCTCTTGCAGCGAAGGCGCCAAGGCCGTGGCTGCTCCGCGTCCCGATAGACTCGTGAACCGTTTAAAGAGCATCAACCTGGACGATGCCAACGCCCCGCGGCTCACGGTGCTCCGCCAGCCCCGGGGCCCCGACAACTCAAAGGTACTGGTACAGGGACTGCCTGGCCAGGGGAGCACTGCACTGCTGCCTCTCAGGGGCCTGAGCTGTGTCTGCCGCTGTGCTGTAGCGAGCTCTGCTGGGTGAGGGTGGATTGTGTTTGTGCACGGTTCTGTTCCCTGTGTCGGTGCTGTGCTTTCAGAGGAGCACATGGGAGAGAAGCAACACACTGCTGCCTGTGTTGGAGCCTTTCTGTCATGGTTCATCTTCGTTTGCTCTTCATTTATAAACCTCAGAGAGAGCAAGTGAAGTCCATTTACCTTGACGTGGCTTTCACACAGTGTTCTGGCACTTCTTGATAAGCAGAAGAAAAATGTTTGGAATCTCTGTTGTGTTTTGGACTACCAAGAACACCCCACACAACCTGTTTTGTTGCTGTCTCTGTTTCTGAAGACAAACATGACTAATTAGAAGGGAGCTGCTTGGGTGGAACAGACCAGGCTCTGCCTCAAAGCCCAGTGGCAGCGCCAGGTTCACGGTTGGACTTGATGATTTTTAAAGCCCTTTTCCAGCCTAAATGATTTCATGACTGTGTGTTGCCAGAGCTAAAAGTGTGTTCTGTTTTCCTTGCAGGGATTTGGTGCAGAGAGAAAGATCCGCCAGGCTGGTGTTATAGACTGATCCCAACCCCACGGCGACGTTGGGCCGTGCGGTGGGGCTGGCGAAGGGTACTGAATATCTCCCTGTTCACCCCTTCCTCCAAATTCTCAGAAGCTATTCCACCAGTTTTAACACCTTCTCATGTTATGTTTAAAATTAAATTTACGAAACCATTTTAAATTTCTGCACAGTTGCATTCTGGAGAACTTTAAGGTGGCGCCTTATAGTATCACATTTTAGAAGCTTGTTTTGAATGGTGCATTTAACGCAACTGGTAACTGCAATCTCCATTGCCTCTGTGAGTAAACATAGACAGCTCTGCTCGGGCAGACCTTGTGGAATTCTGCACTACAGTTATTATGCTTTATCCTTGTTTTTGGCCAAGGTTTATTATGCCTTAGTGCTCAGTTGCATTATCTTCCTTCCCAAGTGGAAGGGAAGACTCATTCAGCTCACTCTGTTCAAATTCTGAGGAACATGTGAGGGTGGAATAAGTTCTGTTTCTATCAGATGTCCACAAACATTCAGATACCTTGAGTTGATGGCCAAATGTTACAGTGTTTTCCTAGTTCATTTAACTTGACTCCTTTAGCCAGTCCTTAGAGCTCAGTGCAAGTCTCTCCCAGGGTCGGTGGGTTTTGTAGTGTTCTGGAACAGACAGTGCAGAATTTCATAAGGCTGAGGTGTGCCATCAGTGTGGTAATTTAAATATATTTAAAACAATGCACAAATCTGCTGCTGCTTAGAACACTGCAGCTTCTAAACCCAGTTTCTTTTACTGATTTAAATTTAAAAAGAAAGAAGTTGTGCCTGAAGTGGATACATTTTTTTTGTTCTTTTTGCAGCCGGCACCCAGTGTACTGTAAGAGAATACTTAGGCTTTCCATAGCTGTATTGAGACTTTCATCAAGGTGACTAGTTGATGTCTGTGTGCTTTTTTTTTTTGTTTTGTTTATTTTTTTGTTTTATTTTGTTTTATTTTTTGTTTCGGTTTTTTTTTTTTTTTTCCCCTCCCCTGCCCCCCTCCCTCCATTTCCCCAGTCACACTTTATCAAGCAAGAAAACTGAATGATTGGTCTAAGTATTACTTTAACCAAAAAGATCAGGAGTTACTTTTTGGAATAGAGGGCAGTACTGTGGTTTGGTTTGGGTTTGTTATGTTTTGTTTTGTTTTGTTTTGTTTTAATTATTTTGGTTAATTTTTTTTTTTTTTTTTTTTTTTATGGTTTTTTTTTCATGTTACCTCTATTCTCAATTTAGGGTTTTCTTCTCTGGGAGATGCATTATCTTTGTAAAACAAAACATTGCTTTCTCCAATTTTTTTTCTGTTAATGGCAAAGAATGGAAATAGAATAAAGTTTTACTGATTTTGAAAAAAGCCTCGCTGTGCTCAGCCTCTTCTTTCCTCAGTGGGGCTGTGTTAGACCTGTGTTGTCCCCTTCACAGGTTCTGTCCTGGTGCCTCCAATTCTCACACCACCCTGAGGGATTTCTGTGTTTTATTCCAGTTTGCACAAAGCAGGGAGTTCCCCATAAAGGCCCTACCATCAACCCTACACTATTTATACATTATAACAACAGCAGCATTCATTGGTTACAAATGACATCACTTCCAATTAGTGTCCAACCCCCATTTATGAGCTCGCTGCCTTCCCGTTCCCAGCCGTGCCGGGCTCAGCTCTGTTCATTGCCGGGGTGTGTGGCAGGAGGGTCAGTGGGGCGGTGCTGTGATCCCACTGCTGCAATTCCTTTTCCCAGTTCCTGCTCCCTCCCGGGGCCTCTGAGCCAGACCCTTCCTCTTGGGATTGTGGTCTCTTAAAACAGAACGTGAGCCAAGTGCCTTACCCAGAGCTGCCCAGCTCCAGCCATTCATTAACAGCTTCGTAAAAAGCACAAAGCTCGACTTTAATCCCTTTCAAATCCCGAGAGCTCGATGTCATTCCCAATTTCAAAACCACAGCCTGTGGGTTCGGTGGCGTTCCCCCTCTAAAGCCCCCGGGAAATGGCCCCGGTGCCGTTCCCCCTTGAAAGCTCCGGGATGCGGGCCCGGTGCCGTCCCGCGTTTAAAGCCCCGTGCTTCGGGCTCGGCGCCGGTGCCGCCGTGTCCCTCTCCTGTCCCTCCCGTGTCACTCCCGCCCGTGTCCCGCCGTATCCCGCCCTTGTCCCGTCTCTCTCCCGTGTCCCGTCGTGTCCCGCCCGTCTCTCTCCCGTGTCCCGTGTCCCGCTGTGTCCCTCCCGTGTCGCGCCCGTGTCCCGCCCATGTTCCGTGTCCCGCCGTGTCCCTCCTGTGTCGCGTGTCGCGCCCGTGTCCAGTGTCCCGCCCGTCTCTCTCCCGTGTCCCGCCGTGTCCCGCTGTGTCCCGCCCGTCTCTCTCCCGTGTCGTTCTCGTGTCCCGCCGTGTCCCGCCGTGTCCCGCGTCCCGTGTCCCGCCGTGTCCCGCCGTGTCGCGCCCGTGTCCCGTGTCCCGCCCGTCTCTCTCCCGTGTCCCATGTCCCGCCCGTGTCCCGTGTCCCGTGTCCCGCCGTGTCCCGTGTCCCGCCGTGTCCCGCCGTGTCGCGCCCGTGTCGCGTGTGCGGAAGCGGCGCGGGCGGTGACGCGCGGGCGGGAGGCGGAAGCGGCGCGGGGCGATCGCGGGGCGGCGGCGGCGGCGGGGCCGGGCCGGGCCCGGCGAGGCCGCGGGGCCATGACCGAGTACAAGCTGGTCGTGGTGGGCGCCGGCGGCGTGGGCAAGAGCGCGCTGACCATCCAGCTCATCCAGAACCACTTCGTGGACGAGTACGACCCCACCATCGAGGTGCGCGGGGCCGCGGCCGCGGGTGCGGGACCCGGTGCGGCTCGGGGCCGCGGGGCTCGGAGCGCGGGGGAAACTCCGCCGTGCCCAGGGCGCTGCCCGCGCCGGGGCGGGAGCGGATGCGCCGCCGGGTCCCCCCGGCCCGGGGCTCTGGCAGCGGTCCCTCCCCCGTTCTGCCTCGGGCTTCCTAAAGCGGCCACAGGCAACCAAAAAGGCCTCCACGGGTCTGTGCAGGGCGAGGCTCTGCTCACAGGGAGGGTGTTTATGATAGTCTTTTATCTTCTTCTCCTGTCGAGGAATTTCGTTAAAGCAACAGGAGTTCTGTGTTTTGTAACAAAGGATGAGAGGGCTTAGAGTCTCATTTAAAATGGGATCGTTAGGGCATGGTTTAAAATGTGATCGTTTGGGTAATATTTAAAATACTATAGTTTTCGATATTGGTAGTTTTTCATCACAGACAGATGAGATCACAAAGTCCCGACTGGTTTGGGTTGGAAGGGTCCTCAAAGCTCACCCAGTCCCATCCCTGCCATGGCAGGGACACCTTCCACTGTCCCAGGCTGCTCCCAGCCCCGTCCAGCCTGGCCTTGGGCACTGCCAGGGATCCAGGGGCAGCCACAGCTTCTGCAGAACAGCTGGCAAAGCTCCTCCTGCACTTTTATGATTATTTTTACTTTCCACCGGTGCCCCTGGGGTGGCAGGAGCAGTGCAGGGCTCACGGCGGGTGCCCGTGTGTTGCAGGACTCGTACCGCAAGCAGGTGGTGATCGATGGCGAGACGTGCCTGCTGGACATCCTGGACACGGCGGGGCAGGAGGAGTACAGCGCCATGAGGGACCAGTACATGAGGACAGGGGAGGGCTTCCTCTGCGTCTTCGCCATCAACAACAGCAAATCCTTCGCCGACATCAACCTCTACAGGTACAGCTGGGGCTGCCCACGGGCAGGGACGTTGGCTGAATGAAACACTGAAGGGCCTCAGTGAAGGCTCAGGAGCAGACAAATATGAAATCTCCCACTTCTTGCGGGAGGTTTTGTCACTGTTCTGTGCCAGTGCATAGAATCACAACAGGGGTGGGTTGGAAGAGACTTTAGATCTCATCCAGTTCCACCCCTGCCATGGCAGGGACACCTTCCACTGTCCCAGGCTGCTCCCAGCCCCATCCAGCCTGGCCTTGGGCACTGCCAGGGATCCAGGGGCAGCCACAGCTGCTCTGGGCACCCTGTGCCAGGGCCTGCCCACCACCTTTAGTCAGTTAAGACTGAGATGGTTTTTAGGGTTTATTTTGTGTTAATCATTCATCAATCCATATAAATATCTCCAAGGGGTGCCATGAGAACACTGTCAGACTCTTTTCCATGATGCCCAGGGACAGGACAAGGAGCAGTGGCCATAAACTAAACCACAAGAAGTTCCACCTCAACACGAGGAAAAACTTGTTTCTATGAGGGTGACAGAGCCCTGGAGCCAGGGAGTTGTGGAGTCTCCCTGTGTGGACACATTCCAAACCCACCAGCATGTGGTCACCTGTTCCAGGTGATCTTGCCTTGGCAGAGGGGTTGGGCTGGGTGATCTCCAGAGGGCCCTTCCAACCCCAGCTGTTCTGGGATTCTGTGAATCAGGTGCCACTTGCAGCTACAGAATGTCAACTCTAAGAAAATGGGTGAGAAATCCAGAGTGGAGTTATCCATGGACAGAAAATGAAGTGTCCAAAGTGCTTGGCCATCCTGCTGACCCCTGAGGCCCTGCTCACCTTTAATATGTTTTTGTGGCACAAGGTTGTTTGAATACTGAACAAAACCAGTTTTTATATTTGGAAAATACTTCCTAATTTTTTTTTTTTAATTTGCCTTCCTAAAGAGAACAGATCAAGAGAGTGAAGGACTCGGATGACGTGCCCATGGTGCTGGTGGGGAACAAGTGTGATCTGCCCACGAGAACAGTGGACACAAAACAGGCCCAAGAACTGGCAAAAAGCTACGGAATCCCCTTCATAGAGACCTCTGCAAAAACGAGACAGGTGAGGGGCTCCCCCAGGGCCTGACTTCATCCTGGGAAATGCAGCAATGACATTTCCCCATGTGCTTTTGCCTTATTTACAGAAGAAGCATTTTTTTCAATCCCTTTACAGTTTTTAGCTTTTATTTCCCTGCTCACTCTTAGCTTGAAAGAGTTCTGGGCTGGGCCAGTACAGGAATTACTTCAGACTTGCCCTGACTTCCTTTCAAGTGGGTCATGTTGGTAAATAACATAGAGAATAAAAAAAATTCAACTCCCCCTGAAGTTACTAAATAAAACTTAAAAACTAACTAGGGAAAAAAATACTCTAAATAATAAACATAACTACAACCAGTAAATGTAGAGATAAAGAGACCTACAGTGGTTTTGTGGAAAATTATGTAACAAGAAAATATAACACATGCCCAAAAAATGTTAAAATTCACCTTTGCTATCAAACATTCAAATGCAACCACCAAAAACCCCTCTTAATAGACCTCCAAAACCATAAAAAAACCTCCCAATAAGAAATGAATGCCTGCAAAATAATTCCTAAAAAATAATACTTACGTATTAAATAAAAAAACACATTTTAACTATAATAAACAAATACCTCATTACAAAGTCTCACCAAATACACAGAAGAAAAAGAAACCCAGCTGCTTTCTACTGCTTCAAACGATGTTAAAAATTTGATTCCAGCCAATTTCAGCAGCGCTCAGTGCTGGCAGGAGGAGCAGCAGAGTTTCAGCTGCTCTCCCTGGGGAGTGTCAGAGGCTGAGCTCGCTCACCCCAGACCTGCTGGGCTCTCTTGGCTCGTTAATGAAAGCCAATTAACAGATTATGATTGCAGACAGAATTCCCCAGACTGGACTAATGGGCTTCTCCAAAGCCTCCTTGGCCACGTGGGCCTGGCCAGCCAGCCCTGGAGCAGGGGAGCAGAGCAGGGAAGGTACAATTATTGAGCAGCAGCCAGAAAATCCTGAAGAGCTGAATGGTAAGAATTCTAAAATTAGGCAGGGAGTAGCTTGTTTCCTGCATGGAGCCTCCCTGAGATACAATTTTCCATGTTTATTTTAGTGGTTGTTACCCCAGGAGGAGTCAGGCTGGGACATCCATATGGGATTTTTCCTCTTAGGAACCATGGGAGGTGGTGGGTGCTGCTCTTCCTGTAGAATTGTGTCTTTCAAATCCATTAAGGGGTTCTGGGATGGACAGATGAGTGATTTCAAAAGCTTCAGGGAAGAAAATACCTGACCTTGTGTTTGCATTCAGGGTGTGGAAGATGCTTTTTACACCCTGGTGAGGGAGATCCGGCAGTACCGGATGAAGAAGCTCAACAGCAGCGAGGATGGGAACCAGGGCTGCATGGGATTGTCCTGCCTTGTCATGTGAGAAGGTGAGCTGCAGCCCCACTTCTCCATGGCTTCTTTGCCTTCCAGCAGCTGATAAGTGTGGCTGAGAAATGCTGGTTGCTGTAGGTGGGGCTTTCCCCTTTTTTAGAACATATTGATTCCCAGAGATTTGGTTCCTGCAATGTTTTAATGCTCAAAAAAGAAAAATTGCCCTCTAAGTTGGTGACAGAGCTTAAGAAAAGGAATTTTCATTCCTTTTGGCTGATGGGTGGATGGAACAAGATGATCTTTAAGGTTGCTTCCAGCCCAAAACATTCCATGATTTCCAGCAATTCCAGCGGTGTGATTTTCTGTGTCATTCCTTTCTGCCTCCTTCTTTTGGGAAACCATTTGGGCTGTTTGGAGAATGTGTAATTTCTGAAGAAACGCCTTGAAAGAGGGGTGTGCACAGCTGAGTGATGGACTCCTGCTCCCCTCGAGCTGTGTTCCTCTGGAACATGCTGATTCCAGGATTAACCAAATAAAATGGTGCCAATAATGGAATCTGAGTCCACAGGTGGGGGAAATTCCTTTCAACCATTCCCTGAAAGATGTTGCTCATGACTATGAAAACAGCCAGACCAGCTCAGGACTTGCACTGCTGCACTGCACATCCACCCCAGAGCAGGACAGAGCTAATTAGTGCTAATTGGAGGTGCCTTTCTGTTCCAGATGCCAAGAAAACGTGGTTCAGGTGCAGCTGCTGGACGAGCCTCGATCTCCTGTGCTGCCTCTCCTGCTGATCCCTGCAGTGTTTGGGTGCCAGGGACAAACTCTGGGCACCAGAGTTAATTAGCACAAGGTCCTTCTCCGTGCTCCATCTGAAGAGAACATCCATGGCATCTACCTCCCTGCTCAGCTCACGGAGCAGCAGCACCTCGGGATGTGCTGGGATTCTTCTCTCACTGTTACCTGGCTTTGTTCCAGAAGAAAACCAGTCACAAAAGTGAACTATAGAGACTAGATGCTGTGAAAAAGATGACACTTTACCTCTAGAGTAAAAGCTAGAAGTGCTGTGTGTCCCCTGTCTGTTGGATTCCGTGCAGTGCTGTCAGAGGAGTGGCACAGGTAGTGCCACACGGGGTTGTGCCACCAGGAGTGCCCCTGTCCCCTCTCAGCTGGGTGTCTGCTCTCTGTGCACCTGTACAGCAAAAGTGCAACATCTCCAGTGCCAGGAGTGCCACCTACCTGATCCTCCATTTCTGTAATAAAAAGGAAAGCCTTTCCTAAGTGCCTGTTTGCTAAGAAGATTTGAAGTTGTCCCTTGGGTTGAGGAGAACCCCAAGGACTGGAATTTCTTGGGAGCTCGTTGTGTCAAGCAGGCAAGTGTGCTGTGGGTGATCTGGGCCTGACAGGATCCTCCAGCAGGAATTTGGAGGCTGGAAGCTCCAGCAGGCACTTGTGAGACTCTTGGACGAGGGAGGGGACACACTGCATCTGTGTTTTACTTTCTTTGTGGGTGGAACAGTTTATACTCCGTATTGTTTTCCTGCAGCATTCAGATCTCTTCCAAGTTGGACCAAACCTGTCAGCTGTTCATTTTTAACATGAACTGCCAACATTTCTGGGCAGCTTCTCACTAATTAATCTGGTAACTGGAGGTTGCTTTGGACAGCTGCTGTTCAGCTCTCTCTGTAACTTGCAAATTGTTTTATTCTGAATTATTTTCTTACCACAGACTGTAAAGAGTCTCTTCAAAATGTCTCTAGACTGTAAAATGTAGTTGGAATTTCCTTGTCAGGGAAGGAGTGGGGGGCTTGGGGTTGACTCTGTCAGGGGTGCAGAAAGTGGCTGCTCCATCCCTGGCAGTGCCCAAGGCCAGGTTGGACAGGCTTGGGGCAGCCTGGGACAGTGGGAGGTGGGATGGGATGAGCTCTAAGGTCCTTTCCAGCCCAAACCATCCTGGGATTCTGTGATGGAGAGGAAAAGGCTGAGAGCTGCCACAGGCACCTGAGCCAGCTTCTGGTTGCAGCATCCTTGCAAAATGAGGAAGGAAATGAGTTCAGTGATGGCTCCACAGAAGGTGTGGGACAGACTGGTGGAATTCTGGCGAGGAAATTGTGAGCCATTCCCTCCAGCTGAGGGAACTGAGCTGAGCCAGCTGTTCCCAGAACAAAACAGCCTTCCCTGGTTCCCTGGTGCACAGCTGTGGTCACTGCTGCAAAGCAGTGCCCTGGCACGCTGTGTCCTCCCCTGCTCCTTGTGCTGCTGGGGCTGAGTTCTGCCCCTGCTCAGCTGAGCTGAATTCCCAGCGAGGAGGAGGAGGAGGAGGAGGAGGAGGAAGGAGCCCTCAGCCAACAGAGGGAGCATTTGGTCAGTGCCAGGCCAGAGGAGCAGGGCAGTTGCTGCAGGAGGCTCAGTTTCAGGCTGTTGGTGTCAGTCACACATCTTCATTTGGAGGGCTCAGTTTCAAATGGGCACTGGAAATCAGTAAACAGAGAGAGAAGAATTTTTTCCTTTTTATGTTGCTTCCTTCACTACTTACAGTCTTAATTCTCTTCTTGGAATGAAGAGGATCAATCTGCATCACATTTTCTTTATCTGTGATAATCCTTATAAATACTTTTTTCAATTTATTTTAACTTTGACTGATGTGACTGATAAGAATTAAATCCACAAAAAATGTAACATAAAATATCATTTTCCAGCAACGTACACACAATGCCAATGGTGGGCAGAATTTTGGGGACCACTGGCTCGAGTTCAGTTTGTTTGATGTTGCCCAGAGCAGCTGTGGCTGCCCTGCCCATGGGATGAGCTTCAAGGCCCCTTCCAGCCCAAACCATTCCATGAGTGATGTCATGCTGCAGGTTAAACCTGACAGAGCTGCCACCCCTGCACAGCCAGGGCTGAGAAAGCTTTGCCAGGAGGATTTTCTGTGAAAGCCTTCCCTGTGGGTCTGCTCCTGAAGAGGGGTTAATAAAAACACCCCTGGGAAATGAGAAAAAGGAAGGGGCAGTGTGGAGTTTGTGATTCTGTCACCCAGGCCCGTGGATGGGGTTTGATTTCTTGGGAAATGCAGGAATTTGTTTCCTGGCCTGTGGCCATGGGAAGCCTCTGGCATTTGAAGTTTGAAGGGTGTCTGGTCAACCTGGAGAATTATTTGGGTGGAGGTTCATCATAGCAATGCTCCAGACTGCTCAGCATACTCTGGTTGGCATGAAAATGTACCAGCTGTAGCTCCAAAAGCTGGGAATTCTCAGCAACGTGTGGGAACTGACTGGAAAATGCATCTGCTGCTCTTTGCTGTTCCCTTTCTCTTGGGCTCTCTAAAACCTGAAAAGGGAAAAAGCCCTGCTGAGGATAGGTCTGTATTTGTGTCACCTTTGGAACTTCTAGAATGGATTTTAGGACTTTTTCAGTTTTTAGGGTGCTGCAGAGCTGACCTTCACAGGTGACACTCCCAACTCCATCAGTGTAGTTCCAAATCCACAAAAAAAAAGTACAAAATCGGGGCGTTGTACTAGTCAGGAGTGTGAACTGAATGGTTGTAATTTGTTTCCAGCTGCCTCACAGAGAATTCTGGGTTTGGTGGCAGCCAAGAACTGGAAGGACAAAACCCTGTGAACTTTTGGGAAAATTATTTAGAAGATAAGCACAGAAGGTTTTGCACAAGTCAGGTCCCTGGAAAAGGTGGTTTAATAGATTTGGCCCAAATATTGTTATTTAGAACAGCACAACTCTGCACTAGTGCCAAGCTGATTTCACTGCCCTGACTGGGCAGAACAGACATGAACAACTTTTGAGGTAAAATATTAAAATATTAAAAAAGGCTAAAGCTCTTGTTCAGAACTTCCAAGTGCCAATGACTGGAACAAATGTTTCTGTTGCTGTGGCTGAGCACAGCTCAGTGGAGCCAGTGGAATTCTGTGGTTGTTTCTCTGTGTCCTCACTCAAACAACTTTCTTGCTCAAGCAGCTGCTCAGATTCTGTCCTTGTCCTTGCTGGGACTTTGGATTTTAAGCAGGATGTTTAAGCTGACATCATTTTTACTACAGCTCAGCCTTCAAACTGGATTTCAAGCAGCCTCAGGCCTGTGGGGGAAGGAGAACAGTGGAAGTTTGAATCATATTCTGACCTGTCTGTGCTCCACAAAAACCCCAAACCTTGAGTGTGTGCCTGTGTGTAGCCCCCAGGATGGTGGGGAAATGTTGGGATCTGGACTTTTAACCCAAGGGCTAATTTGTTGTTACTTTGTTTAATTATTTGCTTTCAATAATGCATCTCTTTTGGTTTGAATTGAAGTAAATTATTTTGCTTCCTAAATAACTTTTTTAAAGAATAAACTTTGAGTTCTTTGGTTGTTTGGGTTCTGGGCATGGGATCCACGAGTGGCTGACAGGAGGTTTATCACAGTGCCCTCTGCTTTGTCTGTGGGCTGGGATTTAGTCCATTCTGTCACAGGGCAGGCTCAGCTCTATCACAGATGTGCCCTAGAGCATCAATGAGCAGTGAGAGTGGCCTTGAGACTGCCACAGGCTTGGTCCAGAGTCCAGAATTAATGACTTCACCAATCTTTCTGCTGCTGAATCTCTGTTTGCAGTGGGGTCCCTCACGCTGATTTACATTAAAAAAAGTAAATCAGTTCATTACTTGATACTCCAATGGCAAAACCAGCTATTAAATTACTGCTGTGCCCAAATCATGCTCTGTTAGGCTTTTAAATTGCTTGATTCAATCTTCTAAAATACTCCCCTGTTGCCTTCCCTCCTGCAAGAAGGCAAATTGTGTGAGAGCACGCAGTCAGTAAATGTGCTTCAAGGGTGTTTCTCCTCAGACCTCGTGCCAGGCATCTGAGACCTGGAGTCCAACCTGGGTTTTGTGCCAGGAATTTACAAGCAGACCCCCAGGAACAGGGACACACAGCTCCTGCCACTGCAGGTCCAGCCTGACCCCAGAGCATTCACACCCTGGGGTGGGTGCTGAAAACCCGAGGGTTTCGTGGCTTGCAGGGAAGGGTTCCCTGCAATGGGTTTGTTCCCTGGCCCTAGAAAGCAGCTCCCTGCAGAGGAGCTGGTTTTGGCTGTGCCCTGGAACTGATGGGGTCAGTGCAGGGGGTGACTGAGAGCAAGGTGGGGAGAGGAGAATCTGCTGAGGGTGTCCCAGAGCTTGACCAAAGGCCCAGCAGAGCCGGGATGCCCTGGTGGGACCCACCTTATCCCCTCTCTGGTCAGACTCCTCCTCTCCAGGAACTGAAAGCATTTTCCAGCAAAGCTTTCCCCACAGCCCGTGCCAGGAGGTGCCTCCCAGCCTGAGAGCTGCTCTGCCAGGCCCAAGCTAAGGCAGGAGCTCCCTGACCCACCTCGGGCTTGGCTGAGAGCTGCTCTCTCTCAGATACACCTTGGCTGTGGCTCAGCACGTGCAGAACTGATTATCAGATCAACATTAGGACACAAAGCTTGCAAAAGGCAGTTCCTGAAAAGCTCAGGAACAAACTGGGGCTCCTTGCAGCTTCCTTTTGTTTGTTGGATTCAGCTGTGAAGAAGTGAGGACATGTGGGCAGCCCTGTTGGTGAAATCCAGGCTCTCAAACACATCCCTCCCTCAGGAAAAACCTCTGAGCAGCTCAGGTGAGAGCACGTGCAGGTGTGTGGCGCTGCCCCTGTGCTGTGGGTGCAAGGCCAGGCAAGCTGGAGGAAGACCCTGCTCAGACCCAAGCTGCCAAATTTCTGGTCCAACCATTCTTGGCTGGACCTGGGTGGAAGCAGGGCAGCTCAGAGGTAAAAGTGGGGGGTGTGCAGGTACTCCAAAGCCTCTGGGTGTGAATCACTCACTTTCCAGCTGAAAAAGAGTGGGAAGACAGGCTGTTTGTGTCAGTCCTTGAGTTTGCACAGGCCCTGGATCTAACTTTAGCACAGCATGCCCAGGCTTTACTCAGATTTCCACCATGAGCCCACCCAAGCTCACCCCGTGATTAAAAAAGCTGAGGGCTCAAGACACGATCAAGATTCTCTTGAGGAAGATGACCTCTGTATCCTAAAGGTTATTTTTGGTTTCAGATGTGAATCCCAAGATCCCGAGGAGGGTTAAGGGCTGATATAGTCCTTGTGGGAGAGCAAACAAGAGGAGACAGATTTTATAGACCTTGAATGAAACAGTTAAACATTAATGTGGTGTGGAGACTCTCAAACTTGGGGATGGGTGAGAGCAAGAAGAATTCAGAACCTGAAAATTTTCTTAGCATGAGAGGGAGACCAAAGCTGTACCATCATCCCAGCTTTGCCCTGGTGCTGCACCTCTGCAGTTGAAGGGAGGGAAATTTATATTTTTGGGGAATAACAGGGAAGGGGGGGGGGGTAAAATTTCCTAAATTTTGGAGAATTTCTTAATTGTCACCTTCTTAATTGTCTTAATTTCTTAATTTTGAAGTTGTGCCCATCAAATAATGGGAACATCTCTTGCAGAGAGTTTCTGGATGCTGTGGAAATTATCTCAGCTGGAGAAGCTGCACCAGCTCACCTCACTTCACTGGCTGTGCCACAGGATTCCTGTGCTCCTAAGGACAAAATCCATGGCTTGTTACTTCCAGCTCTGTATTTTATCTTATTTGTGCAGGTGACTCTCTCACCTATTCCAGCCTTCTTCTTGGACAAGAGCTTTCCACAGCTGCTCCTGCAAAATGTGCCACAGGAATCCCTTGGATGCAAATATAATTCCAAATAATGCCGTCTGTTCCAGGTGGTTTTTCTGTTCCCTTCAATGCTCTGACCAAAGCCACCCTTTAAACCAGAGCCAGACTCTGCCCAAATGCTTTCTCCTATTCCAGGACAGCTTTTCAACGCCATCAAGAATCAAAGCATAAACAGAGAGAGACTCTGCTTCACCTCAAAACTATTTTATCCTCCTGACCTGTTCAGTTTCACCACTTCCCATCAGGAATCTGAATCAGGAGCTCAGAGTTATCCTGGCAACAGCAGGACACAACAAATTCTGGCCTTTCTCTTCACACAGGAGGTGTTTTCCAGCTGCAGGTGAGATCTGAGGAAGGTTTGAGGACACCCTAAAGGAGGGAACAGCCCTCAAAGCCAAAATGCTGGAAACAACCAGCTTCAGATGAAGCCAGGAGGTGCCTCCCAGCCTGAGAGCTGCTCTGCCAGGCCCAAGCTAAGGCAGGAGCTCCCTGACCCACCTCGGGCTTGGCTGAGAGCTGCTCTCTCTCAGATACACCTTGGCTGTGGCTCAGCACGTGCAGAACTGATTATCAGATCAACATTAGGACACAAAGCTTGCAAAAGGCAGTTCCTGAAAAGCTCAGGAACAAACTGGGGCTCCTTGCAGCTTCCTTTTGTTTGTTGGATTCAGCTGTGAAGAAGTGAGGACATGTGGGCAGCCCTGATGGTGAAATCCCGGCTCTTAAACACATCCCTCCCTCAGGAAAAACCTCTGAGCAGCTCAGTGGTTTGTACCTATCCACAGCCCCTGTTCTGTTTGGGAATTTCCTTTAAACCTTTGGTTCAGCATAGAAGACATCAGGTTTAGTCTTCCTTAAAAGACTGAATTCCACAGACCACATTAGAAAGGTGCAGCTGTCCTGGAAAGCAGAAATCTGGCCAGACACCAGGTGACACTTCACAAAATGTAAAATGCAAACCTTACTTAAAGAAAAAGACTAATCAAATTTGATTAATTAAATTAAATAAAATTTAATTAAATTTGAGCCCTGCTTTCACCTGTTTCAGTGCAAGTGCTTGTGGCTGCACTTTAAATAGTGCTACAGTTGATCTCCACTCTCCTTTTAGAGTGGGAGAGTCTGATTACAGGGAAGGGAAAGCAGTAAAATTAGTGTTGGGCTGCCAGGCAGTCACTTGGCCCCTTGTGCTCGGGAACTCTGGGGTGTTATTGAGTCTCTGCAAACGCTGCTGCGATGTCCCGGGTGAGAATTCCAGGTAGGTCTGAAAGCCAAGTGTGAGCCAAGGGGCCACAGGGCAGGTTCCAGGCCCACAGCCTCAGAGATTTGGATGTGTGGTGTCCAGGGGACCTCACTGGGGCCTTTGGGCATTTTTCTTCCTGCTTGGAGACATTTTTGGATATTGCAGTAAAAAAACTGTGTTATTGTTTAAATCTTCCTCTGCTTTTACTGAAGGAAAATATTGCCTCTCCTGCAGTGTAATGTGTCCTGTAATGCCATCATTAAATCCCTGTGGAAGGGCTCAGAGGGATTTCAGGAATCTCTGGTCACCCTGGTGAAGCTCAGCTGTGGGGAGCTGCAGCCCCGAGGGGATGGGAGCAGGAGCTGGGCAGCAGGAGCAGGGCCAGCCAGGCTCTGCAGGACAGTGCAGAGGGACATGTGGCAGGTGACTGCAGAGCCCTGAGTGATAACAGCACCAAACAGCCCTGATAGGAGCATGTTTGGAATTGCAGGGCTGTGGTGCCAGAGACGCTGTCCCAGCACACGAAGCTGGTGTTAAAGCTTAGCCCTGCACCATCAGTGGGAGGTTGTGAACCTTCCTGAGTGTAATTTCCATCCACTAAAGAGATGAAAGGTCAAACTATACATTTCTGGGATGTTTTGTAGGTAAATAATACGTGGAGTCAGGACTCTGGAGTGTGTGTTCTGCAGGCTGGGCTTTGGGAAGTCAGCAGCTGTGATGCCAGAGCTGCAGCCTGAGCTGCTGGGTCAGAGGGAAAGGGCAGGAGCTGCAGCCTCAAAATGCTGCTGCCACCCTGCCTGAGCAGCAGGGAGGATCTGTGGGACTGCAGTGCCCCAGCTGTCTGACCCTGTTGGGGAATAAGGGGAGCTGTGAGCACAGGGGGATGGAACTCGGCATCTCTGAAATGACCACCCATGCTGAGGGCCACAGAGGAGGGCAGTCAAGGGCAAAAAACAGCAAAGCCTGGTGCTCTGAGTCTCTGGAATAACTGCTTGCCTGGTCAGCAGAAGGCTGTGCTGCCCTCCCTGTGTCCCTGCAGGTGCAGGGAGAGCCCTTCCAGCCCAGCTCAGCCTTAGCACAGGACTGCTGCCTCTCAGGTGTGGAGTGAGAGGATCTGGGTTCTAGAGGATGCTCCACCTTGGGCACTGCAGGGAAAGCAGGGACTGTGCCAGGCAGAAGCTGTGCCAGAGCCACACTGGGCTGGATGGGTGGGATGGAGCTGCAGTGGGGTTTGGTTTGGCAAGGCGCAGCATCCCTCTTTGTGTTCCTCAAAGTGACAACTTCTTCTCTGCCTTTTCCTTCCAGTACCTAAAGGGGCTACAAGAAGGCTGGAGGGACTTCTCACAAGGGCAGGGAATGACAGGACAAGGGGGAATGGTTTTAAGCCAAAGGAGGGTGGGTTTAGATGGGATATTGGGAAGGAATTCCTCCCTGTGAGGGTGGGCAGGCCCTGGCACAGGGTGCCCAGAGCAGCTGTGGCTGCCCCTGGATCCCTGGAAGTGTCCAAGGCCAGGTCGGACAGGGCTTGGAGCAACCTGGGACAATGGAAGGTGTCGCTGCCCATCACATGAGCTTTAAGGTCCCTTCCAACCCAAACCATTCTAGGATGCTCTGATTTTTTTTATAAGGGGAAGGATTTGGCTAAACTTGTACTTTGAAAATCCCTTTTTAAAGACTGATGAGGTGATAAGGCAAAAAGGCTCAGATTTTAAGAGGCTGATCACAACAGCTTTTATTTTGTCTCTGTTTTATCTCAAACAGCAGAACAGAAACGTGAGTATTGCTGGGTTTCTCTATGCTCTGCTAGTGTTACTGCCTAGACATGATCACTGGAACCAAGCAGCAGTTACATGATCATGAAGATCATGTAGATTGTGAAGATCATGTAGATCATGAAGATCATGATCAGGGTGATCCTTCAGCAGCTGGGGAAATGCTGTTTCCTGCCCATCGGTGTTACACAGAATGGTCCCAACTTTTGGTCCTTTGATACAGCACCAAAATATGCAATTTGTTAAATATCATTCTGGCACCCTGAGTGCTGTTGAGAACCCTCTGTCTTGTTCTGCTTTGGTCCTCACCTGTGACCATGTCCTGTGTGACACTCGATGGCGAGGTCCCATCCTTGGGCACCGATCCTCACCTCGCTTCGTGCCGAGCTGCCAAAACCCCCTGTCAGAGCTCCTGTGCTGCCATGCAAACATCTGCTTCTGGGAGCTGCTGCCAGCAGAACCCTTGGGTTCTTGTTTTATGGTGTTCTGTTGGCAGAGGAAGGGCTTTTAACCTTCCTTGTCCTCCTCCATAAAGCTCCAGCCAGCCCTGTGGCAATGGTGGTCCCAGCACCTTTGTAGCACGATGCACGTGGTGGGCAGGGAGTGCCCAGCTGGGAATGCCCTGGCATGGTGGGAGCTGAGTGCTCGGGCTGCCAGCTCTGCCCCCATCCATACCTCTGTCTCCCCCTGACTACTGCAGCAAGTGGATTTTGGGCTCCCTGGAGCTGTAAGGGCTCTGCCAACTTTCCCCTCTTCCTCCCAGTGCATGCTCCCATAACTGCTCTTCCCAAGGACCTGCTTCTCTCTGGGCCTTTTGGCAGCATTCTTGCCCTGTATTTACTTGTCCTGCTGTACTGAGGGTATCAAGGTATGTCTCCAGCCCACCAGGTGTGGCCCAGCCTTGCTGCAAATTTGGGAGGTGGCTCAGAGTCTTCTCTAGGGTGTGAGGGCCACGAGGAAATGGCAGCTGAGCACAGAGCTGCCTGCAAGGGGCACCTGCCTGTTCCAGTGGCTGGGAATCACCTGCCTGTGGGACACTGAACTCCTCTTTGCAGAGATGGACGAGTCCCTGCGCTCCTTCGCCGAGAAGGTCTTTGCCTCCGAGGTGAAGGATGAGGAGGTCAGGGGAGAAATCTCTCATTTTGATGTGGAAGACATCTGCCCCATCTCCCGCCAGGAAATGACAATGCACATGATGCTCCAGGAGGCCAGCTCCACAGTGGAAATGCGGTGAGTTCCCAGGAGCCTGGGCAAGGGGAGGAGCACAGCCTGCACCTCCCGGCCAGAGCAAACAGGGGGGATGTAAATCAAGGCCCTTGGGCACAGCTCACCACACCTGTGGAATAAATCCTTGATAATCCCAGGGCATCTGTCAGGTACTCCAGGATTTCCTCTCCAACTGCTTCCACTGTTGGACAGGAAGACGCCCTTGGCCCATTCTGGGGCCGTCAGCACAGCAATGGCCACAGAGCTGTTGGGGAGGGAGACCTGGGGACTCCGGAAACATGCAACTTCCAAAGCCTGTGGCTACTTTGTGTGCTGTGGCCAGTGCTTCTGGCAGCGCCTGTTTGAGGTGCTCAAAAATCACCAGTGAGCGGGATCATGATGTGCACAGCTGGAACATGGCTGTGGGAAGTGCCCCCGGCCCTGCAGCTCTATGTGACCATGGAACGGGGCCGTTTGCCTGAGCTTTTCTCTGCAGCAGGAAGAAGCTGATCCGCATGAAGACGACTGTGCTGGCACCGCCCGCGGCCCCGGGGGCAGCACCCAGCCTGGCTGTCCCCGAGGAGGCCAGCTCCACCTGCCCCCAGTACCAGACTGTGCCCGACTTCCAGCGGGTGCAGATCACTGGGGATTACGCCTCTGGGGTAGGTACTTCCATGGCTGTTCCCTTTCCACACTGGCCACCCCTCTGGTCCCTGCCTGTCCCTCAGCAGTGCCCAGTGCCCACTTTCAGGGTCAGTTACAGGAGTCTGTACCAGCTGCAGTGGGGAGAGTGTCTGCCAGCTCAGTCTGTGCCTCATAAGCATCTGGGGGTGCCCTGCTGCATCCCTGGGGATCCAGAGCTGAATTCCTCAGCAGGAGCTGTGGGGTGCTGCATATTCCCATGGGGTTCTCCAGGGAGGGCCTGGCAGGGGAGGCTGTGCTCACTCTGTCACATCCTCTCTGCTTGCACACAGCTCTGTCTGAGATCTGTGCATGTCCAAGGATCCCAGAACAGCTGAGGGAAGTCAACAAGCCCTTGGTACAGGCAGGGTCACCTAGAGCCACTTGACCAGGACTGTTACCACATCCCAGGCTAATCCTGCCTCCCTCTCCTCCTCAGCCTCCTGTTACATTGGTGCTGCTTCTAAGAAGCTGCTGGAAGGTTGCTCAGCCTGGAGCTGCCTAACAGAGGGGATGTGGAAATCCCTCCCTGCTCAGGCACTGAGCACATTCCCTCTGCCATGACTGTCCTAGCTGGGAGTGCTGATTTCCTGACCTACTCCATTCCAGTCTCTTCTGACTGCCCAAAACACTTGTCTGTGCAGTAAATCAAAAACCATTGACACACAGGGTTAGTGCATGTTGTTGTTCCCGCTTCAGTTTCAGCCCAGGCTCCAAAAATAGCTTTAATGTTTTGCCCAGGCCTGGCTTCCATTTCAGGGTCAATTACTGATTGCAGTGAGGAATGTAAGAGGGGGTGACATCAAAATTCCCTGGTTCTGCAACCAGGAGCTTCCCTTTGTCATGCCTGGGTCTCTGCCTATCATCCCTTCCTCGCCCTGCTCAGGCAGAGCTGTGGGACATTGATATGATACGATATATGAAATTATGAGATATATGAGATATGATTACATGATATGGCAAGAAAGTTGGAGAGGGACTTTTTACAATACCATGTAGTGACAGGACAAGGGGGAATGGCTTCCCACTGTCTGAGGGCAGGGTTAGATGGGATCTTGGGAAGGAATTCTTCCCTGTGAGGGTGCCCTGGCACAGGTTGCCCAGAGAAGCTGTGGCTGCTCCATTCCTGGAAGTGTCCAAGGCCAGGTTGGATGGGGCTGGGAGCACCCTGGGACAGTGGAATGTGTCCCTGCCCACAGCAGGGGCTAGAACAAGATGAGATTTAGGATCCCTTCCAGCCCAAACCGGTTTTTGACATTTATCTTGCCGTGACCAAAATCTCCCTCTACCTGGGTGCACCAGGATGTCTCTTGGACACACTCACGTTCCAGCTGTGTGGTTGCCTTCAGCATCCCCTCCCCTGCAGGTGACAGTGGAAGACTTTGAAGTGGTGTGCAGGGGCCTGTACCGGGCGCTGTGCATCCGGGAGAAGAACATGCAGCAGTCGCTGCAGAGGTTCCCCAAGACACCCTCGCAGTACCTGCGCGCCATCGAGGGCAAGCCCTGGAAACCCAGTGACCTTGGCCCAGGTACAGCCAGGCACCCCAGGGGCTTCCTCTGCCTTCAGCATGGGGCTGGACTCAGGACTCTCAGGCCCCTCCTTGGTGTCACAGTGCTGGGGTGTCCCTGCCTGCTGCGTGGAGTGGGGGAGCAAGGCAGGCCTGGGAGGTTTGGGCTGGCAGCCTTATGGAATTCTCCTTTTGCTGCAGTGTTCACCCCGCCAGTGAAGGATGGACAGGATCCCCTTGACAGTGGGAAGCTCCCTGAGGACCTGGGATACCACGTGCAGATGAAGGATGGGATAGTTTATGTCTACGCAGACAAGGCAGCAGCTGAGAGAAATGAGCCAAAGGACCTGCCCTACCCCAGCCTCGAGCACTTCATTGATGACATGAACTTCCTCTTGGTCCTGATTGCACAGGGGCCTGTGTAAGTGCACAACCCACCAGGCTCTGCCTTGGTGGGCAGAGGGAGGTCAGGGCAACCCCTCCCTTTCCTGGCAAGAGGGAAGAACCTGCTGGTGACACACCTGGCCGTGCAAGTGTCCTCAGCACTTGTCAGCCCTCCTGGTTTGGGTCTTTAGCAAAGCAGCACTCAGGGGCTGGAGACAGGACCTGCAGGTAGGCTCCCAGCTGGCCAGCCTTCCTTCAGAGCTCTGTAATGGAGCCAAGGGAGGCACCTCAGGGGAGCAGGGCTGGGCAGCATGAGCTCCTCCACTCCAGGTGGAATCTGTGTCCCCGTGCCGAGGGGTGAGAGCCCAGTGACTCTTCTGCCCTTTGCTCTCACCAGGAAGACCTACGCTCACCGGCGCCTCAAGTTCCTCTCGTCCAAGTTCCAAGTGCATGAAATGCTCAATGAGATGGAGGAGATGAAGGAGCTGAAGAACAACCCCCACCGTGACTTCTACAACTGCAGGAAGGTAAAAGGCAAGGCTTAGAGCCCCAGGGACCCTGGAGAGGAGCTGTTATGGTGCCTGCCCCTCCCTGGGAACTGATGTTAAGAGTCCACGTCTGTAGCAGCAGCATTGCTCCTGTGAATGGGATGTGCTGTCTTCAATGCTCTTGGCAAAGTTGTTCCCTCTGGCTGTGTTCACCTGCTGGGCTGAGCCCTGCTCCCCACACAACGTGCTCACCTGAGGGGTTTGTTCACCCCCCTGGGATGGTACCTGAGCATCCCAGCTTGAAGCTGTCCTATCGGTGCTGGGATCCCTGACTTGCGAAGACTGATGTGCAGCTCTCCAATGATTTCAGAAGGCTAATTAATTACTTTATTATACTATATTATACTATAACTTTATTACGCTATATTACACTTACAAGAACTATCACTAACTACCTAACTAGAAAACCCGTGACTCTCTCCTGAGAGTCCCGACACACACGTGGATCCAATTGGTCAATGAATCCAAAACACCATCACCAGAATCCAATCAAGCAGTCACCTTGGGTAAACAGTCTCCATATCACGTTCCACATGGGCACAAACAGGAGCAGCCAATGAGATAAGAATTGTTTTGATTCTCTTTGCTTCTCTCGCAGCTTCTCTCAGGAGAAATCCTGAGAAAGCCAAGTCTCTCTCTGTTCAGAGGACATGTGAATACCACACTGTCCCTCTGTTTTCCCAGGTGGACACACACATCCATGCTGCAGCCTGCATGAACCAGAAGCACCTTCTGCGTTTCATCAAGAAGTCCTACTGTGTGGATGCTGACCGCGTGGTCTATGATGCCAAGGGCAAACAGCTCACCCTGAAACAGCTTTTCCAGCAGCTCAAACTGCACCCCTACGACCTGACAGTGGACTCCCTGGATGTCCATGCTGTAAGTGGTAGGACATCTAGTGTAAGATCACTCTTGGGCCACTCTTCCCCCCATGGCTCTTGCCTTCCCTATGCACCCACACTTGTTGCATGCATTAATATTTGTGTCAGGAGCTCCTGGTTATGCCGTTTTTGGTGGTTTGGCTCAGCCCCTGCTCCCTGCCAAGCTGTGAGGGCAGTGTTTGAACCTGATCTCCCTGCCCCAGGGCCGGCAGACATTTCAGCGCTTTGACAAGTTCAATGACAAGTACAACCCCGTGGGGGCCAGCGAGCTGCGGGACCTCTACCTGAAGACGGAGAACGCCATCAACGGCGAGTATTTTGCTACCATCATCAAGGTATGGAGAGAGGGGAGGAGAACAGGGTGAAGATGTGCTGCTGCTGTGGCTTCGCTTGCCATGGTGTGCTCTGGTTTGCAGGAGGTTGGCTCTGACCTGGAGGATGCCAAGTACCAGCACACGGAGCCCCGGCTCTCGATCTACGGGCGCTCGCCTAAGGAGTGGGCCAAGCTGGCCAGCTGGTTCAACACCCACCGGGTCTATTCCCCCAACATGAAGTGGATGATCCAAATTCCCAGGATTTAGTACGTGCTGTGGGGCTGAGGGAGCACTGTGCCTTATAGATCCCTCATCCCCGAAAGGGTTCTGGGGACAGTGGGCTGTGTTGTCCCTCTGGTAGCTATTAATCCCTGTCTCTGTCCACAGTGATGTGTTCAGGTCTAAGAATTTCCTTCCCCACTTTGGGAAAATGCTGGAATATATCTTTGTTCCTGTGTTTGAGGCAACTGTCAATCCCCAAGCCCACAAAGAGCTGAGTGTCTTTCTACGCCACGTGAGTGTCACCTGGTGATGTTGTCAGGTGTGGGGAGGACTCACATTCCTGTTGGTGCACAAGAAATGGGGTATTGGCCCTGACGCGGAAACGCCGTCAGTGGGCCGGGGTCTGCCTCAGTCTGGTGAAGGGAGGTGTGGCCAGAAGTGCGGGGAGGGGTCAGACTGCTTGGGCTGGCTGCTGCGGGGCTGTGGATTGTCATCCACTCATCTCCTGGGGAGGTGTGAGCTTTATTCCTGGTCCTGGACAGTGCTTGGGGGGTGTGAGGAGTGAGGTCTGCAGCCTTGCCCGACCCTGCCCTTGGGGGGCACAGGGGCAGAGCCGGGCTCTGGTGAGCTGTGGTGGGGCAGAGTGAGCCCACCTGGGCATGATGAGGTGGGGAGTGTGAGATGCACCTCTTTTGTCCCCTTGTCAAGCAGATCACGGGCTTTGACAGCGTGGATGATGAATCCAAGCACAGTGGGCACATGTTCAGCACTAAAAGCCCAAAGCCAGAGGAGTGGACTTCCCAGAAGAACCCATCCTACACCTACTACATCTACTACATGTACGCCAACATCCTGGTGCTGAACAACCTGCGCAGGTGAGGCCTGGGATCTGCCAAGGGGCTGCCTCGTGCCTTGCCTCAGTTCTTTGATTGTTGGTGTGGAAGAAGTGGGGCTCTCCTCACTCTGTATTTGGAGCATCACATCCCAGAGCAATCCAGACCCCCCTTGTTAGGAGGGGTGATGGACTGGGAGAAAGTTCAGGGATTGCAGAGATGTAGCTATTGCACACACAGAGGAGGAAAGAGAAGGAGTAATGTGCTCCTAGGTCAAGCTGGATTCCTGGGGACTCATGGCAGGGGCAGAGCTGGGCCTGAAGTTGGGTCCAGCCACCCAACCCTGCTGTTTGCCCGCTCTGAGTGCTCCTTCCCTGTGCCCAGGCAGCGTGGCATGAACACGTTCCTGTTCCGCCCGCACTGCGGCGAGGCCGGGGCCATCACACACCTGCTGGCAGCCTTCATGACAGCTGATAACATCTCCCACGGGCTCAACCTCAAGAAGGTACGTGGAGCAGGCTGCCAGGAGCAGCCCATGCATGGCAGAGCAGAAGTGCTCACACTGCCTCAGGTAGCTGGCAGTTACCTGTGCCTCTGCTTTACACGGACGCAGCCTGGCTTCAGGCAGATGTTAAGTGGTTCTCTGGGCTTCTCCAGGCATGTTTGGGGATGTGGCTGAGCAGTGTATTAGATTTTGGGGGTTTAGCCTCACAGACCTATCATAGAATATGATTGTTATCACTGGAGCCAGCTAAGTTTGATATCAGACAGCTCAGCCTCTTGTGCTCCTTAGCCTGAAGCATTGATTGCTGGCTGGCCCATCTCTCTCCTTGCACACAATTCCCTGGCTGGGACCGGCCTGATCTGAGGAGTGACCCTGGAGAGGTGGAAGGTGCAGTAACTTTGTCCCTAACGTGGTACCTCTGCTCCTCTCTGCAGAGCCCGGTGCTGCAGTATCTGTACTTCCTTGCCCGAATTCCCATTGCCATGTCCCCACTCAGCAACAACAGCCTCTTCCTGGAGTACGCCAAGAATCCCTTGCTTGACTTCCACCAGAAAGGGCTCATGGTGTCCCTTTCTACAGATGACCCCATGCAGTTTCACTACACCAAGGTACAGTGTGAGCTGAGCACTGGGGCTGGGACTGTGGGGTTGGCACTGTGTGGGCTTCGGTTTTTTTGGAAGCCAGTGGCACTTGCAGAGGGTCCAGCAGGTAAGATATTAGGAAAAATTTCTTTACTGAAACAGGGGTCAAGCATCTGAACAGGCTGCCCAGGGCAGCGGTGCCTGGAAGTTTTAAAAAAATGAGAAAACCATATCTTTGTGATATGGTTTAGTGGGCATGGGAGTGTTGGTTGAAGGTGGCATAACTCCTGCAGAGCAGGGGCTGTGCTGGCAGAGGCTGCTGACCCCTAACCCTGTGCTGCAGGAGCCCCTCATGGAGGAGTACGCCATCGCTGCGCAGGTGTTCAAGCTCAGCACTTGTGACATGTGTGAGATCGCCAGGAACAGCGTCCTGCAGTGCGGCCTGTCCCACGAGGTGGGTGTCCTGTCCCCTGAGGGGTGTGTCCTGCAGTGTGTCCTGTCCCACGAGGTGGGTGTCCTGCCCCCTGAGAGGTGTGTCCTGCAGTGTGTCCTGTCCCATGACGGGTGTCCTGTCCCCTGAGGGGTGTGTCCTGCAGTCTATCCTGCCCCATGACGGGTGTCCTACCCCATGAGGGGTGTGTCCTGCAGCGTGTCCCGCCCCATGAGGGGTATCCTGTCCCATGAGGTGTGTCCTGCAGTGTATCCTGCCCCATGAGGGATGTCCGGTCCCATGAGGTGTGTCCTGCAGTCTGTCCTACCCCATGAGGGGTGTCTTGTCCCATGAGGTGTGTCCTGCAGTGTATCCTGTCCCATGAGAGGTGTGTCCTGTCCCATGAGGTGTGTCCTGCAGTGTATCCTGTCCCATGAGAGGTGTGTCCTGTCCCATGAGAGGTGTGTCCTGCAGTCTGTCCTGCCCCATGAGGGGTGTCTTGTCCCATGAGGTGTGTCCTGCAGTGTATCCTGTCCCATGAGGGATGTCCTGTCCCATGAGGTGTGTCCTGCAGTCTGTCCTGCCCCATGAGGTGTGTCCTGCAGTGTATCCTGCCCCATGAGAGGTGTGTCCTGTAATGTGTCCTGTCCCTCAAGCTGGGTGTTCTGCAGTGTCTCATATCCCACGAGGTGTGTCCTGTCCCACGCAGTGGTGTCCTGCAGTATGTCCTGTCCCGTGAGGTGTGTCCTCTCCCACATCGTGGGTGTCCTGTCCCATGAAGGAGGTGTCTTTCCCACGCAGGGGGTGTCCTGCAGTGTCTCCTGTCACACGAGGTGTGTGTCCTTCTGGGGAGGTCCTGCCCACGGCCTGAGAATGGCGACCAGCTCCGCTCGTGGGCTCAGGGCTTCCCTCGGGCGCTGCCAGCGGGCTTTCTGAGGTCGGTACCGCTGTCTTTGCCTCTGGCAGGAGAAAGTGAAGTTCCTGGGTGAAAACTACCAGGAAGACGGGCCCGATGGCAACGACATACGGAAAACGAACGTGGCCCAGATCCGCGTGGCCTATCGCTACGAGACCTGGTGCTACGAGCTCAACCTCATCGCCGAGGGGCTGAAGAGCGAATAGGCGGGGGCCGGACCGCGGGGCCGGGGCAGTGCCGGACTGTGAGGGGGGCCGGGGCCGGGCCGGGCCGGGCCGGACTGTGAGGCCCCGGGGCAGCGCAGTAAAACCCCGTCTGTGAAGCGGCTCCGAGCGCCTGAGGGAGAGGGGGCGGGACCGTCGCCTGAGTGACAGCCACGCCAGCCAATAGGCGATGGCTCTGTGCGCCCTGGGCCGGGGTGTGGGGGTGGGATCTTACTGGAGTGACAGCCACAGCAGCCAATGGACGGCGGCTCCGTGAGCGCCGGGTGTGTCCTGCGGGAGCGGGCCGAGGCCGCGGAGAGACGGGACGGGGCGCGGCGGGGGCGGGGCCTCTTTCTGAGTGACGGTCACATCAACCAACGGAAAATGGCTTCGGGCGCTCTGGGGCGGGGAGGAGGCGGGATCGCCGGTTGAGTGATGGCTACAGCAGCCAATGGGAGGTGGTTCCGTGCGCGCCGGGAGCGTCCTGCGGGAGCGGGGCCGGGAGCGGGCCGAGGCCGCGGTGAGACGGGGCGGGGGGCAGCGGGACCGGGCGGGGGCTACTCCGGGAGGGCGAGCGGGTGGCCCGGGGTTTGGGGCTTCCCGCAGTGGCAGCCGAGCTCGGGGCTGCGGGCCTCGAGGGGTGCCCGTGTCCCGGCTGCGGACAGGCGGGCAGCGGCCGGTGCAGCATCTTGCCCGTGTCTGAGGGGCCGTTGGAAGCAGGTGCCTGCTCCAGCTGCCCGCAGGAGACCCGGCTCGCCAGGGCAGCCGGGGTTGGGGTGGGCTCGTCTCCCCCACTCGTGCAGATGCCTGCGGGGGGGGTGTCCGGTGATGGGCGCAGGCGGACACACGGGAGGGCCCCGCTGGCCGTCGGGGAACGCTTCTCGCGGTGAGGGCGATGGAGCCTGGGCTGCCCAGGGCTGCTGCAGGGTGTCTCCCCGCGGGATGTCCAAAAGCCGTCCTGCTGTGGGTGCCCTGTCTGAGCAGAGCGGGTCGCTCCTGCAGAGGGTCTCTCCCCCCGCAGCCCTCTGGTTCTGAACGGGGCTTTGCGCACCGCTGGGCTGTGCTGGTTCAGGTCTCACTGGATGTTTGTGCTTTGCTGCACTGAGGTGCGGGGGCTGGGTGGGTACAGAGCTCCAGCTCGCTGCATACACACACACACAGCCCTCTGTTCCAGTGATATGGCCTGCCTGGGAGGGTACCTGGCTGTGACAGAGCCCAGGCACTGGTGCAACAATTCCTCCTCGCAGCTGGGACCGGCATCAGCGAGTGATGGAAGGAAAGTAGGGAAGTTGCAGGAAAACCAGCCCCTGGAAATGTGTATTTGAGCACTGGTGGCTAAAGGATCTGACCTGGATGTGACCTTGAGTTCTAGTGCTGTCCATTGCTGCTTGGCAAAATTTTTATCTCAGTCTTCCAGTTGTAATAATCTAATATGGATATGACTCAGTGGGCAGCTCTGGAACACATTATCTGAATGGTGTCTGAGAGGTTTTCTGGTGCTGCCTTAGTCTGCACCCTTTGAACCTCCTGGGGCAGCTGCCTCGGTGCTGCTGAGACATTCCCAAAGGAATGAGTGGTTGGCTGTGGCCCCACACAGCCTGTCAGGGGTGGCCCATGTAAAGCCACACAGGTTTTGTGACTTTCCTTTGGAACCTCACCTCTGATGGTGGCACCAAGGAAGTGCTCCAGGATAAGTCATGACTGATTTTTAACTCCATGCCCAGCTTGTGCCTTATGTCTGGTGTGCAGCTGCAGCATTCTGGGGCTGGCAGCCAGCCCGGGGTGTAGGGGCTGAGTCAACTGCTGTTGTCAGTATTGCTACCCTGGGCATTCAGATACTGTGAGTCAGGTTAAAAACCCACGACTTTAAAAATAGTACATTGTGGGTTCTGTCCATGTGCACCCTGGTGTAGCAGCCTTCAGGGCTTACATGTTGGAAGTGCTCTGGTTTGGGGTATTTTTATGTCTTGAGGAAAAACTTGCTTTCAAGAAGTTGAATTTCATCACTTTAGAAAAGGACAGTCAGTAGAAAAGTCTTAGGACCCATGAGGGTCAGACTTAACCTCCTTTTGTTGTATAATTGGGATTAGCAGCACATTTTCTGTGTCCAGGGGCTGTGTACATGTGTGTACATGTGTACATGTGGCCATGTATCTGATGAGGCAGAACTGCCTCAGCAGGAGATGCAGCAGCATGGAAGGAGTTAATACCTCGTGGTTAGAGTAGCTTTGTATCGAGTTGGAAATGACTAAGCACTCTGCATTCCTGGAGAGTTACTTATTTTGATATAAAATCATCTTGTTTGGTACTGCCCATGTCTTTGAGACATCAGCATGGCAGAGCTGTTCAGAGGAGCTTCAGGGTTGTTCTGGAGAGGAACAGGATGGGAGTAGCTGAGAGCTCTGGAAGGGGTCCTTTCCCTCCAGGAACGAGCTGCCAGCTTCCCTAGGCTGCACAAGACCAGAAAGTGCTTTTTATTTGCCTGCTAACACAGGAGGCTTGGCGACAAGGGCTCTGGGGTGGTTTAGGACTGCACAGCTTTCACAAAAGGACTGAGATTGCCTCAGAGCTGCACGGGCTGGTCCAGGCGGTGTTTGTGTTCCCAGGAGCAGGACAAGGTAAGCTGCTGTGTCAGTGCCTCTGTTCTCTCTGTGCCTCTGCTGCAGGGTGCTCGGGGTGCTGGGGGTTCCAGCAGCACAGCTGGTGAGGGGGCCTGACCTCAGCACTAGGCAGGGATTTATTCTGGAACAGCAGAGCTGGCAGCTTTCTCTCCTTGGGAATGTGGTTTCAGGAAATGGAATTGTCTCCAGGCTTTGCATGGAAAATGTGTAGTGTGCTCTCTGGATTTCAGGGCTGGAAAAAGAGTCAGGGCTACCTGTCATGTGCTGGGAACGTGCCTTATTTTTCTGCTTTGGGAGCTTCCAAACAGCGTGGGTCAGAGAGGCAGTGATTTGGCAGAAATGAGTGATGTTTTGTCTAGAAATTATGTCATTTTCCCCCAGACTGCTGCTTCCAGTGAAATTATTCAGTATTCTTAACTTCACTGATCTCCTCTAAGTCCTGATGCAGTAAGGATGATAAATTTGGCTTCTCTGGAAATACTGGGAAGTGCACTGGGGCCACTGAAGGAGTTTGGAAGGGGAGGTCAGGATGGAAGCAGTCACAAGTCTGGTTATTCTGTGACAGGAGTGATTTGTACAGTGCTTGATACAAGTGCTGGCTGCCTGACCCAGGTGGTCTCTGCCAGCTCTGTGTCCCTGAACCGTCTTTTAGCCTGTCCTGGACTACATTTAAGAGTTACTTAACTTGGATCACACCACCTCAGTGTGCTCTTTCTTCACCAAAGATCAGTCTCTACCCTTGCCTGGGCTCACGTGATGAGCTGAGATTAAACGCCTGGTTCTTGATAGCAAGCCTGGGCAGGTGAAAAGCTGCATTCCTCTCTTCCTTGCATGGATATTTTGGAAGAGACAGTCCAGGGAGCAGAACTGAGCAGAGAACTTTATGTTTGTGCTCAACTGTCTGTGGATCCCATTCCTGCATGTCCAAGGCTGGGTTGGAAAGGGCTTGGAGCAACATGGGGCAGTGGAAGGAGTCCCTGCCATGGCAGGGGGTGGAAGGAGATGAGCTTTAAGGTTCCTTCCAGTCCGGTCCAACCCAACCCAACCCAACCCATTCTGGGATTCTGGAATTCCATGTGCTGGCCAAGGCTGAGCTTCTCCACATTTCTCAGCTCCTGGTTGTGCCTTACCATGGCAGCAGGGACCTGGGCAGGGGGAGAGGGCAGGAGCATTAGGCCTTGACTTCAGCCATGGCTTGAGATGAGGAAGCAGAAATTGATCTGTCTGTCTGTCTGGCTGTCTGTCTGGCTGTCTGAGGAAGCTGCAGCACAGGCAGTTTTTGTTGCAGCCTTCCCGACGTGAGCCGTGGCAGGAAGGACGTGGGGTGGGCTGGCAGCCAGCAGAGCTGCCCAGCTTGGGCACAGCAAGGGTGGACCCACCTGGAAAGCTGTGAAGGGCTACTCAGCCTCCTCTGTGCAGTCATTTGTCCTCATGGATGGTGGTGCATCTCAGGGAAAAGTTCTTCCCCCAGAGGGTGCTGGGCACTGCCCAGGCTCCCCAGGGAATGTGCACGGCCCCGAGGCTGCCAGAGCTCCAGGAGTGTCCTGTGCAGGGCCAGGAGTTGGACAGGATGATCCTTGTGGTTCCCTTCCAGGCATATTCCATGATTCTCTGCCAGGCTGCTCCCGGAGGAGCTCACAGCTGGAGATTTAGGAGAAAGCAGCCAGTGCTGTTGGAAACCAAGCAGCTGTGGGCACGGGCTGTGAGTGCAGGTGCTGGACTGTGGATAAGCCCAGTCCTGTGGATAAACCCCTGCTCCACCCCTCGGGGTCCTTTGGGTTCTGCTCCCTGTGCCGCCCCTGTATCCAGCAGTGCTGGGTTTGAAGGCTTGGCAGGCCCTGGAGGATCCTGGTGTGAAGCTGGGCTGCTGGGGAGGCTGTTTGAGCCCTGTCCCCGCCCCAGCTGTCCCCAGCAGAGCCTGTCCTTTGCCAGCCAGGTCCTGGGGAGCATCCTGGAGCTGCAGCAGTTGAGTGGCACAGCAGAGGGAAAGCTGCTTTCCTGTCTGCTAATCAGGGCTGTGCAGACAGGGATTGAGGAAGGATGGCTCTGCTCTGGCTCAGGATGTTTTGGCAACAATGCCTATTTATAGGAGAGGGCAGGGACCCCTTGCTGCTGTGGGAAGAGGGTCTCCAGTGGCTACGGAAGCACTGAGGATAGGCTGGAATGCTGATGATGGAGCAAATATCCCCAGCTCAGGGCTTACCCAGATTGTCCAAGTTTATCCCCTTCACTGCTGAGTGGCAGAGTTACCAGCAGCTGTCTGGGACAATGGATTGAGCAATTCCAGCCTGCAGGAACACACACTGTGGAGACAGGGAGCTGCTTCCCACAGCAACTGTGCTGCTTTGGCAGAGGGGGAGAGTGCAGCAGAGCCAAGGCTTGGTGCCATGTGTGCCCAAACCATCCCTGAACTGCCTGGGAGCCCTGGGATGTCCTTGACCAGTGAGCTTTCTCACTAGTGCTGTCAAGTAGATCTGCCAAGGCCAGTGTTTTACTTTTAATTGCACTGCAGATGCCTCTGCCAAGCAGATCAGCAGCTCCAGGAATAACCCTGAGCCCTGGGATTTGAGGTGTGGTCCCAGCAGTGGGCTGGGTGCGGGTCTGCTGTGGTGGGGGCTCTCCACACCCAGCCTGGAGAGTGGGACATGACCCCTTGCCAGGCAGGTTTAAGCTCCTGTGGCTCCCAGCGTGGTTTGCTGCCCATCCCTGGCTCTGCCCACTCTGCCAGGCTGTGGTGACTCAGTGCTGGCCGGGTGTGGTGGCAGTGGCTGTGGAGGACACGTGCCCAGGGTGGCAGTGGCAGCTGCCTGGCTCTGTCAGCTGGAGCCTGAGCACAGGCTTGGTGAGACTCTGGCCCCTGGTCCCACCTGGAGCAGGTCTGGCTGCTTTCTGCAGGGATCCTCTGCTTTTGTGCATGTGTGGAATTCTGCTGTTTCCCTGCCTTTTGCAGGGACACGGCTTGGTGCCAGGGGAATGTTACCAGAGCCAGCGTGGCCCCTGGCCTGAGCTGAGCACTTATCTCCTGCTGCAAACGGAGGTTGTTAAATACAGCTGGAGGGTTGGAACTTCTGCAATGGGATAATTGCCCAGAGGAAGGGAGGAACTGTTAGAGCCTATGGGCTGCTGTCTTCTGTCCAGGATGAGTTTTCACCTGTGCTGGCACATCTGGGAATATTGGGATGCTTTGTGAGCTACACACAGAGCCAAAGGGCTCCAAGGCTGAGGATTCCACCACACATGAGGTGTCTGTACTGAGGCCATGCTGGACCTGCAGGTGCTGACTCTGTACAGCCACAGCAGTTCTCCCTGGTGGTTTCACCTGCATTCCTTGCTGGATTATCTGGAGGATGTGTGCTGCATCCCCTGGATTACATGTGTGGGAAATCTCAAAGAGCACAGCTCCTGTTTGTGCAGGCTCTGCTTGGCTAGGAGAAGCCAGAGTGTTTCTTTCTTCTTTCTTCCTTCTCTGTTGATCTAAACATGGGGTGATTTTTCACTTGAAGATGAGGACTCGCCTATTTCTTCTGCCTTTTGAAACTCCCCTGGCTGCAAGCCACAGGCTGGGCACCACTGCCCTCCAGTCTCTTGGAAGGCAAATTTAGGTCAGGTGTTGACAAACAGAACACCAGGCAGGTTTTCACTTGTGCTGTGGAGCAAGAGAGCACTTCTGGGAGGAGGATGAACTGCCAGAGTCAGGCTCTTCCCCAGCCACCACAGCTCTTCTGGTCCTGTGTGAAGCAACAGCCCCTCTCTGGAGAAGCAGATGTGGTTCCTTTTTTCTAGAGCTGCCCTGGTGCCTCCTGTCCTGCTGTGGCTCTGCTGAGTGGGGAGCTCAGGTGCCACAGGGATTTGTCTCTACTGCCTGAGCATCAGGAGGAGCTGCACTCCTGCAGAAGGGCTGGCTGAGATCCATGCTGCTGTGTTCCTGTGCCATTAAATAACTTCCTTGAGTTTGCATGCCTGGGATCCCTCAGGGTGTTTTGTGCCTGCTGTGTTTGTTTTTTAGGCCGGTGAAGCCTCAGCTCCCTTTGGATGTGTGCACAAACAGCCCCTGTGGGGAGCGAGCTCTGGAAGCCTGTCCCGAGCACGTGATGGATGTGATTTGGGGAGGAATGTTCTGCAGCAGCTGCCAGGGAGCAGCTGGGACTTCGGGGTGGGGAGCATGGCTGGGGTGCAGCTGATGATGGCTCTTGTTTTTGCCCACAGGTGGGAGCTGCCAGCCCGGACTCTGTGACACCGCTGGGCACTTTGGAGCGTGGTGCCAGCTTTGATGTGTGCAGGACACGGGAGGACGTGGCCGGGGCTGGCCATGGGCTGTGTGTGAGCCCTCTGGCCCTGCCATGCACCCCGTGGGGGCTGGGGACAGCAGCTTCTCCCGTGTGGCCGTGCAGAGCCAGACCCTGTCCCGCAGCCACTGCCGCAACATCAAGCAGAAGATCTCCCAGTGGGAGGGCAGGGCACGGGGCTGCCCCAGCAAGGACAGGCAGCAGCCTAAAGACTTTGGAGTAAAGTATGATCCCAGCTGCAATGCACTACCCAAAGTGAAGGCAGAATGCACAGAGAATGGCAGAAGGGCTGGGTCCAAAGATCCAAAGAGCCTGGGGCTGGATTTCAGGGAAGATGCACGGAGCTGCTGGCAGACTGGGGGCTGTGGTGGCTCAGCTTCCCGAGCCAAGGAGAAAGGAGAGGGGCAAACAGGCTTCCTGGCCCCCGGGGTGACACTGCCCCCAGGGAACTTCTATACCTCACAAGCTCTGTGGAGGAGAGCAGATCCCCCCCTGCCTGGCAGAACCTCTCCTGTTCCCTTGGACCTCCAGAGGGAGCGAGGCAGCACTGGCACCACGGAAAGAGAACTGCAAATCAAAGGAGTGGACACACTCTGCAGGGCAGAGAGGAGCTTGAGAAACATTTACTCTGAGGTTGAGGGGCAAGAGGAGGAGGCAGCTCCTGATCCACCACCCAAACCCCGCAGGACTTTCCGCTACCTGGCAGAGAAGGGTGCTGGTGGTCGTAGAGATGCCAGTGCCACCAGGGAAGTTCCCCTGCAAAAGCAGTGTGGAAAGGACTTGGTGTCATCCTCCAACAGCCCTGAGAAGAAAATAGCCAGCAGGAGGATCAGAGGGAGAGCCCAGAGGTACATAATCCATCTCTTGTGTCTGAAACATTTCCTTAAATCACTTTCTAGATGGGTTTAAGCAGCTTGCTTGGCATGATGTCCTTGTGGAGGTGCTGCTAGTGATGGTGCCTCTTTTCATGGGGAAAGGATATTCCTGGGTGAAAGTATCCTGCTTTTGCTGCTGACAGTCTTGCAAAGAAGGCTCCAGGTTCCAAACAGAAGTCAGCCCACACCTTAGAACAGAGTGGAGTGGCAATATGCCAAGGAGGGCCCTGCCTGCTCCCTGCCTGCTGCTTGCCCTCAGCTGCAATTTGGGGATGGCAGAGTAGCTTTCTCTTGGGGCACTGTGGCTGCTGAGTGTTTAGCTTTTCTGGAGTGAAAGTTTCTCTTGTTACTTAAGGCTGGAGGCTGTGGGTACTGCTCTTGCAGTAGGTTTGGCTGGTTTTCCCTCTTTCCCATACCCTTCTGAGGTGGCTTGATGCAGATCCTGCTCAGAGGTGAGCTGCCTGTGCTAGACTGGTGTGCACAGTACCAGCAGAGAGTTGGCTTGAGGTTCTGAAACCTTCCACTGTGGCTAAGTGTGCAGCAACAACCCAATTTTTATGATGATGATGATGGGCTAAATCCCTGCCAGCTCCTCTGTGACCTCAATGCCCAAATTTCAAAATAGTGGCCAAGTGGATGGAAATGCCAACCCACAAGGGCATGAACACCTTGAGCACGAGTAGGAGAGGCCAGTAGGAAGCAGTGCCCTGGTTCTGAGCTGCTGCAAGTCTGCAAAACATGGTTTGGGTTCTTGCCTCTGACAGGATGGGTCTGGCCATGTCTGCTTGGAGTGTGCTTGGCCATGGAGCCTCCAGCTCCCTTTCTTACTTAATAAATCTCCCAGGGTAAGTGAGTAGGACTCACTTGGTGTGCTGGCTCTGGCTGGGATAATTTTCTTCTTGGCATCTTGTGTGCTGCTGTGTTTTGGGGTTGTGATGAAAATATTGGTAACACAGCAGTGTGTGAGCTGGGCTCACGCAGAGCTGGGAGGGGACACAGCAGGGACAGCTGACCCCAAGGACTCTGTGATGTTCTGCTCAGCAGTAAAAACAGGGGAAGAAGCAGAAAGGGGGGAAATTTGGAGTTGGTGTTCCCAAGTCACCGTTACGCATGATTATGTTACATGGCCGAACACCAAGGGAAGTAGGGAATGAATCCCTTCTTTTGCTTTCCTTGCTTGTGCAGTTTTTCTTTACCTTCCAAACTGTCTTTATCTCAACCCATGCACGTGTTTTCTCTCTTTTACCCTCTGATTCCCTCCCCCATCCCATGGGCTGGGAGTGAGGGGCTGAGCTGCTGCCTGGGGTTAGAGCTCAACCCTTGGAAATGTGAGCCCAGAGTGGAGCATCCGTGTGCTGGATGGTCCCAAAGAGGGCCACACTGTGTTTGGACTGCAGACAGCAACTCAAGCAGGTGCCTTTAGGAGAAGTCACACTGGTTTTCCTCTAGGAAATCTTTTGAGTTTGAGGACATCCAGGGCTTCCGCAAGCGGCCGGCGGGCAGCGGCTCCCACAGACCCCGGGAGGAGACAAATGGCACTGCAGGATCCAGGCTGCTCTGCACTCAGTCTGAGGACAACATCTACGAGGACATTATCTGTATGTGCCTGTCCTTCTGGGGGTGCTCTCACCGTGGTTTAGGGTGGCACTTGTGCTGGGGAGGGAGGAGTGAAGGTGAGAATGTATTGAGGCCCTTTCCAGCTCTGGGGCTTTTAAGGTCTTCCCCATGTGGAGTTCTTTGTTGGTGTTGGTGACACCTGCACGTGAGCAGCCTGATTTCAGGTGTCATGGGAGGTCACTGGAGTTGGCCTGTGCTAAACTGATTTCTTTATTAGCTCTTGGAATGCTCTGCTTGAGTGTTGCACAGAGATCAATGTGAGCTCTGCCAAAATGAGCTGCTTTGCAATAGAGCTGCTTGCTCTGCAGGGGAAGAAGTGTTTTGTTCTGCTGAGTCCATGTACAGTTTGCCAAGTTGATGGCAGTGGGTTAGAAGGATGTGGTGAGAACCTCATCCAACTTTAAACAGGTCTCTCAGACTCTGTTATTGGCACGCTCTCCCCACTTATATTCCTGGCAAAAATTACAGGGCTTTACCTCCTTTCATAAATGCCCCATCCAGTGCTTTTTCCAGGTCCTACAAAAGAACATCCTTATGAAGATATCAGAGCACTGCCCTTGCCCCTGTGGAAGGTCCCATCTGTCTGGAAGCTGCCCCCTCCCCGGAGCATCAGCAGGGCTCCCAAGGTAGGGTGGGGGGATTAAAGGGTCAGGTGTTTGCAGGATCATTCCCACAGGGGCCCTCCTTTGTGCTCTCCCCCAGCCTCACATTCCACACTGCAAGTCATTGGTTTGCCTTATTGTCTTATTGCTTGTTATTAATGTAAATACTATATAATGTAAATACTATATAATGTAAATAATGAACAGCCATGGCAGCTGATTAAGCTGCTAGGGAGCAAAAGAGTAGGAACAAGAGAGATTTGGTGAGATGCTCGGGTGGGGAGGTGGGATGGAGAGCTTGGAAGAGGATTTACCAGCTGTAATCTGACTCCTCTGCCTGTAACCTTGGACCAAAGCTGGATCTCATGCTTAACTATCTCTTCTGTTTCTGTTTTCCAGCCTCCCCCAAAACCTCCCTTCCTCAGCCGTAAGTCTCTGGAGCTGAAGCCCTCCCAGACAAGTTTCCAGGGAAAGATGGGGAAGGAGACCTCCCTGCCTGTCACTCTGTCTGAGTGGAAGCTGTTCCGAGCAGTGGAGGCTGCCAGCAGGAGAAAGAACCTGCCCTGGGTGAGATCCAAGTGTGAGACTTCACTTCTTGCCTGGCATTTCAAGCTCTTGCTGCTTTGCAAGTGCTTTGTGAGTGGCCACAGAGCTGTGGGCCAGGCAGGTGATTGCTGCTTGGCACTGCTGCACCAGCCATCCCCTCTCCAACTGGCAGGGCTGGTATTTGGGGGTCTGAGTGCCAGTTCTAGCTGGGACAGTGGTGTTTTTGTTGGTCAAGGATCACAGTGGTGTTTTTGTGGGCAGACAGAGTGCTCAGTGTTGGCCTGGAGGTCAGGGCTGTGTGTGAACACAAGCCCTTCCTCGTGCTTTGTCACCTAAGCCTTGTTCCCAGTGTTTCCATGGAGCGTTGGTGCTGGGTTTGTGCTCTTGGAGAGCTTCTGGGGCAGCTCTGTAATGCTGTGTGAACGTGTCCCCTGCTCCCAGTGACTTCCCAGGTGTTCCACTGCAGGCCCTGAGCTGTGGGATAGTTGTGGGGCCCTTGGTTACTTGGAATGTTGGCCTGGAGTTCTGGACTGGCACCAGGAACAGCTGTTTTGTAATTTAAGGGTGCAGAGGAACTCTCAGGGATAAGAGCATTTCACAAAGCCTTCATCCAGCTGTCCCTTCTGGCCTCTCCCTCCTGCCTGGCTGCAAAGACAATTATGCTGCTGAGGCCAGAGGGGTGAGGAAGGCTTTTAACCCACCTTCACACAGAGGACTCTTCAGTTTGGTGCCTTGGGAAGGTTTCTAGATCCTCGTGTTGGTTACCAGCTCACATCCCTCTGTGACAAAAGGCACCACGTGCTGTAAAAGGGCAGCTGCCACTGTGGTGGCACTTTGTGCATGGGACTCAAATTCCAGTTGTAGTAGTGAGAATGACTTCTTTCTGCTATGGTAAAATCATTTCACTTCAGGAGATCTTTATTTCATCTGAAAATCACGTGTATTTGCTCAGATTGCACAAGACTCTGAGGTAGAGTTGGACAGCTGCAAAGGACTTTTCAAACCTTTAAACTGCTTTGGAGTATCAAGTAACTTCTGTCTGTGTTTTTAAACAAACCCTAGGTCTGGAAAATCAGGAAGGAGATGGCAAGATTATAAAAATGCTGTGATGGAGAGTATCTCTCATTTGGAGAGGGAAAATAAAATGTTTTCCAAAAGCAAATCTATTCCAAAAATCTGGTAACAATTTACATGCAGGAAGAGCACTTTACTCTATTGGCTCATGAGGAATTGAGCCAAGATTGCTTGGGACGTTGAGAAAAGGACTGGGGTCTAAAAAGACAAAACCTTTTGCCTAAGAAACACATGGCTGCCTTAAACTCACCCAGGGTGGTGACTCAGCTGCACAAAAATCAGGACAGAAATGAAGATCTCCTAGGTAAGGCTGGATAAAAAGGGAAAGAAGGCAGGTTTGGCAGGAGGAACACTGCTCTCTGCAGTGGGCTGTTTGTTCCCTGCAGCCTCCTCCTGCTGGGAGGGCTGGCTGAGGCAGAAAATGGGGAGAAATCCATTGGAAAAGGACAGCCTAAGCCTGGATTGCTGGTCTGGGGATTAAATGCTTGAGCTGAACAAACAGGTTCTCTTTAATATAGTTCTTTTTATGCTGTATTTGTGATGACAAATGGCTGGGCCCCACCCTCCTGTGTTGAGTTTAATGAATTCTTGAGGCAGGAATGAACTTGACCTGCTCCCTGCATTTAGGGTAAATCCCTCTTGCCATGAAGCGAAAGCCGCCTTTGATGTGGGGAGTCAGGAGCCCCTGGGGCACTGGCAGGTGAGGAGAAAGCACAGAGCAGGCTGTGACAGGGACACAGAAAGTGTCAGGACTTTGACTTTAGGGCTGTTGTGACCAATGGAAGGAGGATTACCAACACAGAGTGTCGAAGTGCTGACCCTTCTTTTGTGTCTGTGTCTTAGTCTGTGCTGGGCTGTGCTTTTACCCAACCTTTTTCTTCCACTGCACCAGGTGTGTGGTCCTGCAGCACAGGCCCATTGTTCTGTCCCACTGGCTGTCTTCATTTGTGCAAAATCACAGCATGGTTTGGGTGGAAAGGCCCTTAAATTCCTCCTCATTGCACCCCCTGCCATGGCCATGGACACCTTCCACTAGAGCAGGGTACTCTGAGTACATCATCCTCTCATTGCAGCAAACAGCTGGGACAGGACCTGTGCTTGCATCAGCCTCCCTTGTGCTTCAGGAGACTTGAGCTGACATCAGCTGCAGCAGCAAACCCAAAACCAACCCCCAAGCTACAGTGAGAGAGCTCTGCTTTTTCTGGGCTTGGAAGGAGTCAGGGTGCTGGGGAGCATGTTCTGAGTCCTCTGTGCTGGAGGGTTTGAGATGTTCTTGCAAGTGCCTTTGCATAGAAAATGGAGATCTGATGCCAGACAGTTTGTCACTTCTATTTGGGAAGGCAAGTGTGAAATTTTCCAGAGTGCTTGTACAGTCTGGTGTCAGCCTTGAGCTGTGCTGACAGGGATCTCTCTCTCTTGCAGCAGAAATCTGTGCTCATTCTTTATCCACTGAGCTGGGCTAGAAGGGCTCCAGCCTCTGAGCCAGGGTTCCTGCAGGATTTGGGCAGCTTTTCCCAAGTCCTGGGTGGTGGCTGTTGGGCTGCCCTCCTGATGGCACCTGGAGCCTTCTCTGGACCCCCACATTAACCTCTGCTTCTGCTTTGGATTTCAGCTGGTACTAAAAATACAGGAGATCTTTGATTCCAAGCGTGGAAAGAAGAAGGTGAAGCTGCTCAGTCCTGCTGGGAGAGAAGCAGCTCCAGTGAAAGGTATTGGGCTCTCCAGCACCACTGTCTGTGCTCTAAACACCTTGAGTGGCACAATTCCTCTGCCCCTGGCCTGGCACCACCACCTCATGCTGACTCAGCAGTGCAAACCCCACACTTGTGCCTGGAATTGAGCTTTCAGCTCAAGGAACACCTGCCTAACCCAAATTTAACACTGTCACAAGGGAAGGATTCTGAGCCTGGAGAGCTGGGCTGCTGGTTAAAAGTGCTTTTTCAAAAAAGCAGATTAAAGCAAAAATTCCTCAGAAAACCACTTGGCATGAGAACTACCAGTGGTTACTGCACTTACTGTCTGTGTGCCTTGTTCTAATTGTGTAGGGTCTTTATTTATAGTTATTCTGTTCAGGGTAACTGTTAAATTTTATAGCAGCCTCAGCCAACCTGGACTGTGTTCTCTGCCCATGTCCAGCTGACCTGCAGGTCATTCACTGACACCACTGGCTTGATATCAGCTCTGATCTTTGCAGTTTGCTGTTGTACACATTTTCCAGCTGCCCTTGGCTGATGCTTTGGGCAGGACTGGTGGGCAGCCCTGAGGGATGTTGATCTGATGAGTCTGAGGTTTTCTTTCTTTCCTAACTTTGGGTGTTGCCCATCTTCCTTCTGCGTGGCTAATAAGTGAAAACTATGTGTGTTTCAGGTGAAACCAGTGGGAATGAAAGCGATACGGAAAATCAGCCCAAAAGTGAGTGAATCACAGGGGCTGGTCCGGTCCCACAGCACTGCACCCTTGGCTCAGGCCCTGGTGGGATGAGCTGACGTGTGGGGATCTGCTGAGACAGGGCCAGGGAGCCTCTCAGAGGCCACATGGCCAAGTCTGGGAGCTGTTGCTGTGACAAACCAACCTCTGTTTCTGCCCTGTCCCCTTGAGGTTTAATGCCATTAATCTGCCAGTCAGCAGAAGCAGAGTCATATTTGTATTGGTAGGAGGTTGTTACTTATCATCTTTGCTGCTGCTGCTGCTTGAGGTTATTTCCCTCCTGATTCCTTCCCTTGGTTCTGTTTTATGTAATGCTGTGAAATGTCCTTTCCTCTGGGGAGAATTCATCTGGGTATTTGTCTGGTTCCAATGTCCTGAGCTGGATCATAGACCCAAACTCCAGACCTGAAACACCTACTAAAACCAAGTAGGTGTCCCAAAAAATAACAAAAACCAAGCTGGTTTTAGCTTCCATGTGAAGACAGATTAAACAGAAGGATGTTGCACAGGGTGCCCAGAGCAGCTGTGGCTGCCCCTGGATCCCTGGAAGTGTCCAAGGCCAGGTTGGACAGGGCTTGGAGCACCCTGGGACAGTGGAAGGTGTCCCTGCCCATGGCAGGAAGTGGCACTGGATGAGCTTTGAGGTCCCTTCAACCCAAACCATTCTATGAATTCTATGATTTTATTTTAGGTGTTTCATTTACTTGTAGGGAAACATTCAGAAGGCTTTAACTTGGAATGAAGAATGAAGTTCCATTTCTTTATGTTAAGGAGAGTAGTGGAGAGTGAAGAATCTCAGCAGAAATACTGAGATTTCTTCAGAAAGACTGAGTCACTGCCTGACAGAAGAGTTGTTTGAGAGTGTCTAGAATGTGTCACAGTGCCTGGGCCACAGGAATTCCTGACGTCAGAGGGCTCTGCCTGTGCCTGTGAGCCTGTGCTGCCTGTCAGGACAGCCCAACCTGGGGCTGCCTTGGCCAGGGAGCTGCCTCTGCCTCTCCTGAGTGCCCGTGGTGTTTGGAGTGGCTCCCTGAGTGCTGGCAGCTCCTGACCTGGTGCAGCTGGCCTTCACTCCCTGGTACCTTCTTGTGCCACTCTGAGATGTGTAAGAACATCAGGGCAGCAGGAGAAATTTCAGTATCTGTCAGGGGGGATTTGCAGAGCTGCAGATTTGCAGGATTCTGGATTTGCAGACCAGTGGTCCCTGTCTGAATCACAGAATCCTGGAATTGTTAAGGTTGGGAAAGACCTCTAAGGTCATCAAGTCCAGTCATCAACCCAGCACCGCCACCATGCTCACCACTAAACCACATCCTCAAGTGCCACATCCACACATCTTTTAAACACCTCCAGGGATGGTGACTCCACCACTGCCCTGGGCAGCTTGCTCCAATGATAACAACCATTCCAGTGAAGAAATTGTCCCCAGTATCCAATCTGAACCTCTTCCAGTGGAATCTGAGGTTATTTCCTCTCCTCCTGTCACTTGTTCCCTGGGGGAAGATCAGCTCTGTGCATGAGGAGCTGACACAGGTTTCATATCCCATGGGGAGCATTTGGATGTTGGGCAAATCCACCCATCCCTTTTCCCCCTCTGATGGCAATGCTGAGTCCTCTTCTGTGCCCTGTAGGAGCGTGGCAGTGCCAGCCACAGGCTGGTTTGGGGTTTATTGCTCTCCCCAGGTCGCCACAGGTGCCTGAGGCGCTCGGCCTCCAAGAGGAACCCGCACTACCAGACCTTGGAGAGGGATCTCATCGAGCTCCAGGAGCAGCGGCTGTTCGAGCTCTTCGTGGTGGTGTCCCTGCACAAGAAGGCATCTGAGGTCACCTACACACCACACATCATCCAGCAGTTCCCCAGCAAGGTAGGAGCTGTGTGGGAACCTAATGCTTTTTCTCTTTAAGCTTGGTTGTATAAGCTCTTAGAGACAAGCATTGTACTTTTGATAGTTCAGCTGCTTTAGGTGGCATAAAAGAAGCAGGATGACTCTTGTGACAGTGTTGGAAACAAAAAAGGTTTTAATAAAAGGCAAAATAAAAAAGCTTTTTGCAGAGAAAAACTGAGCTAGGGCAAGAGGTTCTTGCTCCTGCTAAACACTTCACAAAAGCCATTTATTTCTTTTGGTCTCTTCTTTTTACAGTGAATTGCTTAGGCGGGACTTTTTGGCTTCTGTTTAATTAGCTATCTTTAAGTTTGAGGTGAAGTCTCTAAGGTCTTATGAGGTGTCTTTTAACTAAATTGAGGAGAGACATTTTTGGGCTTTTGTCCTTTTTAAGGAGACAAAGGGTGTCTTTTTTACTCCGTCAACAAGGGGCACATTCCTACAGGAGCCTGTCCAGGCAGCTGCTCAGCTCTGTTTCCCCTCCTGAACTACTCTGGTCAGGACCTGGGCTTGGAATGTGAGGCACCTTGCTCTGTTACACACCTAATGGGTGGTGTCAGGAGGTTGTTGAATATGTGTCTTGATAATGAGTTTATTGTGGCTTTTGAACTGCCTTTTTCGTACTTAATTCAAATTTTCATGAAGCCATGGGGTATTTGATACCAGCTAAAGGAGAGGAAGGAGTGCAGAGCTCTGTCCCAAAGCTGGCAGGAACCTCATCCTGGCAGTCTGTCCTTTACAAACAAGGCACTGATGGTGCCCAGGAACTGGAATCCCAGGGCTTTTATGCTTATTTGTACTGTTTTGAGAAAGAATAATAAAAAAATGGCAAAGCTGTTTGTACAAGCCCCCAAAACCAGGAGAGCTGTGGAAGTTGAAGCTAAACCAAGCCCTTTGAAAGAAGCTGTTCAGCCCAAATGGGTGACAAAACCAGTGTGTGACTGAATTATAGCTCAGTGAACTAAGTTGGGAAGCTGAGAGGGAGCCTTGATGTTTCTGTGGTACCAGATTGAGATGAATATTCAGTTCTCAGTGTCTGGGCTTGTACCTGCTGCCTTCCACTGAAAACAGAACAGAGCAATTCTGGCTGTGCCATCAGAAAGCCAGGGATGATTGAGGAATCTGCATGTCATCCACATAGAGGAGATGTCAGATCTATTCAGGGAGGTTGTGTGGGACCCCAGCAGGTCCCACAGTGTCCCAAAGGATTTGTGTGCAAATAACTCCAGTGTCTAAAGTGTGTAAATGCCTGGGTTCACTGGATGAATAAGGAACTACAGCCAGAAAGAGTGCACAGTGTTAATTTAGTGGGTAAAACTGAACACACCCAAATAATATCTACTAAAAGTGAAACTTTAGGGTGTTGGGAGGAAGAAAGAAGTGCAGCAGTTTGGCTTTTCCCTGGTGCAGCCTCTCAGTCTGTCCATTGCCTTTGGGAAGGGCACTTCAGGCTTCCCCTCCTGCTCTTTACTGGCTTTTATAAAGGCACTGCCACAAAAACTCATTTTCTCAGCATTAATTTATCCTCTGCTCAAATGGAAGTGTTTTGGTGAGTGACTTAGATGGGACAGTGGGTCAGATTGGGTGTCTCCCTTCTAATATTAGCTTTGCTTCCAAGTAATCTGCTGTCACCCTCTGCTTCGGGCTGTGTGCCCAAGGATATCTAAGCTTTTGTACAAGTGTTACTCTGTGAAAATGCTGTTCTGTTTTCCTAACACTTTGTGCTGTCACAGCTTGGGGCACTGGAATAGCCTGGATGTGCTGAGTGCCTAAAATCAACTTCATGCAATAAACTTTCCACTTCTCAGGGGCATTTCCTACTTAAATGTGTAAAATTTCCTTACATTTCATATGGAGCCTCTTATCTGAACACCTTTCTTTTTCCCTTTCTGGGCAGTTTTGAACATGGAAAATGTTCTGGAGTCCTTGAGGGAATTGATTTGAACCCACATGTGGTGTGGCTGGAACACATGATTCAGGGACAGTTTTTGCACTTCAGTTATGAGTGATCTGCACATCAAAAGCTGAACACATTCCTGTTCCTATTAGTGTTTTCAAATGTCCCAGGGGAAGAACCAAGGCAGGCTGACCCAGCCATCATTTGGGGGCTCATTTCTACATTCATTTTCCAATAAACTTAGCCATGCTTGTAGATCCTTGCTCTGTCCTTACCAAGCTGGGCCATTTTACGAAGGTCCAATCAATAGGAAAAATGCAAGAGGGAACTGGGAATCTGCTAATGGTCAGAACATGTTCTCCTGTACCTGTGCATTAGCTATGGGATGGATCAGCCTTTGGAAGTGTCAGGAAGATGCTTTCTGTATTTTAAATGCTGCAGCTGTGCACCAACTTCAGTGACTTCAAATGCATCTGTTACCCCTCCAGCCTGAACATCCCTTCAGACAATCAAAGGATACTGAAGAGAGGCTAAAGGTCATTCCCAAATTCTGCTTTCCAGATCCCAAAGACTGGTTCCCTTCATCAGACCTTAAAAGGTAAAGATTTGGTTTTGAAAACTTGTGACTGAAACAGGCAATGCTGAAAGCTTTGGGCTGTGCCAGAGGAGCTCCAGCCAGAGCAGGGGAAAAGGGGAAAAGATCCAGGAAATCCCTGTGGTAGGAGGGAGGATGAGGTATGGAGCTGGGCTAGAGGGCTGCTGCTGCCTTTCCTGTAAGGAGGAGGAATTTGTCCAAGGCCAGCTGCTGGGGCTGGAAGTGCTTCTGCTGCTCCTTGGCTGAATGGGGAGCAGCTGGGAAGGAGGAGAACTAGAAAAGCTCAGTAAGAAGCTGGGAAGGAGAGCTAGAAAAGCTCAGTGAGAGTCGCTGGGAAGGAGAGCTAGAAAAGCTCACTGAGGAGCAGCTGGGAAGGAGGAGAGATGGAAAAGCTCATGCAGTGCAAGTTCTTACCCTGAACAGATCCCAAAGTCCTTGTAATCATGCATTGACCCTTGTCAGCAGGACCAGGAGTTTGTGTGCTTTGTCAGTCTCTCCCCCTGAGCTGTGTGGTGAATTTAACCCTGACTCTGCCTTGTTCCCCAGTGAAACCTTTTCCTTCGTGCTGACGGGGGAGGACGGCAGCCGCTGGTTCGGGTACTGCAGGAAGCTCCTGGTGAGCCTCTCTGGGAGGGCTGGGGGTGCAGGGAGCACTGTCTGGGCACTGTCAGGACGTGACTCAGGGCTGCTTTTCCACGTGGGTTACCCACCCTGTGCTGCTGTGGTGGTGCCAGCCCTTGGGATGCAGAGGGAAGGGTCACGATGGTGCCCAGAAATAGCGAAATGGGCTCTGGGCACGAACCAGCTCCTGGAACTGGGTGTTCCTTGAGAACCTTTGTAGTCATCAGTGTAGGGAGCCTGCAGCAGAAGGAATTCTGCAGATCAGCTGCAGTGTGGGTGTTGGGTTTTTCCTTGCCCCCCTGTTCTCAGCAGAGCTGTTGCTGTTGCCTTTCAGCCAGAAGGGAAAGGGAAGCGCCTGCCCGAGGTGTACTGCATCGTGAGCCGCCTGGGCTGCTTCAACCTCTTCTCCAAGGTGAGCTGGCACAGCCTGTTCCTTGAGCCCTGACAGCCTGCAGGCTCCACAGAGTGACTGCATGCTTCTGTCAGGCTTAGTGATTGCAGCTCATCCCAGGAGAGTGGTGCTTCCTCTCTGTCTTTGCTTTGAGCAGGGAAATAAAATCCTGGTGCTGAGCCTTGTCAGCCGATGCACAAATCCTTCAGCAGTTACTGCCAGGAAGGGCCTTCTAATACCTGGTGTTACTGAGGGTGCCCCTGTCACTGCAGGCCTCCAGCTGGGTAATAATTAGCATTGACTCCATGATTGCAGAAGGCTGATCAATTGCTTTATTCTATCATCCTATATTATATTATACTGTACTAATTAAGAAACTCAGTAATCATTCCAGCCAGTCTGATCCAGCTTTGACCTAATTGGTCAATCTATCCAAACACTATCTAATGTCTAATTAAGAAATCACTTTTTGGTAAACAAGCCTCTATGACACATTCCACATGTGTTCAACAGCAGGTGCAACAAGTGGAGATAAGAATTGTTTCTCATTCTTTTCTCTGATCTTCTCACAGCCTTCCCCGGGAAAATGCCTGGGGAAGTCTGTGCCTGCTGTCTGTGGCCAGAGAGCTGCTGCCACAGTGCCCCTTCATCCTCTTCTTCTGTGACTTGGAAATGGAAAATCAGTTTGGGACAGGGTTGGATCTCCCCTGGTTTTTTGTAGCACCATGAGGAGAGGAGATAAGGAGGTGAAGACTGGGGAAAGCTGCTGCAGATAAAGGGCAGTTATTGCAGCAGAGTACAGGGACAAGCTTTGATGAAAGATGGTTCTGATCGTTGGAGCACAGAGTTTCTAGAACAGCATTGCAGGGAGATTTCTTGGCGAGGGGGATGGGTGTTCCTCCTCTTAACTCCTCTAAATAATGAGAATTTGATTACTACATACAAGACATTTCCTTGCAGTAGCAGGAGACTGGAGAGTTGTGCTCACAGGAAGCTGTTCCTGTTTGACTGTTCAGACGTTTGGGATGAATTTCACAGGGCTCCCAAGCGAGGTGGGAGAGGGCAGTGGGTCTGTGTGGAGCCTCCTCCGTGGGAATGCTCTGATGGGTTCTCCCCTCTGCTCAGCAGCAGCACTGACCCGAGGCTGTGTTTCCCTGCAGATCCTGGATGAGGTGGAGAAGAGGCGGGAGATGTCCCCAGCCCTGGTGCACCCCTTCATGCGCAGCGTGATGGAGGCGCCGTTCCCCGCCCCGGGCCGCACCATCACCGTCAGGAGCTTCCTGCCAGGAGCAGGAGATGAGGTAACACAGGTCAGGGTGAGCTGCCTTCTGGTAAGCACATTTCTCTCTCTCTCTCTCAGGATTTTTCATAGAGGTGCACAGAGAGAAAGAAAGAGAAAACCATTTCTATTTCTGCTCCTTGTTTTTCCCACGTGGAATGTGTTTGGAGAATTGTTTACCTGGGGTGATTGCTTCATTTGCCATCAGGCTCAAACAATCCTCACCAGAATCCAATCAAGCAATCACCCCAGGTAAACAATTCTCCAAACACATTCCACGTGGGAAAAACAAGGAGCAGAAATAGAAATGGTTTTCTCTTTCTTTCTCTCTGTGCACCTCTATGAAAAATCCTGAGAGAGAGAGAGAGAAATGTGCTTACCACACTGCCTGCTCTCTCTGGGGTCTCTGGGGCACAGAGGCTCTTTGCAAACTGCACAGTGGTGCCTGGAAATAATTAGTGTGAAGAAAACATCCTGAAGTTGGAAGGGAGGGAGGCTGTCCCAGAGATGTGTTTGCTGTGGAATCATTTGCCATGGAAGTGATTCCCTACTTCTTAATGAAGAGCTTCTGGGGCACTCTTCTGTGCTGCCCCATGCCAGCTGTCTGGGTCAAGGGATTCTCTGTAGAGTCATGGATTCAGAGAGTATCCTGAGCTGGAAGGGACCCACAAGGATCATTGAGTGCAGCTCCTGGCACCCCAGCAATCCCACCCTGTGCATCCCTGAGAGCTTTGTCCAAACTCTCCTGGAGCTCTGGCAGCCTTGGGACTGTGCCCATTCCCCGGGGAGCCTGGGCAGTGCCCAGCACCCTCTGGAGGAAGAACCTTTCCTAAAATCCAACCTAAACTCCCCTGGCACAGCTCCAGCCCTTCCCTGGGTCCTGTCCCTGCTCCTGCCCCTCGGGAGGAGCTGCTGAGCTCTGACCTCGGGCTGAGGTCCCTGCTCTGGGCTGCTCCCCCAGCTCTCCCCGTGTCTGTGTGCTCTCAGGTGATGGAGCTGTGCCGCCCCTTGGACTCCAGGCTGGAGCACGTTGACTTTGAGTGCCTCTTGCAGTGTCTGAGTGTCTCCCACACCATCCGGGTCTTTGCCTCTCTCCTGCTGGAAAGGAGGGTCATCTTCGTGGCTGACAACTTAAGGTAAGAGATGGGTCTGAGTAGCTCTACCTGAAGGATGCTATCACTGGATGTTATTGTTTCTTCTGCATTTGGACCTATCCCATGTCCAGGCTTGTCTAGTTTTGCAGTTAGTTCCATTTGAAAACCTTCTGCACTCCCCACACAGCATGTGCATGCCTAGAATTGGGAGTATGCTGTTTACACAAGCGGAGATAAGGGAATGTTTCCTTTTTGCCTCTTTAGCCTGGCTTGATGGTGGTTTTAGCTCCCCATAGCTGAGTTCAGAAGTGGGTGCTTGGGGCCTCTGCTGATGCACAGACTGTACACGAGTGACACCTGCCCTGAGCGCTTCCAGCCTGCCCTGAAGGAGACACTGACCACCCTCCCTGTGCTTCTCCCACCTCTCCAGCACCCTGTCTAAATGTGGGCACGCTGCAGTGGCAACACTTTACCCCTTCACCTGGCAGCACACCTACATCCCCGTCCTGCCAGCTTCCATGATCGACATCGTGTGCTCTCCGACCCCGTTCCTTGTTGGCATCCTCTCCTGCTGCCTGCCACAGCTCTCGGACCTGCCCATAGAAGAGGTGAGGACATGTGAGGCACAGACAGTGTCAGTGGGATGAGGTTGACCTCTCTAGAATAATCTCTGGATTCTGTCTGAGTATAAACTCTCAAAGTTCTCTGAGGTACTTTGTGAATTTGCCAGATAAGTGTCAGGGTGTTCCAGCATTGTCAAAAATAAATAATATTCACTGTTCTCAGAGGCAGGCTGCACCTATGCAAAATTTGTGTTTTGCGTGTGACAGCCCTATTTAAAAAACATCCCACATCTAAAAAACAAATTAAAAACCTGTTTTTTTTTCCTATACAGCAACATACCTGGTTATGAGTCAGTGTGTTTTCTGTGTTTCCCCAGGTTCTGATTGTTGATCTTTGTGCTGACAAGTTCTTGCAAGAGGTGAGTGAAATAACAGTACCAGTAACTCCTGGGTTTATGCCAGGAGAAGGCATTAATGAAAGAAAATAATAAAAAGAAATCAGGAGAAGCTGGTGTTCGTACGGAGACTCCAGTGGCTGAAGAAACACCTTGTAATCCTTTTGAACTGACAGAGAAGGGAACAGGCTTACAAATCCTTGTTGCAAGGTTTGAGGTTGCATGAGGTGGAGAGCTCTGCAAAGCCAAAGATGCTGCTTATCTGATCTGAGTTTAAAAACTGTTACTTGGTTTCTTATGTGAAGGGGATCCCCAAGATTCTCTGCTGCTTTTTGTCTGTCTCTCCTTGTTCTGTACAGCACTGTTCTCCTCTCTCATCCAGCTGGGGGGTGTTTGTTGGTTTGGGTTCTTGTTTTTCCCAGGAGTGACAGCCTAGGGAGCAAATGATCACAGTTCACTTGGGGTTCTCTGCTGAACTTCCCCAAAAGTGCTTCTGCATCCCCAGACAAGTAGCTATAAAAATACTGGGGATTTTATTACTAGTTCAGGATATTTGCTTCTCCTTTTCCTTGCCTCACTGTTTTGTTTTGCATTGCAGCCTGCAACTGGAGAAAGGTATTAAAGGAATGGGGGATTTTTTTAAACCATATTGAGACCTGTCATATTTTTCAACAGACTTTTATTGGTTTTGTGTGTTTTACTGGTGAAATAAGCCTGAGTCTGTGTGGTGGCCAGTTGTGTGTGTGACTTTAATAAAATCTACTTGGGGCATGCTGAGCAAATGTGTTTAATTCCTGTGGCTGCAAGATAAATATATTGTCTCCCTTAAGATCTATCACAGAGTAACTCTTCTCTAACTGCTTTAGGCATGATATGAATATTTCTAATCTACCCCCTGGTTCTCTTGCTTATGGGAATAACACAAAAGTCCTTCCTTGGCCATTTCTGTCTGTAGCTATCAGATGAGGATGAGATCCTGCCCCATAAACTCCAGGCTGCACTTGTACAAATCCTGGAAGAACGGAGTGAAATCCTGTCACATGAGCAGAGTGACACACAAGGTACTTTCTGTGGAAAAAGTTTCTATGGAAAAATATTTTCACATTAGCAGATCTCTACCATGGAGTTGATAAAAATGAGCAAATTGAAATAAACAGTAAGAAGTGACACTTTAGCTGTTTCCCTGTGATCTTGCTGAGAACATGTTGTGAATGTCTCTGAGAAGTTTGGTGTGCTGACAGTTCTTCTCTTCACAATTTGTGTGTGCAGAAATGTACTTTCCTTTGGGCCAACAGCATCACTTCCATTGTGCTTTGAATTGAATTGTATTCAGTTGTGCTTTGAATTTTATTGTATTTTTCTAAGTGGCAGAGACAATGTTTTTCTCAGAGAATGTAGCAAATTTCTGTATTTTAGAGGGTAATCTGGTTGATAATTTTCAAAGTTGAACTGCTTTATACGTGATTCATCAGATAAGGAAGTGTGAGAAACTTAAAAAGCTCTGAGTGGCTTGAGAGAATGGCACCAGCAAATTATATAATTCCATAAAAACAAAGTTTGTTTTCCAGAGAGTTTGTCTTCTGTAGTTTGCCTAATTCTTGAAGAGAATTAAACTCAGTCTGTTATGAGCTCGTTACACACCAGATGTTTGACAGGGACAATGAAATTATGGATGTTTTAAATTCTGGAAAAGCTTTAGAACCAAACCTGTCCCAGCTGCAGCAGAAAGTTGACATTGGGAAATTGAATATTTGAGCTGAGACTTCTTTGATATATCAATCATCTGCAATCTCCTAGTCTGAGACAGCCAGTACAAAAAGTGACTGAGCTCTCTAAAAAAACCACTCCTCCTTTAGGAGAGTGTCAGATTGAGCCCTGTGCTGACCCAGAGATGGGGCAACTGAGAGGTGTTTTAAAAACTTTTATTCCATTTTCAGTCTCATTTGAAGGGTGAGACAATGTTATAATTCACACCATCACAATCAGAAGTTAACTATTTTCTAATTACAATACATTATAAGTGTTTCTTGGCCTATCAGCTTTTGGAGAGTGTCACTGTTGAGTCAGGAATGGGTAATAAGTGACACAGACTCTAGGTCAGAAGGCTAATAACCACTTTATTGAAAGCCCATTCCTTTTTATACTCTAGTTTGCTACAGGTGGACCTGATTGGGCCTTTAATTAAAAAACATCACCATTGGCTCATTAAGAACCCACCCTTTTGGTAAACATCTTATGAGGAAAACAATTCATTACAAAACACCACCTGTGGATTGTTTTAATTCTTTCTCTCCAGCTCCCTCAGACCAATTCATGGGAAAGCTTATCTAGTGTTGGAGTTCTAGATGCTGAGAATTTTAAACTTTCTGTGCTGGAAGGCACAGACCCACAAGAGAGCACTGCACTGACCTGAGGCTGTGGGGAAGGCTTCCAAAATGGATTAACAGCACTGGGATTACAGGTGTGGAGTTGGTTAGAAGTGTGTAATGTCACAGGGTGGAAAACTTCGAGTTTGGGGTTTTAGAATATAGAAATAAATATGAAGCAAGATGGAGGTTTTAGGGTGGAGGCAGGCTGTTCTTCTTCACCTTCTTCTCCATGGGTTTGGGTGGTGTTTTGTAACTGGACAGGAAAGTCCACAGTGCAGGCTTCAAGGGATCAGTTATTGGGTTAAAAAGGGAAATAATCAAGGTGTCATTTCTTAATTGAATAGTTTAACTTTAAAAGGCCTTGTAACAAGAGATTGTTGGCCATTTTGTGCCTGGTTAATGAAAGACTGCAGAACTCACTGCTGTGAGGCTGGAACATTGATAGGAAATAACAAACACCTGAGTCTGAACATGAACTATCATCTCAAGTGCCTTCAATCCCAACCCCCAGAGAGGTAGAAAAAGGAAGCAGAAAACCCACAATCTAGCTTTCTCTCTATCTGACCAGACTGTCACATTGTCTTGGTTTGGAAAGACAAGTGTCTGCTAAGGAAGGAAGGAGCCTCCCCTGAAATTGAAAAAAAAATGTAGACCCCCTCCCTTCAAGTTGTTAAAAATTTGAAACTAAGGGGGGCTCTCAGGCAAAAATGTGGGAGCAGGAATAAGAGTTCTTAATTAGGGAAGAAAATAAAATGATAAAATAAACAATGCAGTGAACCAAAATGACACTGCCAGAGGCAGAATACAACCTGACACCCTGTTAGACAGGGTGTTGGTAGCAGTCCAATTGGAATTGTGGCTGCAGTCCTCCTGGAGTGGCAGGTGTGGTTCTGTTGGAGCAGGGATCCTGTAGAAAAGGGTGTAGTCTTCCTCTGAAGAGGCAGCTATTCCTCTGGGAAAATCCAGAGCAGAAAAAGTTGTGCTTATGGGCTAGAAACTCAAGATTATATCCAGGTAGGAATGCTTGGCTCCTCCCTCTGGGCGGAGCATCTCCCAATGGGACGCTGTAATTTTCTCAATCACACAGTCACATTCAATAGGCCATTAACAGCAGATGTCTCCTGGAGGGAGGATTGGTTTGTGGAAGAGATAAAGAAAAGTGTCCAATTAAGAGAAGATAACTGCCTCATGTCTAACAGATGTTAAAGATGCACTTGAATGCATCTTGCCTTGCAATCTAGGACACACATCCACAGGAGAGGAATGACCAAAGTGACAAATGTCCTCCCCACAGGTGACACGACCCTGAACTCCCTGGTCTCGGAGGCTTTTGTGCAGTTCTTCGTGGAGATCGTGGGGCACTACTCCCTGCACATGAGCGTGACGGAGCAGGGCCAGCGCGTGTTCCAGCGCGAGCCCTTCCGCAAGTCCCACGGCTCGCGCACCGTGCGCCACTTCCTGCACTGCTTCATGGAGACACAGATGTTCGCCGGCTTCATCCAGGACCGCGAGCTCAGCAAGAGCCTGGGCAGAGGTGATGCCTCGGGAAGGCTGAGTTAGAGCAGAGCTAGACGGAGCTAAAGAATAAAGCAGGGATTAATTCAAAGGATCTCCTCCATGGATCCACCTTGGGCAGCACAAGGGCCCAGCCAGGGCTGCACCCAAGATGAACCAAAATGGTCACAAAATGCACAGGTGGCCACGGGGTCTGTCACTTTTATAGGTTCTGCTCCATTTGCATATTGGGGTTAATTGTCCCATTCCAGCTCCAGCCCATGCAGTCCCATCCTGATTGTTTTTCTCTCTCCAGCCCACGTTGTTTGTGCTCTTGGGCCTGAGATTTGGATCATTTGTCCTTGGTCCCCAGCTGGGGAAGGAATTGTTTTGTCTCCCTGCTCTGTGCAGAGAGCTCACCATCCCATAATGTGAAGCCCAGACCCACACACTAAAGCAGGACAGAATCTGAAAAATACAAAAGCTGAACCTGAGGCATCAGTGGCATCACCCTCTTGTTTCTTGTTTTGGCATCACCTTCTTGTTTCAAGTCTGCTCCACAGACTCCCTCTCCAAGTACGATGCCACCTGCCTCTGCTGCTGGAATTCTGTCACATGGAATAGCCCCACACCCTTCTAATTACTCAAAACAATTCAGTTTATAAAGCAAAGAATTTCTGCATCTCTCCTTTCTCCTTGATCCTGCAGTTTACATACACTTCATGCAGGATTCCCTTTTGTGGCCTTGTTAATCAGGATGCCACATGCTAAAAGACGGAATAACTCATTTGGTGAGTGATTTTTAATTTTTTTTTTCTCTTTAGGCCTTTTTGAGGTCCGTGCCTTGGAGTATTTGGAGAGTATTCCAGAGACAGAACGAACTGGAATGAACAAAATCCTTCGCAGTCTTGGTAAAGGAACACCCCTTGCTTTTGTTCATAGTTATTTTTTTTCTTTTAATTAATTGTAACTATTGAATAATTAATTTGTTACAAAGGAGAGGAAGACTCCTTCTCCTTCTGCGCCTGGGTTCCCTTGTTCACATTTATTCCTTCAGGGAACACTGAACACTGTGTAAGGTTCTTCTTTTCTTTTTAAGCTTTTGTATCTTTATCTAAAGTTTGTGGGAGTTGCTGCTCTGAGCGCTTGTTCCTTAACTTTGGTCCTGGCTGGGGACATGCCCAGGGGACAGAAGTTGTGTCTGCTGGCAGAGGTGGCCATGTGTGGCCCTGATGAGTCCTGGAGTGTCTCCAGCTCACAGAATCCCACAGTGATTTGGATGGGACCAGTTCTGCCATGGCAGGGACACCTCCCACTGTACCAGGGTGCTCCAAACCCCGTCCAGCCTGGCCTTGGACACTTCCAGGGATCCAGGGGCAGCCACAGCTGCTCTGGGCACCTGTGCCAGGGCCTGCCCACCCTCGCCTAAGGCTCTTAATGCTGCTTTTTCTCTCTAGGCAGTAAAATGAAATTCCTCCAGAAGAAGTGACCGGGCGCTGCTGCGGGACAGCGGCGGGAGGGGGAACGGCGGACCCCGGGAGGGCCGGGCCGGGCCGGGGGCTCCGCGTGTGCTGCGGGAACAACCGGCACGTGGATCGATAACCAGCTCCATGGATCGATAACAGCTCCTGCATCGATAACCAGTTCCATGGATTGATAGCAGCTCATGGACCAATAACCAGTTCCATGGATTGATAGCAGCTCCTGGATCGATAACCAGTTCCATGGATCGATAACCAGTTCCATGGACCAATAACCAGTTCCATGGATTGATAGCAGCTCCTGGATCGATAACCAGTTCCATGGATTGATAACCAGTTCCATGGATCAATAACAGCTCATCGATCCAACCTTTCGCGTGTCTCCGTTCCTTATGGGGGCGGGGCCTGGAGGGGAGGGGGGGGCCAGGGTTGGAGTCGCTCCGGGAGCGGCGGAACCGGGCAGGGAGGGGAAGGGCCAGGGTCGGAATCGCACCGGGAGGGGCGGGACAAGGCCTGGAAACGCTCCGGGAGCGGCGGGACCGGAGCAGGAGTCAAACCGGGAGGGGCGGGGTTTGGCTTCTGGGGGCGGGGTTTGGGCTTGGAGGGGCGTGGTTTGATCGCTGGGGGCGGGGTTTGTGCCCGAACCGTGCGCTGTCCCGCCGGGCGTGACGTGAGTGCGCACGCGCAGTGCGCGCGGCCGCGGCCAAGATGTCGGGCCCGGGGCTGGTGGCCGGGGATGTCGTGGTGGATGCGCTGCCCTACTTCGACCAGGGCTACGAGGCGCCGGGCGTGCGGGAGGCGGTGCGTGAGGGGCCGGGGCGGCGGCGGGGAGGGGCCGGGGCGGCGGACGGGCTGTCCGCCTGCCTGACGCCCCGTGTGCGTTAGGCCGCGGCGCTGGTGGAGGAGGAGACGCGGCGATACCGGCCGACCAAGAACTACCTGAGCTACCTGCCCGCGCACGACTACAGCGCCTTCGAGGTGAGCTGAGGCGGCCTGGCAGCTCCCAGAGCCCGACCCAGTGGCCCCCGAACCCCATACCGCGCTTGTCCCCACTCTGGGACAGACCCTGCCTGTCCCCGTCCTTCCCCCGTACCGCTCCTGTGTCTCTCCGCCCCTGCCCCGGCTGTCCCTTCCCCGTTACCCATTTGTGTCCTGTCCCCGTCCTCCCTACCATACCCCACTTGTGTCGCGCCCCGTTCCCCCCCGGCCCTCACCGCTGCCTTCCCCGCAGACCGAGATCATGCGGAACGAGTTCGAGCGCCTGGCGGCCCGGCAGCCCCTGGAGCTGCTCAGTATGAAGAGGTGAGTGGGGCCGGCAGGGCAGTGCCTGCCCCGGGTGAGCTGTGCCTGGTTCCCCAGGCGTGCCGTGCCCCAGGTGAGCCGTGCCTGGTGCCCCAGGTGAGCTGTGCCCGGTGCCCCGGGTGCCTGGTGCCCCCGGGTGAGCTGTGCCCCAGGTGAGCCGTGCCCTGGGTGGGCCGTGCCCGGTGCTCTGGGTGAGCCGTGTTCCAGGTGAGCCGTGCCTGGTGCCCCCGGGTGAGCGGTGCCCCAGGTGAGCCGTGCCCCGGTGAGCTGTGCCCGGTGCTCTGGGTGAGCTGTGCCTGGTGCCCCTGGGTGAGCCGTGCCCGGTGCTCTGGGTGAGCCGTGTTCCGGGTGAGCTGTGCCCGGTGCCCCGGGTGAGCCATGCCCTGGGTGAACCATGCCCGGTGCCCCGGGTGCCTGGTGCCCTGGGTGAGCTGTGCCTGGTGCCCCCGGGTGAGCCGTGCCTGGTGCCCCGTTCCCTTTGCAGGTACGAGCTGCCCGCCCCCTCCTCCGGGCAGAAGAACGACATCACGGCGTGGCAGGAGTGTGTGAACAACTCCATGGCACAGCTGGAGCACCAGGCCGTGCGCATCGAGAACCTGGAGCTCATGTCCCAGCACGGCTGCAATGCCTGGAAGGTGTACAACGAGTAAGGCCTCAGCTGCTCTGCTGAGCACCAAGTTCCCTGTGTTTATTGGGTGTAAATCCGGTGAGGATCTTTAGAATGTAGCCTGAAATAGATGAAACCCTGTGAGAGAGCTGTGAGTGAAAGAGGAAGCTGATCTCAAAGCTGTCTCTGTGGCCAAGAAACAGTATGTGTTTTAATACATCCCACTCTTGGATGTTGTGGCTTATTGTTGGTGATAGTGGGTGTTAATTAAGGCTAGTGATAGCCTGTGAAGGAATAACTCACTAGTAGAAATGAAGATGAGTTACTACAGATCCTGGGCTTAGCCTGGATCCATAAAATAAAGCTGCTGTAAAAGCCAAGAAGAGGTTGTAGAGTATGGCTGCAGGAAGCACTGGGGCTATTTCCGACAGAGAATGTTAATGCCCACTTTTGAGAAGGGTTGGCTGAGCCTTAGATAGAAGAGTAGGCCAAAGGACTGCTGAACGTAGCTCAGAGAGAAGGCAGAGGGTTCCTGAGCTCAGAGAGAAGGCAGAGGGTTCCTGAGCTCAGAGAGAAGGCAGAGGGTTCCTGAGCTCAGAGAGAAGGCAGAGGGTTCCTGAGCTCAGAGAAGCAGGTAGAGGATCTGCTGGCTGGGACAAGGTGCTGCAGGGGCTTGTTGAATCCTGAACTCTGAGAAGTTAAATGTCAGGTGAAATGGGGCTGACTTAGCCCTTGTGTGTTTTTGATGCTTTGCTTGCATTTTGTCATCAGGCACCTGGTTCATATGATAGAACAAGCCCAGAAAGAGCTTCAGAAATTGAGGTGGGTCATTCTTATTTATATTTTTGTGCTGAAATCGGAAGTGAACCTTTCTCTCCCCCCAAGCTGTACAAAGGAAGATGTGTATGCTGGCTGCTGCCGTGGTCACAGGGAAAAAGACCCAGTAAAAACAATAATTAAGAAATGTGAGCCTGCCCTCCCCAAGCCCATTCATGATGTCAGTTCTACTCAAAATTCTGTGTTTGGTTTGTTTGAACCTCTGCTCTGGATTTGTGGAATCCTCCCTGAAATGTAGCAATGCTTTCATTTCACTACTGATAATTTAATGTGCAGTTGTCTCTGTAAGGACATCTTCCCTGATGTTGGGTTTGGCCTTTTATTTATCTCAGGGTTCTCTGTGAGCCCTGTACTGAGATTTGTCCATCTAGATGTTGTCATTACAGTCCTGGCTACACAAATATTTTTTGGCAGTACTTGTAGGGATTGAGTGTACCTGGAAATTAGCAACAGGTACTGCAGATGCCAAAGAAATGAGAAAATAAAAATGCATCCTTTTCTCCCCAGGAAAAACATTCAAGACCTGAACTGGCAGAGGAAGAACATGCAGCTCACAGCTGGGGCTAAGCTGAGAGAGATGGAATCCACGTGAGTATTGACATTTCTCCGTTAACCCTTCCACAGCTTTCTCCATTGCTTGAAATTTACTTGAAATTCTTCTTCCACTTGAAATTCAGTGATCCTTTGGTGCTGCTGTAGGACATTGTTGCTTTGCAGGAAGTGTTTTAAAGTATTTGTAGTTTGGTTCCATATTATATTTACTGAGATTGAGTGAATCAACAGGTGGGAAGAGGATATATATTTCCTAAATGGTCTTAAACTCTTCTTTATCTCAATATTGGCAGTTAGTGGATGAGCCTAGTCATTATTTTTTTTTTGTGTTTTCAGGTTTAACATGGTTAAAAATTACTCATTGTCACTTTGGTTGTTCCAATGACCATTGATGTCAACTATGCTTTATTTGGTGTTTCTGCTTGACTTGGAGGAATGATTGTCTTTGATTTTTAACCACAGGACTGTTACATAACATCTAAAGGCTCTTTTTATTTCTTTTCCCTTCCAGGTGGGTCTCTCTTGTCAGTAAAAATTATGAGATTGAACGAACTATTGTGCAGCTGGAAAATGAAATTTCACAAATCAAGCAGCAGCATGGGGAAGCAAACAAGGAGAATATCCAGCAAGACTTTCAGTGACTTAATCCTGACTTATCTTAGTGCTGCATGTGTTAAAAACTACAAACCAGGCACTTTGGAGATGCTGTGTCTGTAGACACCTCTAGTTGCAGTTGTGTGAGGTGGTAGAAGGGTATTTCCATCATTTCTTTTCCTTATTTTAAATTCTAGGAGGAGGTAGGGTGGACTCAAAGCATCCTGTTTAAATGTGTCACAGGCACCATTAAATGTACTGTGAATTTTTTCAATTTTTATATACTTAAAGCAGGCGCTCGTGGTGTTGTGTTTTCCCCTATGCCTTTAATAAATCCTGTTTTGCTATTTTTCTGGTTTCTGCTTCATGTCCAAAGCCTGGGAGCTGTGGAGGAGGTGGCTGGGCCAGGTGGACCCTGAGAATTTCCTGCAGGGGAAGTGGTGGGAAACTTGAATTTGGGGTGGGGAAGTCTCTCTGCAGCACTGGGCCGTGCAGTGCCCACTCTGGTGCCACTGTCACTGCAGCAGGCCCCAGCTGGGTAATAATTACCATTGACTCCATGATTCACAGAAGGCTGATCAATCTCTTTATTATATTATATCATTATTTATAAACCCATTGCTTTTATAGACAGTTATGATACAGGTTAACCTAATTGGTCCTCCAGTCCAAACAGCATCACCATTGGCTAATTAAGAAACCACCCTTTGGTAAACAAATCTCCACAAGACATTCCACATGTGCACAATGCCAGGTGCAGCAAGAAGATAAGAATTGTTTCTCATTCTTTTCTCTGATCTCCTCACAGCCTTCCCAGGAAGGCCTGGGAGGGTTGTGTGTTGCTCTCTGTGGCCAGAGAGCTGCTGCCATGTGCCACCTCCTGCACTGTTCCTCATCCAGGGCATAATTCCTGATCATCCTGTTCCCTGTCCCCATGCTCTGACTCCCATCCTGGTGCACTGCTCCATGTCCTGGTGCCCTTTTCCCGATGCTGGTGTGCCATTCCCAATCCCAGTGAGATGTTCCCAATCCAGGTCTGCTGTTTCCTGTCCTGGTGCCCTGTTCTCCATCCTGGTCCATAATCCCCCATCCCGGTGCCCTATACCCCTTTCCCATGGGTATTCCCCATCCCTGTGCTTTGTTCCCTATCCCGGTGCCTATTCCCCTACCCCGGTGTGTTATTCCCTATCCCAATGGGTTATTCCCTATCCCGGTGCCCATTCCCCTACCCCGGTGCATTATTCCCTGTCCCGATGGGTATTCCCCATCCCTTTGGGTATTCCCCATAGTCTTCATGCGTTATTCCCCGTCCCGGTGGGTTTTTCCCCTCCCGCAAGGGTTATTTCCCAGCCTGTGTGTGTCATTTCCCGTCCGGAAGGGTTATTCCCCACCGCGGTGCGGTATTCCCCCTCCCGATGGGCTATTTCCCAGCCCAGTGCGTTATTCCCCAGCCCAGTGCGCTATTCCCGGTGCGTTAATCCCCAGCCCGGTGCCCTGTTCCGTATTTTCGGTGCGTTATTCCCCAACCCGGTGCTCTGTTCCCCATTCCCGGTGCGTTATTCCCTATTCCCGGTGCGTTATTCCCCATCCCGGTGCGTTATTCCCCATCCCGGTGCGTTATTCCCTATTCCCGGTGCGTTATTCCCCATCCCCGTTCCCGGGGGCGTTCCCGAGGGGGCTGGCCACGCCCCTGCCTCCACCACCGCCCAATAGGCTCTTACCCCTGGCCCCAGGGCCACGCCTTCCTCGTGGCGTCACGACCCGCCCTCCCGGCTGCGTCGCTGCCGCGGGAGCGCGCGCGCGTGCGCGGCGCCGTTCCCGCCCGGTCCCGCCCGGTGACGCGGTGACGCGGAGCGTGCGCGGAGCGGGGTCGGGTTCAAAGGAGGAAACATGGCGGAAAACAAAGGAGGCGGCGGCGGCGGGGACGCGGCCGCCGAGGCCGCGCCGGGCGGCGGCGGCGGCCTGGAGCCTCCCGCCGGCTCGCCGTCCGCCGCCGCGCCGCCCGAGGAGCGCGAGAGCCCCGGGGCGGCGGCGGCGGAGCGCGGCGGCGGCGAGGCCGAGGCCGAGGCGGCGGCGGGGCCCGGTGCGGCGGCGGGGCCCGGCCCCAGCCCGGTGCCGCCGCTGACGCCCGCGGCGCCGGGGCCGTTCTCGCTGCTGGACACGTGCGCGGTGTGCGCGCAGAGCCTGCAGAGCCGGCGGGAGGCCGAGCCCAAGCTGCTGCCCTGCCTGCACTCCTTCTGCCGCCGCTGCCTGCCCGAGCCCGAGCGCCAGCTCACCGTGCCCGTGCCCGGCGGCGCCAACGGCGACGTGCAGCAAGGTGAGCGCGGGGCTCCTCCGGGACATCCCGCCGCCAGCGGCCCGCCCGCAGCGCGGGGCTCCCCAGGGCTGGCTCGGGCCCGTCCCGGAGCGCGGGGCTCCCCAGGGCTGGCTCGGGCCCGTCCCGCAGCGCGGGGCTCCCCAGGGCTGGCTCGGGCCCGTCCCGCAGCGCGGGGCTCCCCAGGGCTGGCTCGGGCCCGTCCCGGAGCGCGGGGCTCCCCAGGGCTGGCTCGGGCCCGTCCCGCAGCGCGGGGTGCTGCGGGGCTCGGGCCCGTCCCGGAGCGCGGGGTGCTGCGCGGCTCGGGAGCTGCTGGGATCGGCAGCGCGGATCGCGGCTTTCCATCGCGGGGAGGAGGGACGCGGACCTGTTGGAGCGGGCAGAGTTGGTCGGAGGGGTGGAGCAGCTCGGCTCTGAGGGAAGGCTGGGGGGATCGGGATCGTTCAGCCCGGAGAAGAGATCCTTCTCCCTCTCTCCGGGGAGACCCTAAAGCCCCTTCCGGTGCCTAAAGGGAGTCTGTGATAAAAATGGGGATAGAGTTTTTAGCAGCACCTGTTGCGATAGGACTGGGGATCACGGTTTTAAACTGGAGCAGGATCGGTTTAGAGTAAGTGTAAGAAAGAAATGTTTACCATGAGGGTGTTAAAACATCGGAACAAATTGCTCAGGGAGGTGGTGGAAACGTTCAGTGTCAGGCTGGACCAGGCTCTGAGCAACCTGCTCGAATCTAAGATGTCCCTGCTCGTGACAGGGGGGTTGGCCTAATGACCTTTAAAGGCTTTTTCCAACCCCAAATCTTCTGTCATTCTCTCCTTCTGTCTGTTTTGGTTTGGCTCTCAGGTGACACAGCGGAGGCAAGTCAGGAAGGGGGTGGGCAGCTGCTGGGTTCTACAGTGCTGGGTGAAACGTGTCTGGTTAAATTGAGATTCACTGTTGCAGTATTACCTGCCCAGGTGGGAACGCTGTGTGCACTGCACCTGCTTTGCTGTGCACTGAGATAAAACCTTGCAGTGCTGTTTGTCAGCTCTGCCTCCACAGAACTTGTACCAGGGAACAGGAGTATGCTGCTCCTTCCGCCTGTTCTCAGCAGAACCACAGCTTGGGTTTGATTTTTCGTTTCTAATATACGTTCAGGGATGGAATTGAAAAGCTTCGGGAGCTTTAGATGGGGTGACTCACGGGCTGTGGTGTACAGAGCAAAGTAGGGCCCTGCTAAGTGGTTTTGCAGGTCTTAAATGGGCTCTATGGTCAGGGAGACCTTGTTTGGTGACATCTTTGCACTCGAGTCCTTCCTGTGTTCCCTGCTGAAGGAATTAACCTGGCATGGTAGAGATTTTTTTCATCCAGACTGTTCAGAAGTCCATCTAGGATGTGATCTTAGCAAGTTCATTGGTCTTAAAAAAATGATGTATTTAAATACAGTTTGGCAATGCACTCAGTAAAGCACTCAGATGGTTTTGTGATCCATGTTTTTAAATTCCAGATTCTACATTTTGTGTTATATCATAGAGTGACAGAGTGATTTGGTTTGGAGGGGACTTCAAAGCTCATCCAGTGCCACCCCTGTCATGGGCAGGGACACCTTCCACTGTCCCAGGTGTCTCCCAGCCCCATCCAGCCTGGCCCTGGGCACTGCCAGGGATCCAGGGGCAGCCACAGCTGCTCTGGGCACGCTGTGCCAGGGCCTGCCACCCTCCCAGGACAGTGATATGCCAGTGACATACACAGGACTTGGGAAGCAGGGTTTCTTTTATTACCAGGATTATCTTGAGTCCTGCTGTGTGTGTGGGAGGTGTCTTCCCCACAGGTGTGGGAACCACTGTGTACAAACTGGAATATCACTTCTTGTTGTACACATTTTACAAATGCTTGTTGGTGTGCTTTGGTGTAGAAAGAGATGATGTTTGGACTGTTGGGATAAAAAGTTGTAGGTGATGTGAGCAAGGTGCAGGGGACTCTGGAGCATCTTTCATGTGAGGAGGGACTGTGGGGCTGAGGCTGTTCAGGCTGGAGAAGGGAAGACTGAGAGGGCATCCCATCAATCCATAGGGATATTTCCAGGCCGGGTCAGAGGACGGTGTCAGGCTCTTTCCAGTGGTGCCCAGGGCAGAACAAGGAGCAATGGCCGTAAATTATAACACAAGGAGTTCCACCTGAATGAGAAAGAAATTCTTTCTGTGGAGGGTGGCAGAGCCCTGGAGCAGCTGCCCAGGGAAGGGGTGGAGTCTCCCTCTCTGGACACGTTCCTGTGTCACCTGCTCCAGGTGACCCTGCCTGGGCAGAGGGCTGGACTGGGTGATCTGCAGAGGTGCCTTCCAACAGAGGTGCTGTTGTGGGAGTGTCCTGTAGGGCTGTGGATCCAGCTGTGGTGGCACCTCAGCCTGCACGAGCACAGGAACTGGCAGCTATGTCCTCATGGCTCTTCTCGTTCCCTGGCTATTTAGGGTATTTAATCCCCGTTTCCTTAGGAAAGTAGGAAATGCTCTTGGGCCAAAATTTGGCTGGAGTCAAGTATTTCCAATTTCTAGAGGGAATCTCCTCAAGGACTTTTAAGGAGAAATTTGTTTCTTTTATATTTGGTACTTTCCAGTCGGGATTAAAAGTGCACCCTGAAATACATTAGGATTGGCTCATCCTCAGCAGAGGCATTTTTGTGGGCAGCTCTCTGCACCTTGAGAGTGGAATCAGTTGAGTGGCACAGGAGATGGTTACCAGGAGATCAGATAGAAAATGGACATTCTGAGCCTCCTGAGAAGCACCACAGTGCTTAGTCACGCAGGTTCCTTCCCTGTTCTGGCAGTCACAAAGTGTGAAGTGTTACTTCCACTTCTGCTGATTCTCAAGTCTCCTTCGTGACAAGCAGGTGCTTTTTCATGAAGGAAGAATGAAAGAGAAGTGGTACCTGTAGCTGTACCTGAGGCAGGTCTCACTTTGCTGCAGGCTCTCACTGCTGGAGTGTCCTTTCTATCTTTGTGCATCTCTTCACATAAACCAGAAAAGTACAAGTGATATTTTCCTGGCTGCTTTCTTAATTAGTTTGAGACTTGGCTCAGTGAAGGCTGTCAGGACATAAAATAGTAGATATATGTATTTATTGGGTAAAAGCTGTGGAAATGGAATGTGAGGTTGGTGCCCACAGGGCAGTTCTTGGAGTGACAGCACCTTCCTGGTGGAGCTCCCTCTGCCCTCCTTGCAGAGTGGTGTTGGGTCTGGATCAGCATCTCTGCTCCTGCCAGCCTCCCACTCCCTTCAGAGCCACTGCTAAAGAAGGCAGAAGAATCATCTCAGTTCCTAAAAGTTAGAGAACCCCTGACTAAAGCTTAGAAGAATAATCTGAAGTTGTGGATTGCTGTATTAAAAACAGGTTCTTGGTGAGTCATACCTATTTTGCTGGTGAAAAAGGTTTATTTTGCTGTTGATTACATTTATGTTGGGGAAAAAATAGAAGAGTCTTGTTTCATATATTTAAAGCATATGCATGTTTAACATGAAAAGTAGCATCTCATATTTGGTTTAATTTCTTAATTGGTTATGGGAATGTGCATTTTATTTGGTGGATAGATGATTTTGTATGGTGCTTCAGCTGTCCAGCTGGACTCCTCCTTTCAGGCTGAAGAGGTTACAAGAAAATGCCTGCATTTGTATCACAGTATTCTGAAAAAAAAAAGCTGATTTCTAAGTTAGGGATTTCAGACTGTAACAGGTACTGTAAAACAACTTTTCCTGCACCCACTGCTGCTCCTGCTCCTGGAGGAGAGGTTGTTTTGTGGTTTCACTGCCTGGATGAGATATTTACAATCTCTCTAAAGAAGATTATCTGAGTAGAGAGAGCTTAGGGCTCTCCCAGCTCCTTGGGAATGTCACAATTAAGATTAGGCTGAAGAACCAAATGAGCTGAAAACCCTCCACAGTTGGTTGTGTGTGTAAACTGAGGAACAACACATTTACTACCCAGAGCTGTGATGTGTGGTACCAGGAATTGGTTTGATGTGCTGAATCCAGCTCCTGCAGCCAGTGTTGCTGTGTTGTATTAATCACACCTGAAGTTTTTAATTTTTTTAATTTGCTGTGAGAGGAGGACATAAAAAGTCTCTGATGTGTATGAGGATGTGGCATGTCCCTCACACTGAGTTTGGTGGTAGTTATTGTATTTTCAGTCAAGAAGAATGAAAATTCCTGCGTCAAATAAGGCTCTTAAAGCTGTGTAAATGCAGCATCTTCAGTTTTATTAAACTGGATGTGAGTAGACATCACCTGAACTCTCTTGATTCTTTACTTTTCTCCTGTGTTCATAAGTGAGGCTCATGAATATATGCTGGAAAATGTTCAGTTCATATTCTGGACTTACTAAAAATCTTGGTGTGAAACGTAAATTTCAGTCTAAATTAATAGTGTATTGTAAAATATTTCCACCAGAGAACATTAAGGCATGTGTTATTTTTATAAGAATTAATATCTGTGGCAGCTGTAAATTTTTTTATTATTAAATATAATGTATTGTCAGTTCAGTGTGTAATAATTGCCATATTGTCAAGGATTGTTCAAAAAACAAAAAGCTGAGTTAGGAGTGGACCTTGAAAGCAGGTAATTTTTTAAAATGTATTTTTATTCTGACAGATTTCAATCTGATTGTATCACTCCCTTGACCTGTGAGGGTTTGTTTCAAGGTCTAATCACTGAAATTAGAGCAGGGTTTTGATGTATGGCTGTGCAGAAACATGCTTGGACCCTTGCAGCGCTCAGAGAAATAAATATTATGCACATGGAGTAACTACTATTGGAGTTGTCACCCAATAAATGGGACCTGGCAGAGATTCATTCCTGAGAGGGCTGGTGCCCTGCCAGGCCTGAGCCCAGAACGGAAGCTGGAGTTACTGGATTGCACAAGTGCTTGCAAATATTTCCTGAACTGGGAAGTTTTGTTGTCATCGTGATGCCTTGAGAAGGCTGAGCTAAAGCAGAGGCTGGACAGAGCTAAAGAATAAAATAGGGATTTATGAGAAGGCCTCCATGGATCCACCGTGGGCAGCACAAGAGCCCAGCCAGGGCTGCACCCAAGATGAACCAAAATGGTCCCAAAATGCACAAGTGGCCACGGGGTCTGTCAGTGTGATCAGTTCTGCTCCATTTGCATATTGGGGTTAATTGTCCAGTTACAGCTCCAGCCCATGCAGTCCCATCCTGATTGTTTTCCTCTCTCCAGCCCACGTTGTTTGTGCTCTTGGGCTGAGATTTGGATCATCTGTCCTTGGTCCCCAGCTGGAGAAGGAATTGTTTTGTCTCTCTGCTCTGTGCAGAGAGCTCAGCATCCCCTAATGTGAAGCTCAGAACTACACACTAAAGCAGCTCAGAATGTGAAAAATAGAAAAGCTAAACCTGGGGCATCAGTTGTAACAGTGTAAACATCTGAGAGGACCTTAATTATCTTCCAGTCACTCAGTACTTCTGTGGGGGGTACCAATATGAGATGTTTAGTGGCTCGTATATTACCACAGTGTGGTACTGCCCCCCAACCCAAGGCTGTGTGTGGAACCAGATGTCTCAGATGGTGCTGCTTGCTCGACAGAAATTGGGTTTTGGGGAGTTGATTTTCAGGGGATAATGTGATAGTTTTGGGCTTGTGCTCATTGCTGTCTCCCACGTTATCAGCAGAATTTGAAGCCATTCTTTGGCACAATCGTGGCTGGAGTGGGGCATCACGTGGGGTGGCAGGGCCAGGTGTGCCCAGCCCCACCCCTGGCCCAGAGCCGGTCTGGTGAGAGCAGTGACAGGAGCTTCCTCCAGCCTGCTCCAGCTGTGCTGGCATGAGCAGTGCTGGACCATCCTCCTTGGACCCTGGGGAGCAGAAATCCCTTTCTTCCTGCTGGCACTGTCCTGTGGGAATCAGAAAAACAGAAACTTCCACAGACACTGAAGGGTTTGATCTGCAGTCGTGGAAGAAGCTTGGATTGATGTAAAAATACAATACACAGACATTAAGCAGAAAAATAATAAATTTATATTTCTATAGTTGTAAGTAAGAACATGCCTTAAGTATGTGAGAAACTGTATGGGTAAGGTGGTGAAGGGTTATAATGTAGGGGTGGGGTTGTATAGAATGAGCTAGGAGTTTACAAGTTATAATAGAAGCATCTGTGTGCATGTGAGACAGAAGCCATTGGACAAAAGTATCCACAGTGCAGCAGAAGTGAGTAAAGGTGATAGGTTAGAAAAGCAAAATAAATCCTGTGGCCTTTTCTATTGGTTTAGAAAGTTCTGTATTGCCTTGTAACAAAGAATCTTGTGACTAATCTTGAGTGCTTGCTCCTCTAAAATCTCACAGCCTCTGAGACTGATGTTTATGTGAGCAATAAAGCGTTTTAGCTCGGCCATGGTCCCATCCCTTCATTTTTAGCAGTGACAGTGACACTGTCCATCCCTTGCTGTTCACCCAGGCTCTGCCCCTGCCCCACAGGCAGTGCTCAGGTCTCTCCTCACCCCTGTGTGCTCCAGCCCTGAGCCCTGGGCTCAGCACTGCTGGGTTTGTCCCAGTTTGGGAGTCTGTCCTGTACTGGGAGCCCTGTACTGGCCCAGTGGTGTCCCATACTGGGAGCCCTGTACTGGCCCAGTGTGGTCTCCTGGAGTGCTGACCAGGAGGAACTATCATTGTCACTGCTAAAAATGAAGGGATGGGACTATTTTCAAGCTAAGAACAATTTATTGCTCAGATAAACATCAGTCTCAGAGGCTGTGAGATTTTAGAGGAGCAAGCACTCAAGATTAGTCACAAGTTTCTTTGTTACAAGGCAATACAGAACTTTCTAAACCAATAGAAAAGGCCACAGGATTTATTTTGCTTTTCTAACCTATCACCTTTACTCACTTCTGCTGCACTGTGGATACTTTTGTCCAATGGCTTCTGTCTCACATGCACACAGATGCTTCTATTATAACTTGTAAACTCCTAGCTTATTCTATACAACCCCACCCCTACATTATAACCCTTCACCACCTTACCCATACAGTTTCTCACATACTTAAGGCATATTCCTACTTACAACTATAGAAATATAAGTTTATGATTGTTCTGCTTAATGTCTGTGTATTGTATTTTTACATCAGTCCAAGCTTCTTCCAAGGCTGTAAATCAAATCCCTCAGTGTCTGTGGAAGTTTCTGCTTCCCACAAGGAGGGATGGCTGTCCTTGTCCTGGTAGTGCAGCCTGGGACACAATCTTCTCTTGTGAAGGATCTGCTCTTGGCTCCTGTTCAACTTGTTGTCCATAACACACTTCAAACATTTTATTTTAGGGTATTGAGCTCAAACTTACTTATTTATCCTCTTTTTTTTTATAGTTTCAGTACTCCAAATGTTATGAAGCAGCTAAAGAATTGATAAAGATTTTTGTGCTACACATCAGAGCTGATGTTAAAGGAGTTGTATCTTCTGAAAATAGGAATTCTAGTGTGTAAGTAGAGGTGTTTAGGAACGCAAGTGTTTGGGGTCAGTGTTTGAATAAACTTTGAATTTATAAATTTGAACTGCTGGAAAGACTCTCTGCCATGTCCCAGTGATGGAGGGGATCCATTGGGTGCTGCTGAGGTGCAAAGAGATTTTTGGATCTTGTACATCATGTGCATGATCTGCCCTCCCTGGTTCATGTCCATGATCTCATCAGATCCATGCCATCCTCATTCAGATCAATAACTTTTAATTATTCCAGTATTGCTTTTTGTTCTCTGTGAGATTTCAGTGGGGTTGTGATGTGTTTATTTAAAGTTGATTGAAGTCAGCTTGGACCTGAAGCCAACAAGTGAATGTGGAGCCCTCAGTGTGGTGCTTCTTCTAAAAGTTCCTCATTCTGCTTTGGCTGCTGTGGTGGGTTTAGGCAGCAGATGAGTTTCCTTGGCTCCTTGGGTGTGTTCCCCTTTCCTTTCACCCCACCTCCCCTTCTCTCACAGGGCTGGAGGCTTCTGTAGTGTTTGTAAACAAAAACTAAAAATCCAGATCAAGAGGATGGTTGTAGGTGGGTTTGGTGGGGGAACAGGTTAATTCTTACTGGCTCAGGAAGCCTTGTTGTTGTAGAGCTGGTCTCTCAAACATCTGAGGGAATTCCAGAAGGAAATGCCCAGAAGGGTGGGTAGGGAGCAAAGAAGAGTCAGAAAATTCCAGTTTTTTTCTGGTGCTGAATCAATGGATATGAGTGGAACACACACTGATTCCTATATATCAAGCTGGAGTGGGGACAGTGGCCAAAGAGTGGACATGAGTGTCTCTGTTTTGGTCCTACAGGACTGGAAATGCAGAGAAATCAACCTTTCCCCTGCCTTCACCCTAGCTCTCAAGCATCCTTGAAATTTGGCAGTATTTTAGCGTTGTTGGTATTGGTATGTCAGCCTGGAGAAAGCAGGTTTTTAATACTTGGCTTATTGAAACTAATTCAAGATGAAACCTGTTGAAAAATTACCTGTTTTGGGATGCATTCAGAGGAGCACAGTTACCCTGGGGAAGTGTTAAACTTAATATATAAAAGGTATTTACAGAGTTCTGAGTTACAATTAAGAAAAATACTTATGTTGCAGCTTTAGGTGTGAGCTGGGAGTGGTAGATTAAAAGCAGCTTCCACTTGAAATCTGAAGGTTTTTGCAGTGTTCCATAGTGATTTGCTGCTGGATTATGAGGCAGGGTTTTTAGCAGCCTGTTTTTGGGAAAGCAAAATCAACTTTCCTCCTGAGTTTACTTCAGATTCGTGCTTTCTGACACGCTTTGATGTCTGTGGTCGAGCTCAGCATGCTTTATCTACACCATAAGCAGTTAAAAGGATTACAGAGATGCTGCTCTCATTAGTGTTCTTAAAGTCTTTGACAAATCGGGAGATGCAGTGTGCATTGTAAGGAGATGTGCCTGCAGTTGTATAACTGACAGTGAAATCTGGGTGCTGGCATCTCCCTGCTGGGACAGAACCTTCTCCTGGGGTAGAAGGGCTCCTTGGTGACAAGGGCAGGTCCTGGAGCCTCCAGGAAGGTTCTTGTTGTGTCCTTGGTTTCACCCTTGCTCCTGCCTTGCAGTGACCTGAGCTCCCACTGGGGCAGGAGCAGCCCTCCCCAGGACAGGGAGCATTCCTGGGATGTGCCAGAATTCCCATTTACATCCGTGTGGGCTCTGCTCCAGCTCCCATCCAGGGGCAGGGTCCTGTAGGTCCTACAGATCCATCCCTGAGCACATTCCTGTGTTCTGTCAGTGCTTTGTGCTGCTCCTCAGCCCCTGAAAGGCTCTGTCTGTCTCAGGAGACTCCATGGAATCTCCTGGAGCCTCTTTCCTCCCTGAATCACAGGTTCTGGCAGGGAGGGATGGCTCAGGTGAGAAGATGAAACCCATCTCCCTTTGAGCAGGCTTGGCAGTGCCAGGCAGGGCTTTTCCTGCCTGCCCCATTGGAGACTGGCAGTCCAGATTTCCAGCTAGGAAACAATTCCTGCTTCTGCTTCAGTCAGCCTTAGGCAGGGTGAAAGGAAAAACAAACCTCCATTTGGGCTGAGTGCTGTGTGTAGCAGCAGGTGGGGGACAGGGAATGTGTGTGATTGGAAATATTTTTGCTGTTCTGCAAAAGTGTGGGACCAAAAGCAGAATCTGATCTGAACTGCATCATTAATTGGGAATAGGACATAAGGGAAGGGAAAATGTGGTGCAGAGAGATATGGAAGAGGGGTAGTGAGTGTGTGTGCTCATGGTTGTTACAGGTCTTACACACTTGAGGTGTGGGATAGAAACAAGTGGAAAAATGGGCAGTGTGGGTCCTCTAAAGTGCAACTAAAGAAGCTTGGAAGGCCACTCCTGTTCCCTGCAGCTCCTGTAAAATAGTTCATAAATTCCTGTGGCCTTTTAGGTCCAAAGCATGATTCTCCCTGAATTTCTTCATGTACTGGTATCCACAGGAGCACCTGTGGGTGGCTGGTGACATTTGTAGTGCTCTGAACTGTTCTTTTTTCAGGACCTGCAGCATAACTGTGTTCCTGTAGTTAATGCTGAGGGCAGGGTTTTGGTGGCAGCGTTCTGTAAGGCACAAAGGAACTGCTGCACAAAGTGTTTCAGCCCCTCAGTGCAGGGTTTCACGTGGTGTGGTCAGAACTTCCTGAAAGAAACTTCCCTTTTCTCAGCTCTTTGCTTCAGTGCTGCTCTTGACCTCTGCAGCAACAATTTACAGCTCAAAATTCATATGAAGCCATCTCTGAGGACATGGGAAATCTTGATGGTAATAATTAGGCTTGAAGGAGATCATAAACCAGTCTGACCTTCAGAGTTTGTATGAATGTGTCTTATTCTAATTCACCTGTGATTTGAAAAAATAAAATTGATCTTTAAACAGTAGTTTTTACTGTGTGCTAATGCTTTTGGAAAGCAGAGTTACAGTGAGAATGTTTGTACCAGGACTAATGTGTTTGATTTGTTTGATGCAGAAAAATAACATAGTAAGTTCAGCTGGAGTATAAATAGGATGATACTTTTATATTTACTTTTATTTTCCTAGATAAGATTTTTTTAAAATCGAGACTGACAGTGAAAACTTGTTTTCCACAGAGGTGATACAAACATTTGAATCTTAGTTTGTCCTAAAATACATTCTCACTAAACTTTTTGCAATAAACTTTGTTAGCTCACAAATTATCTCAAGTTTTGACAGCTAAGAATCTTCTTTGTATGTAAATGCTATTTCAGTGTGATTTTCTCTACTTTTCCCTCCTGCCTTACAAAATTAGCCAGATGTGTATCTTTTCAGTACATTCGATTTCTAGTACAAATGGTGCTGCTGTAATTTGTTTTTTATTAGATGAAAAGACCACAATATGAGATGTTTAGTGGCTCATATATTATTGGAAAGCTACTGTTGGAAATAAAGAGTGTTGAGACGTGAAAAAGGAGTGTAATGTGCTAAATGAGAATGGCAAGGCCTTGAAATTTGGGTTTTGATCTCTTGAGGTGTGTGCAGAACACTGGGGGCACTTGGTGTGCAGTTTTTATTTGAATGTGGAGGAGGTGCAAAACTTGGGTGTTGGGTTACCCATGGCCAGAATCCAGCCTGTGGGCTCTCACTTGGATCAAAAGGCTTGATTTTCTTCAAGCTTTCATTGGTTTGGCTACTGTAAAACCAACCCAAAAGTTGCCTTACAGGAAGGGGTTTTCATCTGTAGAATTTGACTTTCTGATGTCTAGAGATTACAGCTCTTGAGCTTCCTCTGTTTTGTTGTTTTCCTGAAATATTTTGTTTGTTTGACCCAAGGCAGCACTAAACATCAAGTTTAGGTTTGGTTTGGTTTGGATGGAGCAGTTTTTATGGGAAATAACCTGAAATTTTTGTTGTGTGAGTATATACACATAGCTGCTGGATGGCTTTCAGCTGGTATTCCCTAAAGAATTTTGTCTCTCAGTTGTCAGAAAACCTCAAAGTTCTGCATATGAGGAAGGTTTCACTGTGTGTGAAAGCTCTTGTATGCGTAGCTGCTGCAGTACTGGTTATTTTTCATATCCTGCTCTTGAGATGTGTTGGGTTTGGTGAGACAGGGAATTTTTAGTTGGATTATTGCTGCCCTGCAGTGAATCTCCTGTGTTCTGAAGCCATCATTAATTTTAGCACTTGAAAAAAATTAATGCTACTCCACTACTAATGTAATTAATCTTGCTGAAATAAGTCCTACTGTCCTAATTGAATATCCACAAAGGAGCTGAGCATCATTTAATTACACTTCTCAAAGTTGTTTTAGTGTGTAAAAATATCCAATGGCTTGGAAAGCTTCTTGAAGATTCTATTCTTAATAAATTGCATAGGAATTTGATTTAAGATCCAGTGACACTTCTGTGAAGTGTGAGCCACTACCTAAGTTATAAATAAATTTTCAAATCTTTATGGGGGCTGTTCATAGACGTCTTTAAATGTCACTTTGGTTCATGTAGTGACTCCTTTGCAGCTCTGCTGAGGATTTAAAACTAATTTAGTGATTACAAAGGATAACAAAGCAGGATGCTGGTGTTTTATTGCTTCGTCTGCCTCCCTGACCTCATGGAAATAGATTATATTAGAAATCTTCCTGGGCTACCTGGGGGAGCACTGAGACACACTGTGGCATTTTCAGGAACATCCCTGAAGTCACCCCAGCTAAATGGGCAGAGCCCTCTTAATGCTTGTCTTGAGACAGGCTGACTGTAGACTGTTCTAAAAAATAATCTAAAAAAAAACCAAGTTTCTTGAGTTTTGTAATGTAAAATCAACAGGGGAAAAAATTAATATTTGCACGGGCACAACAAATCACTTTGCTAAAAATACAGGATTTTTGGGGAAGAAATAAGTAGGAAAAACTGAGGATGATGTAGAAATTAGGGAGATCCCCAGCTAGGTGGGGGATCCCTTTCTGTAGAGGCTTGTGGGGTTTTTTTGGGATTAGTTGAGGGAGTATATTTTGGGGTGAAACCTGTTCTACAGCTGCACTGGCTGGTTTTTAATGACAGTGTCAAGTGTGGAATCCTTTACCCAGGTGAGGGGAGGCGTGTGCTTGGTGCTGGCTGCTGCTGGGCACGTTGCTCTGTGGGCTTTGCTGCCCTAAAAGCCTGTGGGGTGCTGTGTTTTGCAGTGGGGGTGATCCGGTGCCCGATCTGCCGCCAGGAGTGCCGGCAGATCGACCTGGTGGACAACTACTTTGTGAAGGACACCTCGGAGAGCCCCAGCAGCTCCGACGAGAAGTCAGAGCAGGTAGGGACCGTGCTGCTGCCCCAGCCTCTGCTCCCTGCGCCTGCCAGTTCTCCTTGGGACGGTGCTGCTGCCTTTTCCCCCCGGCCCTGTCTGCTCTCTGGGGCTGTCAGTGCTCCCCAGAACAATTCTGCTGCCTTTTCCCCCCAGCCCTGTCTGCTCTCTGGGGCTGTCAGTGCTCCCCAGAACAATTCTGCTGCCTTTTCCCCCCGGCCCTGTCTGCTCTCTGGGGCTGTCAGTGCTCCCCAGAACAATTCTGCTGCCTTTTCCCCCCAGCCCTGTCTGCTCTCTGGGGCTGTCAGTGCTCCCCAGAACAATTCTGCTGCCTTTTCCCCCCAGCCCTGTCTGCTCTCTGGGGCTGTCAGTGCTCCCCAGAACAGTTCTGCTGCCTTTTCCCCCCAGCCCTGTCTGCTCTCCGGTCCTGTCAGTGCTCCCCAGAACAATTGTGGTGCCTTTTCCCCAACCCTGCTCTGATTTCTGGGACATCAATGCTCCCCAGGACAATTCTGATGCCTTTTCCCCAGCCCTTTCTGCTCTCTGGGCCTTCCAATGCTCTCCAGGATGATTCTGGTGCCTTTTCCCCACCCCTCCTCTGCTCTCTGGTCCTGTCAGTGCTCCCTGGGACAATTTTGGTGCCTTTCCCCCCCCAGCCCTTTCTGCTCTCTGGGACATCAGTGCTCCCCAGGATGATTCTGGTGCCTTTTCCCCAATCCCTTCTGCTCTCTGGTCCTGTCAGGATGATTCTGGTGCTTTCCCCCCACCCTTCCTCTGCTCTCTGGTCCTGTCAGTGCTCCCCAGAACAATTCTGGTACTTTTCCCCACCCCTTTCTGCTCTCTGGTCCTGTCAGGATGATTCTGGTGCCTTTTCCCCACCCTTGCTCTGATTTCTGGGACATCAGTGCTCCTCAGGATGATTCTGGTGCCTTTTCCCCACCCCTGCTCTGCTCTCTGGCTCTGTCAGCTCTCCCTAGAACAATTCTGGTGCCTTTTCCCCCCAGCCCTTTCTGCTCTCCGGGGCTCCCCAGGACAGTTGTGGTTTCCCTTCCCCCACAGGTGTGTACCAGCTGTGAGGACAACGCCAGCGCCGTGGGTTTCTGTGTGGAGTGTGGGGAGTGGCTGTGTAAGACCTGCATCGAGGCTCACCAGCGAGTAAAGTTTACTAAGGATCACATGATCAGGAAAAAAGAGGATGTGTCGTCAGGTGAGTGTTGAATATCACTTTGTGCTGCCTGTTCCAAGAGCCTTTTCTCTTTAGATGTTACATATATAACAGGGGGGGATGGTGGAGGTAACAACCAGCTCTGTGTGTTTTCCCCCCAGGATTTGGGAAAAGTACAGCCCAAAGTTACCAGTGCAAAATTAGTAGCTGTAAAAATAGAGGAAGAACTAAATTTATAACAGTGATGCTTTGTGCAGGTTGAGGTGCAATCCCTTTGGAAAGGATTTAGATCCATTTTTAATAATCTTTCTGTTTAGTAGAACAAGTAACTCAATGGAGGGAATCTGGAGAGCAGTGGTAAATTGATAATCTTACCCATTGTCCAAGGAAACGAAATTACACATTCTGCTGTATTTTGTTATGAGAAGCAATTATAGTTCTCCCTGTAGAAATGTATATATAAGTTTATAGTTACCTTCAATATATGGTGTTACTTTGTATTGATATTGCCAAGTAAATGTAGAATTTGAATCTTTTTTAGGTTTAATCTCTCAGTGAGCAAAATTTAATATGTGAAGTGTGTGTAGGGTTTGTTCAGGTGTGCAGCCTTATTAGAAGTAAATTCTTAAACTGTTGTTTGGTCATATATCATTTGTAGCCAATTGAGGTAATGTGGAAAATCATCTCAGAACAGGTCCAGGCTATCTGGATTTTAGATTAGAAAATTCTATTTGTAAATGGGTTAAAAGTTCTGATTTACAGATGTTTAGGTTCTCCACCATCTGGATGTGTCTGAAAATGATCATATTGAGGAAGAGGGATCTCAACACTTTGCTCTCTTCATTTAAATTAATTTAAAATTAATTAAGATCTCCATAATTGTCTTGTTGTATCCTTTCAAAGGAACAAACACTACTTTTCTTTCTAAAAATTGTTTAATAGTTAAAAAGTTTGCTGTTGAGCTTAGTTCTTTCAGACAAGGATCTTATTTAATTTGCGCTATCAAATAAACCTCATTTTGGAGAGGCTTCTCTTTATGTCGTAATGAATATTTTTAATAAGAAATATTATCCACTTAAGATTAAATGTATTAAACCTTAAAGATGAGAAACCCTTAAATTCAATCAAATTATAAGGCCCAAGAAAGAATTACTGATGTTTTTACAAGGAATGCTAAATTGTGACTCTTGTGATATTTCAGCTCAGCTTTCCCTTTGATACCTGCTGGGAAGTGACTGTTCCAAAACCAGAAAGTTTATAAAGTTTATAAAATAAACTATTATTAAACTAACTAGTTAGTTAACCTACCTAAATATTTTTATATTTTAAACTAAATATTTTTATATTTAAAAATATTTTTAATATTTTATACTAAAATATAAAATATTTTATAAACTAAATTTATAAAATAAACTTTCTGTCAGAAATTTTATTTATTGTGATTGTGGGGAAGGGCTGGTCATTGTTTTTTTTTTTTTCTTCTTAGACTCAAAGATGTGCCCTGGAGACTTTAAATTTCTCTCAGTGAGTGGCAGCTGTAGGTTCATCAGCTCTTTCTTTGCAATAACTTGCATGATATAACCAGCTTCAGAAATGTTGGAGAGTGAGGGAAATGAATTTGTACCTCCAAAAGGCTGCTTTTCTCTTTGCTAAGCTGAAAATACCTTCAGAGCACTGTGCAGCACTTTTTTAAACCCAGAACTATTTTTTGCCATTATTTGTTATTTGGGGGTTTAACTCTTAACACAGGCAATGTTTGCTTTGCAGTTCCCACTTCAGCTGTGTTTGACTAAATGAGGTGTTTGAAGGGATAAGCTGGAAAAGCCATGGGTTAAAAAGGATTTAAAAAAAAGGTTAAAAAGGTTTGAAAGGTTTGACCCATCCTTCAGTGTGTCAGAGGTGAAATTATATGGAATTAAATCCTAATAAACACATGTACACCGTGCTGGTGTTTGTGCAGTCTTACAGGGCTTTTGGGTGCTCATGAGAAAAGATGAATTCCTCCTTGTCCTTGAATAAATAAGGTGAGAACAGCTGTTAACCACTGGCACTGTAAATCAGAGTCATGAGGGTTGGGAAAGAGCTCTGAGATCATCAGTCCAACCCCTGACCTGATGCACTCACAGTAACTTCAGCCTGAGAGCACATCTGGAGCTGCCTTTGCAAGTTCTTGGTTGTTACTGGAAGTTACTTGTTTTGCTCTTCAGATTGTCTAAATTTTATTTTAAAATGCACAAATGGTTTATTTTTAAAAACAGAGGCCGTGGGAGCATCTGGTCAACGTCCTGTTTTCTGCCCTGTCCACAAACAAGAGCAGTTAAAACTTTTCTGTGAAACCTGTGACAGGCTGACATGCAGGGACTGTCAGTTACTGGAACACAAAGAACACAGGTACAAACATTCCCATGTCTTATCTCCTGTGCTGTGCTGTCTCAGAGGATGAAGTGGCATTGATGTGAGCTGCTTGTGTTGGAAATTCTGCTGCATTTACTCCTGAACTGATGGACTGAACCCATCCCTTGCAAAGGAGAACCTGTGTGGAGTGATGGAAACTTGGTCAGTTGGTTGAGCTTTGTCAAGTCTCTTAAGATCAGATGTGAACCAAGATGGGCTGAGGTTTGGTGTGGTTCAGGTGTTAATTTGCCTGGCAGTTCCCAGTGCTATCACTGTGGTCAGGACTTGAATGGAAATTCCTGCAGCCCTGAACACCTGGTGCTGTAAAAGAAGCAAAAGTGATAGAGTGAGTCATGGGTGAGGTAATTTTCTGAAAGGGCATTTTTGATTGTGCAACAGTCTTTAGGGGAATTTTGTAAAGGAAAGTCTAAATTTTGCCTCTTACATTAGAATATTCTTCTTGTGCAGAGGGGGAGAATGCTTTTGGGTTTAGTTGGTTAAAAGTTGCCTCATTCCAGGTAAAAAGAAATGCTGGGTTTGCCTCTGCCAGAAAAAAAGTTGGAACCCCTTTAAGACACATTCCAACTTCCTGCTCTTTAGCAGCTCTGTTGTGCAGTTGTTTGAATGTCTGAACAAATAATTTTCAGTGTTATAATAGAGAATCTGGGGATAATACATATTTATCAACCACTGCACCACTGCTTTTCCTTAACTCTTCTCTGTAAAGGTGTAATGCTGAAATTAGTGTTCAGTTTTTCTTTTTTTTTCTTTCTTTTTTTTTTTTTTTTTAACTTTTCTGTTTTTCTCAGAATAGTGATTATTCTCAGACTGCTACAGCAGCCTGTGGAGAACTTTTACATTTAAAATTATTAAAATATTAGCACCCTCAAATACTCCTGCTCTGTTCTTCCATAGGCATAAATACCCTGGATGACTCCCTTGTCACACAGGGTGCTCTCCTGGGATATATTCAATAATTTGGTCTAGTTGGTTTCTTTGCATCTGTTCTGTGCATGTTTCTAATGGATTAACAGATGGATCTTGTCCTCCTTACCTGTGCTCTTCCAGAAGGAGAATTCATTGTTATTAATGTGCTTTTTTTTTGCAGAATATTCTTTCCATATGGTTCTGTGTGCAGGTGTGAATTGCAGATGATTAAAGCACTGCTTTGTCTGCCTGAAGTACAGCTGAGATTTTGTGGAGAATCATACCAAGTGGAAAAAGAATTGATTTTAATCCCCTGTTTTCTTATTAACTGAAATCCTAATAGTTTACCCCAAAGGAGGGTGAATCACCATTTCAGTACCTCTATGGTCCAGTGTTCAGAGTTTTAATCATACAATTCCAGAATGGTTTGGGGTTGGAAGGGACCTTAAAGATGATCCAGTTCCACCCCTGTCAGGGGCAGGGATTGCTGGGGATTCTGTAGAAAGCTGACAATTCTTTTAGCAGCTTGATGCTGTGAGATTCCTCTAATTTGGGTAGTTTCCAGTCCACACACCTGGGAAGCTGGAAGTGCAGTACTGAAAAAAGAAAAGTATTTTGGCTGTAGCAAGGGCTACAGCAAAATTTTAGCAGTACAGTTCAGCAGTATTGAATGTAGATCTTTCATTTCTCCTTCAAGTGGAAATACAATTTCTAATTTAATGAAAATAATTTCAGAAATTCAGCAGCTTCCAAACATTTCAAATTTTGCTGTCTTTGGGCTTTAGGAATGCTACTTTTTTGTATTATAGTATCTAAAAATCCTATGCTGCTGTCTGTCTGCAAGAACTTTAGACTGTTCTTAGAAAAAGGAAAATTCCAACACTGAGATTGAAGAATCTGAACTCTTGGAGTTCAGATTTCTTTTGGAGTTCAGATTTCCTCTTGGAGTTCAGATTTGTCTGTTGCTGGTACAAAGTGAATTAACAGGAGTAGAGTTGTTTTTGTTGTGAATGATGTTCTTTGTCTGAGTCCCTGTTATCATGGTTGTGAGTCATTTAAATAATAAAAACTGTCTTGCTGTTTGATGACAATCCAGACAGCCTTTTGCTGTTGCATTGTAATGTTCTACATTGTGACAGAAAACAACAGTAATTTCTTCTTCATTTTCTTTGGAAGATGGTGCAAGTTGTTTCTAATGCACCTTACAGAATGCTTCATTAATTGCAGCAATTTTCTGCCAATTTGAATATTGGGAAAACATTGCCAAGGTGTTCTGGGACCTTAAGTTTTCCCTGTTGTTAACAAATTACATTTCAGAAGCATGAAGTTGATTTATTGCCAAAACAAGACTTAGCAAGTGACTGTTAGGAATCCTGGATTTTGAGCAGTTGATGAGAAAACATGGAAATTCATGTAGCTGCTTTAATTCCCCTTGGCCATTTTCAGCAAAGGCATTTTGCTTCTGTGGCATTCTCAATTCCAGTATTTTAGGAAAAGGCACCTAATCCTGTTATTTTCTCTCAGTGTTGGTACTTACCCTATTTTCAGATGAAGTAATGGAAAGTACCTTTGATAGCAGCTATTTAACTGAAGAGCTTGGAAGGGAATATTCTTCACTTGGAAGCAGCAGAGGTGGAAAAAACTTGAAGTTCTTTAATAGGGAAATTTTCTTCAGATTAAACTAATGCAGTCAAACATGAGCAGTTTAATCTCTGCTGAAAAACAGGGGAATTTAGGATAGTTCAGGGGGTTGTTTTTTGGTATCCTTTAATGTGTGTTTAAGCTGTTGATGATTTATTAAAGAAATCTGGGTATTGATCTAGTACCGATGTCCAGCTGTGACGGACAAAAACTCTCCAACAGTTTAAAGTTAGAAAGTGTTTGTTTATTGTGACACCAGGCAGCGTGTGGGACAGCTCCCAAATGCACACTGCACCTTCCCAATGATTACAGAGTCCTTTTATCCACACCAGAATTGAATACCCAAAACACAAATACATATTCATCATTTAGTACATCCCATTCCTCGCTCCGTGTGCTAATCATTCCCAAAGCTGTTAAGCATGCAGAGTTTGTTCCTTGAGATGGGTCGGTGGTCCCGTTCATGGGGAGGGGTCCCAAAATGAGGAAGTAAATGAAGTCTTCCTCATTCTGCCCTTTCTGCCTTTTCAATGCAAATATGACAAATGAACCTTGGTAGAACTCCCATTCCCTGTCTTCAATTGGTTTCAGAGCAGAGGAGGCCCACAATTGTCTCATGTTCCTAAAAGCTGTTTGTCAGTTTCTGTATTCCTCATTACAAACCCAGCTAACGAAACATTGTGCTGACAAGCAATCAATTATCAGTTAACTACTAACTCTTAACTTCATCAAGGCCTACTCATTTATTTTAATAAACTCTAGTAAGGCTTACCTCTAACTAAAATCTTAGCTCCTCTAAAATCTCTGAATCTCTTAAAGTTTATGTTTCATTGATGCATTTTCCTCATCAAACTCTGAGGTTCCTGATCCATAGCCTGCTGTCCTGGGAAACGAGGCAGTGCATCCCTGTGTGGTTGGAATTGATAATTTCCCACAGAGGTTCAGTCTCCTGACCAGTAGCACTGCTCAGATACTCAGAGTCTGATTTTTCTCAGTGTTTTTTTTTCCTCAGTGCTTTTTCTGAGTGATTTTTTTTTTTTCTCAGTCATATTTTTTCAAAATGTCATGGCTTTGCAGCTGAACTGGGAGCCCTGAGTTCCAGCCCACTGGCCCTTGGTAATCAGTGTCTTCTCTTGCCTGTTGAAAAGGTACCAGTTCCTGGAAGAAGCTTTTCAGAACCAGAAGGGTGCAATTGAGAACCTGTTGGCCAAACTTCTGGAGAAGAAGAATTATGTAAATTTTGCAGCTGCCCAAGTTCAAAATAGGTGAGTTCCCCAAAACGTTCAGCTATTACATTGCCTTTTTAGTGAGTCACAGTAAGATGAATGGTGGCACTAGAATAACACACTGGAGTTAATTCTGTATCTTAATTACTTTTCATAATGTTTATTTGCCCCTACAAGACTCTGCATCTCTTGGAAGCTCTTACAATAAATAAATGTTAAAGATTATGTCTTTTGTGACAACTTTGAACAGAACCAAAAGTGTGCCACATTCCTTACACTTTGGGGATGGGGGAGAAAAAAAGGAATAAAAAAGACAAGAAAACCCATCCTGTAATTTCTTCTAAGTTAGCTCCAGGTGACAGAATGGTTGAAATATTAAAATATTTTTATGTTTCATAGTAAGGCCTCTGATAACTGTGTAACAAACACTTAGTGTGAATTTGAATAGGAAATTGTGGTTGGGGTTTTGATTGGGTTTTTATTTAGGCGGCTTCACTTAAGAGATTTCCAGGGTTATCTGAAATTCAACGTCACGTTAAATAGCAAATCTAGAGGCAGAGGGAGCACGTGATCTCTGCTGGCTCTGCTCCCCCTGGGGTGACGTGGTTGTGCTGCAGCTCAGGGAATTCCACCCCGATTCTCAGTGGTTTTGTGAGCCTTCTGCAGCTTTTAGGTCATTTGCAAAATGACACATCAGCTGGGGGTGGAAAGTACGAGGGCAGGAGGAGGATGTGCAGCAGAGAGAAAGAGAAGTTCTGATGCAAATTTTTAACTTCTTGTGGTGCCATCTATATTAAAAAAAAAAGCACTGTAAGGGAGGAAGAACATAGAGCATGACAGAGGCAAATGTGTGAAGAGGGAAGCAATGAAAATTGGTATTTTTATGTGCTGATTTTCCATGGAAGTCTTTGAAAGGTCCCAAAACACAACACCGTTGTGAAGCATGGAAATGTTACACACTTGAAGAGACAGTCACAGAGGCAATAATGAAACTGAGAGCTTAAGAAATGTCACAAAACATTCTCTCATAAGAATTCCAGGCCAGGAATGGGTGATGGAATTAACACATTGTAATGGTGGGGGTTTTTTTGCCCAAGAGTTTCTGCCTTCAGTGAATTCAGTGAATTTCTGCAGCTGGGATTGAGGTGTGTCAGGATCTCAATTTTCTGCTGAGCCAAGTGACAATTCATTCCACTGTTTTGCTGGTGTGTAGGACACAAAATCCATCAACCTAAAAACTTCAGGGCTTGGGAAAAATAAAGGTATTACAATTTTGTTGTCAGTGTTGGCAGATGGTAGAAAATCATCTGTGATGGTGGAGCATTGAAGTGTTGAAGGAACAGCTCTGCTGGAATAATTGTTGGGTGCCAAAGCCAAGGGTGGATGCCATGGACTTAATGAAGGGTTGGTTGGGTGATTTTGGGAGTAGGAGACCAGGTTGTGCTGTCATGAAAAACCACGTGTGTCCCAGGTGCCTTAAAGGGCTCTGACCCCAGCAGTGTTCATCATCAGCACTGAGTGTTGGTCCTGTGGCTGAGTGACATCAGATCCTTGACCTGGCAGCAAAAAAAAAACTCTCCAAGAAAGGACAATTCAAGCCTTCACATTGGCTCATGGCAAAGAATTCTGCTGCAGTGTGATCTTGTTAGATTAAGGCAGTGTAGGATCAGATTAATCCATCATTTCCATGAGATTAAGAAATGCTGTATTTCAAATTCTGTGGCCAGAGCTCAAGGTTTGCTTGAATCTGAAGAAGCTGGATATGCACTAAAACTGAGGAAAAATGGCAGTGATGAAGAGGGTATAAAAGTCTGACAGCCAGTAGTATTAAAGCACAAGAGAATAATCTAAACTAATATCAGGCACATCATTAGTGAAATGTTTTTCCCTTTATTGTGTATTAATTACAGATCTGCAATAACTTTTTTGTTACAAGGGAGGAATTAATTTGAAATTCAGGGTTGATTTCTGGTTAATATAAATTATCTTAAAAGTTTAAAACATCAGATAAAATTTTTCATAGTGACACAATTTGGATATAAATTTATAAATGTACATAGACACATGTGGTTGTGGCTGGTTATTTCTCTAAATTTCTCTCTATAAAGTGTGTAAACTACAAGGAATTTCCTATTATTTGAAGTAAAACAAGTTGTAAGTTTGTATTTGGCAGTGAAGTGTAAAGTGACTGACAATCCATTGCTTTTTTTTTTTTGTTTGGTTTTTTTTTAGGATAAAAGAAGTAAATGAAACCAACAAACGAGTAGAGCAGGAAATCAAAGTGGCTATATTCACCCTCATCAATGAAATCAATAAAAAGGGAAAATCTCTCCTACAGCACCTTGAGGTACACTTGAAATGAAAAGCAATGGTGGTGTTGAGTCTCCAGTCCCCTGTTGAGGGGAAGCATTTGAAATGGTTTGTTTGGTGTGACTGCAGGTGTTGCAGACTGAATCTGCCTCTGAGGGATGTGCTGGAGTTAAATCTCTTGTTTGTCCTCTCATCAGAGCCCGTGGCTCCTTCAGTTTTGTGTCTGTGCCTCATATTCAAAATTGGGCTCATTGTAAAGGAGTGGCTGAAAATCTCCTTTTCATGTTCTGCTTGCCATATTTCTGTATTTAACATAATGCTAAGGCGTGTATCATTTAATCATTTCCTCAAAAAAGCTTTTTAATGTTCACGTAAGAACAGTCAGAGCAGTCTCTTGTATTTCTACATGAAGGTGTAATGCTGTATTTAAAATTGTATTATACAGCTTCAGAGGCCATGAGTTCAAGCATCCTTTCCAGGTGGCATGTTCTGAATAATTGCATTGTGACTTCCATTAAAATCCGTGAAAATTTTATCTGAATAGAGGAAATCTATTTTATCTGAGTAGAGGAAACCCCTTGTAGTAAGTTGGTTCAGTGCATATGGCCAGCCTGCCATGAAAAATTTAAGATCAGATGAATCACAATAGATTTTTTTGTGGTTAAGGAGCAATTATTTGGCAGGGAAATTGAATGTTCCTGGAAGAATAGAGTAACTTGATCATTAGTAAAAGAAATAATGCAAAAATACATGAATTTTGGCTTTTCTTATTTACCTAGCATTTATTAAAATTTCCTTGGGACGTTTCCCTTTTGATCCAAAACCTGCCAGCAGTTTGCATTTTCTTCCTACATCTGAAGCCCCATCGTAATAAATCACTTTACAATTTACAGTTACTTCATTGTGATAGAGTCTCTGTTTCTTTGCAGAACGTAACAAAGGAGAGGCAGATGAAGCTGATCCAGCAGCAGAACGACATCACTGGTCTGTCACGACAAGTGAAGCACGTGATGAACTTCACTAATTGGGCCATCGCCAGCGGCAGCAGCACTGCCCTGCTCTACAGCAAGCGCCTGGTGAGGGGCACCTGGGGCTGGGGATGTCCTGAGCTGCAAGGGACTCACCCTCAGGGATCATCCAGTGCAGCTCCTGGCCCTGCCAGACCCCCCAAAATCCCACCCTGGGCATCCCTGGCAGCGCTGGCCAAACGCTCCTGCAGCTTCGGCAGCCTGGGCACTGCCCAGAGCCCTCTGGGGGAAGAACCTTTCCCTGGTACAACCCCCTGGCACAGCTCCAGCCCTTCCCTCAGGTCCTGTCCCTGCTCACAGAGATCAGAGCTGTCCCTCTGCTGCTCCAAGGAAGAAGCTGCAGCCCCCAGTGAGGCTCCCAAAACACAGCACTGTTGTGAAGCATGGAAATGTTACACACTTGAAGAGACAGTCACATAGGCAATAATGAAACTGAGAGCTCAGGCAATGTCACAAAACATTCTGTGATAGGAATTCTTCAGGCCTTTCTTCTCCAGCAGAACAAAGTGCCCTCAGCCACTCCTCATGGGGCTGCACAGACCTGGCTGTGCAATTCTGTCCCAATTCCTGTGTCCAGAGAGGGCAAAAATTCCAATATACCTGGAGTGAGGTAAAACACAAAGTCAAGTGTTGGTAACCACAAGGGTAATTCACTTTTTTGACATGAATACCCCCAGTTCTACACGTGCAGGCTGTTCACCTGTAGGCCCAGGGTGTGCTCGCCACTGCTACTATCAACCATCACTCTGCCACCAACTTTGCCACTCTGGGAACATGTCCTGAGCCACAAGCACAGAGGGACAGGGGACACAAATATATCCAGAGTAAGATTAAGACACAAATGAGGTCAAATGTTGGTAATCCAAAGGATACACCCAGTTCTGCCATGTGGGTCCATCATGGCACTGTACCTTCAAGTTCAGATCTTATAAAAGAGCCAAGCAACTGTGCAACAGTTCACTCTTTACCATGAGGGTTTAGGGAGTGTTAGTGTGGAAGGAATGGGGTCAGCTCTGTGAAGGCACCTCAGTGTTTCACTGGAGTCACTGCAGTAATGTCGTGGTGTAACAGTGCTGCTCTGCAATCCTCAGAGTAAAGTTGTACAATGTGAGATTTTCCTGACAAATTGAGAATTTCCCAGGCTATGAACCAAACTTGCTGCTGCCAGTCCTGGTTGGTGCTCGGTGGCCTAAACTCTCGGGGTAGACACACACCTTGTCTGTGTCTCTCTGTGTCTCTGTCAGCAGCAGAGTGTTTTGTTTTCTCTCAGATAACGTTCCAGCTGAGGCACATCCTGAAGGCACGCTGCGATCCCGTCCCCGCTGCCAACGGAGCCATCCGCTTCCACTGTGACCCCACCTTCTGGGCTAAGAATGTTGTCAATTTGGGTGAGAAAACTCTGCTTGTTTCATCTCTGATGCTGGGAAAGCTCTGTTGCATTGGGGGTGTTCATCCAACAGGAGTGAGTGCAGTGCAATGCATCTCTTAATGCAGGAGACAAAAACTCTCCTGACCAGAAACTCTCATAACCCATCCAGCCCTGCTGATCCTCCTTACCTGCTCTGTTCTTTCTATTAGCAAAGATTTCTCTAAATGGATATTGTTTTCCAGGATACAATGGATATTCCCAATGCAATGGGTATTGTATTGGGACTGGTTCTAGGAATGGCCCTAATCACAGAGTGGTTTGGGTTGAAAAGGACCTTAAAAGTCATCTCATTCCACCCCCTGCCATAGCAGGGACACTTTCCACTGTCCCAGGTTGTTCCAAGCCCTGTCCAACCTGGTCTTGGACACTTCCAGGGCTGTGGCATGCACAGCTTCTCTGGATTGGACACTGGACCTGTGCCATTTCCAGTATATTAAATATAATCACTTAGAGTTTGCAAAATACAGGTCTGGGATGAGAGAAGAGGGCAGAGTGCAGTGAGACAGAGATACCTGTTAGCACCTGCTTGTGAACTTCTCTGTTGGATAAAAATTTCATGGAAAATCTGATAAAAATAGCAGCTTTTGTGTGTACTCACTCCTTGCTCTGAGTCCACCATCCAGGTTTGGGTGTTCTTGTCTTCAGTCAAGAGTATTTATTCTGTGGGGCAGACAGGAAGCAGAAAGGAAACCTCCAACCTTAGTAAAAAGGGACGTGCAGGTTCCCCTGAGTACACATTCACAGTCAAAAATCAACACTTTGCCTTTACATATAAAAATAGGACAGGAGTTACCTGGAGAGGCAACATGGTCCATGACATTGGAGCAAGACAGGACTTGCTTGTAGCAGAGTTTTGTGTTGTGTTTGTAGAACCTGTTCAAAGTCACTCAGTGGTGGGACACTCAGATATCTCTTCCCAGGCTTTGCTTCTTTAGACATAGAAACTTTATGCTCAACGTGTTTGTTTTCTGTTTTATTTCTCATCTTGTCCATTTCTTGTGAATGCAGAGAAGTCATTCCTGTCTGCTGTGGCTTTTAGGTTGTGTAGCTCCAGTTCTTTAACTCTTCCCTCACAGATCATATTTTTAATTTTGCAGTTAGTTCTTGTAGGCTGAGTTCTCTTTTTGGTTTTATTGTGTATGGTTATTGAAGACATAAAGAGCTTAAATCTTAACCTTTCAAACTTAAATTGCTCTGAGAAAACTGCATTAGAAACATCTGAATATTCCACATGTGTCAGCCTTTGGAGGATGATGAGATCTAACTGTTGATTGCTTCTTTGGGTTTTTATAGGTAACCTGGTCATTGAAAATAAACCAACCCCTAGTTACACTCCCAATGTAGTGGTTGGGCAGACTCCTCCAGGAACAAACCACGTCAGCAAAGCTCCAGGACAAATCAATCTGGCCCAGCTTCGACTGCAGCACATGCAGCAGCAAGTGTATGCCCAAAAACACCAGCAGCTGCAGCAGATGAGGATGGCCCAGCCATCCTCTGCATCCGTGCCCAGGCAGAGCAGCCCCCAAGTCCTGCAGCAGCAGGTGAGTCCCTTATGTGTTCTTATTTCACCTTCTTTCACTTTATTTCACCATAACACTGAGATTTAAAATTGCCCTGTCAGATCTAAACTTACAAAGCAATTTATAAACTAAAATCTTCTGAGATTTGAGATACTTTAATGTGACAGCTCTTGGCTTTGCTTGATGTTATGTTACTACTGCTGTGGAAAGAGATGGGCTTCTTTTCTCTGTGTTAAAAGCACAAATTTTAAAAAACCCAAACCCTTGCAGCCTCCCAGGTTGATCAGCATGCAGACCATGCAGAGGGGTAACATGAACTGTGGGGCTTTCCAAGCACATCAGATGAGAATGGCTCAGAATGCTGCTCGTATACCAGGAATCCCACGCCACAATGGACCTCAATACTCCATGATGCAACCTCACCTTCAAAGACAAGTATATCCTGTGTACACGCTTCATTTGTGCCATTGTGCCAGCCTTTCATTCCAGTAGATGGTACCTCCAGCTGTAAATGTGTTTATCTGTCCCCCTGTAGCTCACAGCTACACACATTTATTATGCTTTTCCATGTTGCATTACTGTGCTGTGACAGTTTTGCTGAACGTAAGGAAATTCAAACCTTAGGGGTGGAAATGAAATGTTTGTGTTGCAGTTTAGTTCTGGGAAGCAAAACATTTCCTTTTGCACTTTTCAGTGGCATTCAGCTGAAAAGAACAATCAGAGGTTTCTTGGAGAATAGTGAGGAGTAGTGAAGTTCAAAGTGATGTAGTTGAGGGGTTTTGATTAAATCAGCTGCTGAAGTGGTTTTAAATTCACACCTGAAGCATTGATGCAGAGCTCTGCATGCCATTAAGAATAAAAATCCTTGACAATGCATGTTAATGTGACTGAAATATCAAAAGTGACTTTATATTATTTGAAACAGTTAAAAAAAATCAGAGATGTACACTCTAAAGCTATCTTTGGAGGAAGTAGTTGCTTTAAGAAAACACCACTATATACGAAATAACTTGGTGGAAGAAGTGCTGTCTGTTTAAAATCGAGCCACGTGAAGTATTTTTTCCTTTCCAAGTGAAGAAGAGTAGCAGTTGCTCTGCCCTCAGTGCTGGCAGGTGCTGTGCTAGCTGTGCTGTGAGTTGTGCCCCGCTTGGGTTGAGGTCCCTCGCAGGGCAGCGCCGCAGCGGGAGCCGCGGTGGCCCCGCGACCCAGCGCCGTGTCTGTGTCTCCCCAGCACTCCAACCCCGGCCACGCCGGGCCCTTCCCGGTGGTCTCCGTGCACAACACCACCATCAACCCCACCAGCCCCACCACGGCCACCATGGCCAGCGCCAACCGTGGCCCCACCAGCCCGTCCGTGTCGGCCATCGAGCTCATCCCGTCCGTCACCAACCCGGAGAACCTGCCCTCCCTGCCGGACATCCCCCCCATCCAGGTCAGTGCTGCTCCCTTCTCTCTGCTTTTGTGGCTGGGTACCAGGACTTGGCCAGGGAATGGTGTAATTAGTATTTAAAGTTGTGGAATTAAGATCTTCAGCCCTTCTCTTAGGTGTGCAGCTGGTTTATCTGTGACCTGCTCCACCTGCTAACCTTTAGATTAATCAATATTTAATTTGTCCTCTAGTCCTGCAGTGCTGCTCTGCTTTTGTGGTTAGGTACCAGGATTTGGCCATGGAATGGTGTAATTAGTATTTAAAGTTGTGGAATTAAAATCTTCAGCCCTTCTCTTAGGTGTGCAGCTGGTTTATCCATGTAGGGCTGACCTGCTCCACCTGGTAACCTTTAGATTAATCAATATTTAATGTAGTCCTGCAGTGCTGCTCCCTTCTCTCTGCTTTTGTGGTTGGGTACCAGGACTTGGCCATGGAATGGTTTAATTAGCATTTAAAGTTGTGGAATTTAAACTCATTTCACCTCTAAAATATTGCAAAAAGTTGTTCAAGCCCTGGGAGTAAAATGGGAATTACACACTCCATGGCATCCACAGAGTTCTGGTCATGTGGAGAGCATGAATCAAACTCTTCAAAGAACTCTAGTTAAGCTGGTGATTGAAACCCAGATGTCATGGATCAAATGGCTCCCTCTAGCCTTGGTAAGAGTTAGAACCCAACCCTGGTCAGACCTGGGGTGTCACCCTATGGAATGTTTGGGTTACCCTTCCTGACCTGCCCCAGAAGGTTGCCACCTATGAGGAAGGAGAAGCCAATGCCAAGAAATATGTTATGTCTATAGCACAAACCTTAGAAGGACCTGCTCCACCTGCTAACCTTTAGATTAATCAGTATTTAACGTGTCCTGTAGTAAAATTAACACTTTAATTAATCCCAAGTACTGTGTTCACTTCCTTTCTTCCACAAGACCATCATGTGGAAGATATCAGAGTAATTAATGGTGATGTATTTTGAGTGCCCTGAATGGTGATTTATTCAGGGTTAAAGCTGCCTGGAGTTTCTCTTCGATGTTCCTAGAAGGAAGCACAGAGGGGACATGTCCCACTGTCCCACAGAGAGGGGACACAAGCTGAGGTAGATTTTGAAGCTCATTTGGAGAGGTGAAAAGCAAAATGGAATGTACATGTGGAGGCAAAGAAAGTAAAAGGAATGTGTTTTCTGCAGGAGTGTTTGGGAGGGGAGGAGGATGATGGCTTCATCCTGAGAACAGGACCTTTGCAGTGAAATGCCCATGTAAAACCCAGGAGATTTGGTCACCATACAGGAAACAAAATAAATTTCATCCAAGATGGTCTGCTGGAACACCAGCTGCAACTTTGCAACTCTTTAATGTTCAGGGCTGGTGTGTTCAGTGTTCTCAGGAGGCTGCAGGTCATTTTTATTGTGAGAATGGAGGAGAAGGAGGAATCCCATCTCAGTGTGAGCAGTCTGCAGTGCTGAGGCTTTGAACAGAGCATTACCATGCAACTTCCAGGTGCACTGAAAATGCAGGATTCTGCTGAGATACTCTTCTTTTTGTACCAGTTCATGTAATAGCTGTTAGGGATTTTAGTTGGATTTAGTGGATAGAAGTGTTAGTCCTTCAAGCTGCTGGCACAGTCATTAAAACCCCCGTGTTTCAAACATATTATTGCATTTTGCACACTTAACACATTTAAGCAGTTAGAGCAACAGGGTCCCTGTTTCCTTGGGTTTAACAAGTACTAAAATCTATTTGAAAAGTGAGTGGGAGATTTCCCATCATGTTAAGGAAAGACAAGATTATGACCTCCCTTAATATCTTAATTATGGAATAACTTCTGCAGCCTCAGAAATCTGGTAGTTCACAACTAACACAACACCATGTGTGTGACTGACACACTGAGCAGCTGGCAGCCACAAAGTTTGCAGTGAGCTTGTGTAAGCACAGCCCAGGATCATACTGGAAAAAAACCTCAAATTTAGGAGCTTTTAAAAAAGGTCACTTGAAGTTTCTGATTTGAAAGCCTGATTTCTGCATGAAACTGATGAAAATATTTGCTGCTGTCCTGAATCCTTGAAGGGAGAGGGAACAATTGCAGTAAAGACAGTGATCACGGTTTAAAGGTGTGAATGAGACCTCTCTGATTCAGATTTTTGTTCTTCCTCCTTAGCTGGAAGATGCTGGTTCCAGTAGTTTAGATAATCTGCTAAGTAGATACATCACAGGCAGCCACCTCCCCCCACAGCCTACAAGCACCATGAATCCCTCCCCAGGACCTTCAGCTCTGTCTCCAGGGTCATCAGGTAAATCTGATGTGTTTTTCTAGAGCTTTCAGAAAGTGATGGGTATTTTCTGGTATTTAAGTTGAAAAAAATTGCCTAGCATTTCCTGCCAGAAGGGAAGTGGTGTTTTATTTAAAATTTGTTTTGCTCAGAAATAGATTATTCTGGAAATTTAAATTTTCCCCTCCTTTAGAGATGTCTTTATAGCAACAAACTGCCAGCACATGGATGCAGTATTCCAGATATATATATATATATGTGTGTATATATTTATATATATCCATATAGAGGCACTGTCAGGGTCATTCTGAGTATAACTAATTAATGGTAGAGTTTTTCTTATGCACGTGAACAAATTAAGTCACCAGTACCTAACACCGAGTTATTTAAACATTGAAAATGTCTATTTTTATAAGTAAGAAGATTATTTCAGTCAATGGGAAGAAATCCTTCCCTGTGAGGGTGGGCAGGCCCTGGCACAGGTGCCCAGAGCAGCTGTGGCTGCCCCTGGATCCCTGGCAGTGCCCAGGGCCAGGCTGGTGGGGCTGGGAGACACCTGGGACAGTGGAAAGTTCCTCTGCCTGTGGCAGGGAGTGGGACTGGATGGGCTTTAAGGTCTCTTCTAACCCAAACCATTCTGGGACTTGATGTTTCTCTTGCTTTTCTCTACAAGACTTGTAAAATCCTGTAAATGAATGGCTGCAGCAGTGGGGCTTCCTGGGTTTCTCCAAACCTGCATGCAAACCATGCAGAGGCTGCTTTTTTGACTTTATTGGCTCTCTCAGTGCATAAAATTTGAGGATGTAATGGTCTGAAGGCTTTAGCACTGCTTGGATTAGGTGAAATAATTATTGGGACTATTAAGAACTGTGTGTTGTCATTTTATTTAATGTGATGTGCTAGATTTGTTGTGATCAAAAGACTGAGAGAACAGCTGGCTTAGGTGACTTAGTAAATTGGATATTCCTGCAGCATTTCTGGGCTTTCTCAGCACTAGTCAGTGAATGTAAACTTGTACCAAATCACCTTCTGTGCTGCTTCTTTGCAGGTTTATCCAACTCCCACACCCCTGTGAGGCCTCCCAGCACCTCCAGCACAGGCAGCAGAGGAAGGTGAGTGTCACATTAACACAGTCAGGTTAAAAAAATCAGACATGAATAATTTCAAAAAAGAATTGGCAAACTGTGCTTTGTCGTAACTGTGACCGAGGAATGGAAGAATGCTTACATGAAGATTTATATTTTTAATTTTTTTTCCTCCACTGTGATTCTCCTGTGTCTTGTAAACTGGAGCCATTGTAAATGTGCTGATCCTCTGCCTTTTTTTGGGAAACAGTTACCTGAATTTCTTTGCCCTGTTGATTTATTCTCTTATTTATCTTGTGATGTGCTGATGTCTTTGCAGCTGTGGCTCCTCGGGCAGGACTGCTGACAAAACTGGCATTGGCTTCAAGGCTGACCAAGTGAAAGTAAAGCAAGAGCCAGGCACAGAGGAAGAGATCTGCAGTTTCTCAGGAACAGTAAAGCAGGAGAAAACAGAGGACGGCAGAAGGAGTGCTTGCATGGTAAAGTTAGTTTATGCTCAGTGTTATCCTGGCAGCATGTTTAAGAATTTAGGAAGGAAGAAAAAAAAAAAAAGGCATTTTTACTCTAAAGCTTCATTCTATGAGGTATTTTCTCCCTGGTAATGCTCTGCCAGGCACAGAGTGGCCTGTAATGTAAATTTTATCTTTAATGATTGAAATTAAGTGTTATAGAGTGTATTTGCTGCTTTTAATCCCCAATTAATAAAAGCTGTGAGTCACCCATTGATAGTGGACATTCCCACATGGGTAACAATTGCATTCAGAAAACCTCCAGTCAGTCAGAAGTTCTTAGACCAAAGTAAAAATCAAATAATTAACAAATGAATATTTTTCAGTGTTTCCCAGCTAGGCTTGATTGAACAGGATTGTGTACAGGGAGCAGGGTGGTGGAGTTGAGGATTTTTCCTAATGACAATGAAGTTGTCATTAACAGCTTTTAATGACTTAGTGTGTTTGGCTTGTTGTAGCATTTCTCTTGTTATATATCAGAAGAAATGAGAGTGAACTTCAAAGAAAGGACATGTGAAAAAGCAGTTTTCAGTACTGTGTGCAACTCAGCTCTGCCTAATGATTTCCCATGGTTTTTGGGATATGAGCATGGTACCTTTGAATGGTGGGAGGCTTTTGAGTTCCACCAGAGGCAGAAAGATGCAGCTGCAAAATCAACTCTGATTTTCCACGTGCTGCTTTCATTCCAGCTCAGCAGCCCCGAGAGCAGCTTGACACCACCACTGTCCACTAACTTACACCTGGAGAGTGAACTGGAAGCTTTGGGAAGCCTGGAAAACCACGTGAAGACAGAGCCAGCAGATCTGAGTGAGAGCTGCAAGCAGCCTGGGCACAGCCTGGTGAACGGGAAATCGCCCGTGCGGAGCCTCATGCACCGCTCGGCCCGAGTGGCAGGAGAGGGCAACAACAAGGATGACGACCCCAACGAGGACTGGTGTGCTGTGTGCCAGAACGGGGGGGACCTGCTGTGCTGTGAGAAGTGCCCCAAGGTGTTCCACCTCACCTGCCACGTCCCCACGCTCCTCAGCTTCCCCAGGTAGCGGCTGCAGCGTCGCGGCGTGGGCTGAGATAGTGCACGGAGCCCAGAGTGGTGTTTCCTCCAAAATCAGCTTGTTTGGGGTGGTTTCTATCCTACAGAAATATGACATTTCCAAGGCCTTGCCTGAGTTGTTGGTGTGTAGCTGATCAGTGTTTATTTGATAACAGAATCCAGTTTTGTTTATCTGTTTCTGTAGAATCTGACAATGTGATTCTGTTGTGTAAAGTTCATTTTAAGGCAAGGGTGTACTATAAAGTTTATACTTTTATAAAGTATTAAAGCATCATATGAGGGCAGGAAAAATGGCCTTGACTGGCAGAATTATTGTGAGCATTAAGGGTCATTCTTTAGCTTTGGGTATCCAAGTCTTTACTGCAGTAGAATGTGAATCTGTAACAGTGAGTAAAAACTATTTGTAGTCATCCCTGATGAGAATTTATCCCTGGATGTCTGGAATAATTGTGTTTTTCTCTTTAGTGGAGAGTGGATATGTACATTCTGCAGAGACCTGAGCAAACCTGAAGTGGAATATGATTGTGACAATTCCCAGCACAGCAAGAAGGGCAAGACAGCACAAGGCCTGAGTCCCATGGACCAAAGGGTGGGTGTCAAACCTGCAGGAATCTGCTTCCCAGAAATCTGCTGTCTCACATCAGCTGCCCCCCACTGACTGGTTTTGCTTTAGCTGAAGCAAATGAAATGTAGTTATGGCTTTGCAAACAACCCAAAATGATTAATGAGGTTTTTCCTGCTGTGGCCACATCTCCAGGTGTTGGTGACTGTGGGAGTGCCCCAGTGCCTTGGGACTGTAATCACTGAGGAGCTAAAACTCAGCATGAACACAAATTCTGCATTTAAATGCATCGTTTTACACACACTTGATTAAAAGTCCTTTGCAATGAAGGTGTCACCTTCATAAAATATTTTTGTGAGCTTGGTGTGTTGAAGTGCATTCTGTGAGAGGTGCTGGGATCCAGGTGCATTCTTGGGGAATTTTAATTACCTTGACAATCAGAATTATTTTTAGCTTTATCAATCAGCCTCTGTGTAGTGTTAAGAGTATTACCAAATCAAATTCCTCTAAAGGAATTACAAGCAAAGCAAGGAAAAAGATTTCAACAAGGAATTTATAGAAACACTCTGGCTCTGCTTTCAGATTGTTCAATTTTGTCTTGTGGGGAAGAGAAGAGTCTGCAGCTCAGTCCTTTCCTCTTACATGTGATTGTGATTGCACAAAAGCAGTAAAAGTGGTTGTAGTTGGTATTTTATTTTTAAATTTGCAGTATATTAGCATGTCTGACCATGCTTGACTTCAGCCCTAGGCTTTTGGTTAGGAGGGAAAAAACAAAGAGGGCTTCTGCTCAACTCTGCCCTCCTGAGAACTTTACCTTTTTTAATGAAGTTGAGGGGGTTGCATTTAAATTTTCTAGTACTAAGCTGTTAAAGTACAAGCCTATTTAAAGTAGGGAGGTATGAATTTGTGGGCTAGGGATAAATTAAGACTATTAATCTGACCCTGTTTATTTCTTTATAAGAAATGTGAACGCCTCCTGCTTTACCTGTACTGCCACGAGCTGAGCATTGAGTTCCAAGAGCCAGTCCCAGCCTCGGTGAGTCTCCTGAAAAAACAGCTGGGGATTTCTGTTTGGTGGAACAGCCCTGAGGGTCTGGAGCTGAATTTGGGAAGGAACTGACTGCTTTCACCAGGATCAGTCTACAAGTTCTGGCAGTCATCCAGCATTTCATGGGTCTGACAGGGTGAGCAGCTGATTCTGGAGCTGCTCCAGGCAGATGCTTCACTCCCAGTCTCAAAACCAGATATTTAAAAATACTTCCCATTAGCAGTTATTGAATTGGAACAAGATGTCTCAGGCTACCCATGAAACTCAAAATGCTTTAGGAGGGCTTTTTGTTGCATTTTGGACAAACTTTTGAATGAGAGGAGGGAATAAACTGCTTTGACTCTTGTGTTTTCAGCTGTTAAAGAAGTAAGTGTAATGAAAAGCTCTGCTGTGCTGTGAGAGACACGGAAGGTTAGGAAGAATCTCAGAGTGGTTTGGGTTGGAAAGGACCTCAAAGCTCATCCAGTCCCACCCCTGCCATGGCAGGGACACCTTCCACTGTCCCAGGCTGCTCCCAGCCCCATCCAGCCTGGCCTTGGGCACTGCCAGGGATCCAGGGGCAGCCACAGCTGCTCTGGGCACCCTGTGCCAGGGCCTGCCCACCCTCCCAGGGAAGGATTTCTCCCCAGTATCCAATCTAAATCTACCCCCTTTCAATTTAAAACCAGTCCCCCTTGTCCTGTCACTCCATACTCCTATAAAGAACTTTTTAAACAGTTTGAGGAAAGGAAGTTGTTCTGCTTTGCTGAACAAGCCTGAAATGAGATGAGATAAGGGATTGACACCTTCAGTGCAGAAATTCAGCTGTGAACTCTGTAGCCATTCAGTGATAAATCACTCTTGGTTTTTTACAGATACCAAACTACTACAAAATCATAAAGAAACCAATGGATTTATCCACGGTGAAGAAGAAACTGCAGAAGAAGCATTCCCAACACTACCAGACCCCCGAGGACTTCGTGGCTGATGTCCGGTTGATCTTCAAGAACTGTGAAAGGTTTAATGAAGTATGTTAACTTCCAATCTGAACACCATTTGTCCTTTTAAATGAAGATTTATTTCAACCTGGTTGTGCAGCTTCTCCCATGAAAAGCTCTGCTCCCAGTTGTAACTTCTGCTTTTGGGGCAGATGCTGAATCAGACACTTAAAAACCAAACAAAACTCAAGGCAATTGCAGAATAACTTCTCATTTTTTAGTTCAGCTGGGAGAGCAGAGGGAGCCTCTAAAATGTATTCAGTGGTATTTGTGAGTGAGGAGCAGGGTGACCTGGTTACTGTGCATCAGATTGATTGTAGAAGTGCTTAGGAAGTGCCATAAAGACAACCAAAGAGTCCTTGCAAAGGTCTCAAGCTGCCCAGGTAATTATTTTGCACTCATGGAACATGGTGGAATCCGTTGAGAAACTTCCTCTACTGAGGAGAAATCTGCCTTTCTGAAGTTATTCTGCTTTTAGTACCTCACACAAATGAATCCACCAAAGCTTTGTGGCTACTGTGGCTCTTATTAACCTTCCTGCTTGAACTCCTTGGTGGCTGGGCTCTCAAAAAATCAGTTTTCAGTGGATAACTTGGGTATGGAGTCATATTTCTTACTCATTTTGTAATGATGCCATCTGATAATGAAATATCCCTTACACCTGAAATGTGACTTGGGGAGATAAACTACCTGAATGTTACTGCTAGTGGAGCAATGCAAAAAATAATCTGAATATTAAAAAAAAAAAAGGTGATATTGTGCTGAAACTGAGTAGGAGTTAAGGGGGTTTCTGATCTTTGAGGTGCTTTAAAGCAAGGATGACAAAAGCCATCACAGGGAATGGCTTTTTTCTGACCTTAAAATGCAGAAAGCAGCCAATATTTCTTACTTCTCTGCAAAATGTAACCTGGACTTGCAGAGTTTGGGCTGCATTTCTGGCCCCATGCAGAAGGAAACTGAAGGAAGTGCACAAAGCTGCAATTAAAACCTCCCTAGGAAAATTCAGGATCAATGATGTGATGCTGGAAGTGCCCACAAGCACTTGGGACTTTGACAGCCCTGACTCCTTTATGTCCCTGCATTAGGGGAGGTTCATGAGGTAATTTTAATTATGTGAACTTCTCAATCAGGGGAATTAATGAAGCATCCACTCTAGAGGAAAACATGCTGCAGCTCTTAGAGACCAGAGTACAACGAGGGAGGAAGGACTGAGGGATGTGGTGATTTTTTTTCTGACTTTTTTTAAAAAGAAAAAAAAAAAATGTGTTTCAGCTTGCCTGGCTCATGGCAAAAGTTGAGTCACTCTGACCTCTCACAGCAGCACCATGTCGAGTGCCTCTAAGCCAAATGCTTTTCCAAAGCAGAATGCAGGTGGGGTAATCCCCAGGAAATCTCCTGGAGCTCTTCCCTCCGAAGGAGACTTTCCCACAATCGTGTCCAGGCAACTCCAGTTTACTGTGAGGAAAGCAGTGATGAGTAGAAAATGGCTGGGAGCCACTTGTACCAAAGTTGTGTGTTCTGTTGAAGGTTTATTTACCACCTAAGACTGTTTTATACCTAAGTTTGGGAACTAAAGCTTACAAACCATAACAAACTGTGTTGTTGTTATGGCTGACTTTAGTCATCCAATCCTGTGCGATCTCGTAACTTTAGAAAGGATTATAATTTCATTTTTTTTGACTCTGGTATCCTTTTTAGATGATGAAAGTTGTTCAAGTTTATGCAGAAACACAAGAGATTAATTTGAAGGTAAGCGTTTCAGACCATGCACACTTGGTGAAGGGATGTGCATTTCCAACAGGTGAATATTCCTGTCTTCTTTCATCCACAGGCTGATTCAGAAGTAGCACAGGCAGGGAAGGCAGTTGCATTGTACTTTGAAGATAAACTTACAGAGATCTACTCAGACAGGACCTTCCAGCCTTTGCCTGAATTTGAGCAGGAAGAGGATGATGGTGAAATAACTGAGGACTCCGATGAAGATTTTATACAACCACGTAGAAAACGCCTAAAATCAGATGAGAGACCAGTGCATATAAAGTAATCTAATGATATGGACCTAAAATTTATTGTAAAAACTGTTATTTAAGTGTTCCTGGAATATTATCATGCCTACAGTGGCCATCTTGCAGAAGCTGATAGCTTTTTAAACAGTATTAGATAACAAAAAACACTTGTACAGAAAAACATTCGCATCAAAAGGGGAAAAAACCTGTATTGTAAATTTTTGGTGGTTTGTATTTTTTTTTTTTCCTTGATTACTTGCTATATTATTTCTTTTCCTGATGGAGGGGACACACTCATCCTGGTCTCACAGACAGAGGTGGAGGAATGTTGAAGAGAAGCAGATTTGATAGGAGATGTTCCGTGTACAGATGAGACTGTAGTGACATGACCTGCAGGACTGGACCCACTCAGTGACTGTGTCTTGCATTACACTGCAGTGTAAACTGTGAGCAGAGCTCCTGAAATCCCCTCTGTGTCCACTCGAGTGTGTGTTGGTCGTTGCTTTGATCATCCCATTGAAGCAGGACTGTGAATAACTGATCTGTGTCCATCCAGCTGTTGACATTTTGCTTTCTTTACTCCATTTTATGTAGAGCAAAAGGAAGAAGAAAGAAAAATCATTAAACTGTTCTGAATGGGCGAGTGCAGGAATGTGAGGCAGATGAAAGGCTAAGCTGGTGGCTCCAATCCCTTTCAGTAGGACAAGGTGTATTTATTAAACTCCTGTACCCAGAACATTTTAATGGCATCCATGGCAGAAGTCTCAGCGTTGTCATCTGTCCCTGACCCCCTGATGAGGCAGAATGTTCTCTCCAGTATTCATTCTCTACTTTTCTGTACTTAAAATATAGACTGAAGAGGTAATAACTGGTTGGGGCGTTTTTCCAGTCTTCCTAAATATCAGTTTCTAATAGACCACTCGGCAAACAATAACCTATTAACTACCAAATGTGTAAAATTTCCTGTATTCACTTTGTCTTATTTGTAAATAGTGAATTGAGATTTCTTGCAGGTCAGCAACATTTGCTGAACTGTTTTTAAGCTAATATGTATTCTTATTGATTGTTCCTATCAAGAAAAGATTTGTAATATATGCTATTTCTAACATTGCATTCATTTTGAGGTTCTGTCTTATTTTTCTTAGAGTACTTCTCAGAACATTCTTCAGAAGCAGCTTGTGAGGGAAATGTGCAGGAAGATTGGAATCAGTCTGAGTTTGGGTTGCCTGTCCATCCACTGAACAAAGCACTTGCACAGGGTTTGGCCTTGAGTGGTTTCTGGTCCAAGAGTGAGAACAGAACAATTTCCCAATTCCCTCAGTGACCCCTGGGGCACCTCTGCAGTGCCTTCCCTTGCACTGCCTCCATCCCAGCATTCCTGATTAGAAATCATGGAATCACAAGGAGTTACAGCTCCAGCAGTTGTTTTCTTTACTGACACAAGTCAGTACTAGAAATAAACACAATTTCTGGCCTTCATATTGATCTTGTTAAAGGAAGTTGAAGAATTCATGTAACCAAGGAGCTCGAGATGGCAGACTTGAATTTGCCATCGTTTGTGTGGATCCAGCAATTCTGTGGGAGATCCCTGGGGGTTTGGTGTGCTCAGCACAGCAATTCCTGTGACATTGTTCACGCTTTACCATCATGGTAAAGAGAAATATTTTAGCATAATATCAAATTGAGAAATGCTCTCAGCAGTTTTTATGCAAATCACTGCAGATTTGGTTTCTTTTATAAGAACCAGTTCTGTGTACCTTGGGATTCTCCCTCTTGCAATAAATGAGGGGACTGAAGATGTTTTTAACTTCCAGCTCACTTCTTTACTCAAATGGTACACTTCAAACTCAAACTGGTTGGTTTTTTTTGAAATTTCTTAGACATTAACAGTGCTGTTTTAAGTTTATTTTTTACCAGTTTGTATGTGAAAGGAAAAGGAATTCCACTTCAACATATTAAATTGACAAAGAGCAACAACTTTGCCTGTGGAAAAGCTGATGTGTGAATAGGACACTGGTAGTGACAAGGGATCATTTCATGGCTCTGTGTATTGCCTATTTATGCATTTCTAGTTTCTCGGCTTCATTTTGCAAAAGGAATATTATTAAAATTATCATGAAAATAAGATTCTGTGAGCTCTCTTCACTCGGGCCTCCTGTTTTTGTGGCACTTCTGGTACCTTCAGGCCTCACCTTTTGAGCTCTACCCTGGGCAGCAGCTGGGGATTGGATCCTGCAGAGACCCTGGGGATGAGCCAGAGCACGGGATGGGCACGGGGGGTGCCAGGTGGAGCCCAGGGGATCCCAGATGGAGCTCAGAGGATCCCAGGTGGAGTCCAGGGGATCCCAGCAGAGCACAGGGGATCCCAGGGGATCCCAGATGGAGCCCAGGGAATCCCAGCAGAGCACAGGGGGATCTCAGATGCAGCTCAGGGGGATCCCATGTGGAGCACAGGGGATCCCAGGTGGAGCCCAGTGGGAAGGACTCACCCCAAACCCTCCAGGGAGGTTTGTGTCCCCCTGGCTGCTGCAGGACCAGGACTCTCTGCTCCCCACCCAGACCCCAGAGCAGTTCCCAGTGGTTTGGGACAGCCTTGCCTTTGAGGTGGCCTCTCCAGCACTTCACTCCAGGTGGAGAACTTGGCCAGCTCATGCTCAGCATCTTCTGCACACCAGGAGTGCAGCTGAGCTGGACCTTGCTGAGCCTGAGCTCTTCCCTTGCTCAGACCCCAGAGACCCTCCAGAGCTGCTCCTCCCATCCATCCCCCAGTGCTCAGCAGGATTATGTGGAATTTTCAATGTGTACAAGAAATCTCAAGTGTTTCTTTGATACAATGAAACAAAACATTCTCTTATTCTTCTTCCCCTTCATTTTTGAACTCCCAAAGCAGCAATTCAGTGATTGTTTTGAAAGCAGCAAAGTTCTGTTTGAAATTATTTGAAAGGGCAGATAAACTCTGCCAATCCCTTCCCTGATCCTGTAGTCTGGGTGTTCATCACAGAACTGGGAAGGGTTTGCTCAGTGGAAACAATTTTTTGTGCCTCACTGTAACTCATTAGAGGGTTTCTATTAATGAGACACATTAATTTTCTGGGCATCTTCTCCGTGCCAGCTGCTGGGTGTGCAATGTGTGAGTGGCTTTACCTGGGGAATCAGAGTTTACATCAGGAAATCCTATGAAATTGTGACCCCACAGGGGTGGCAGGAGGAATCTGGCACTTGGTGCAACTCTGCTCTCATTTAAAATACTCCCAAAAATTTGTGTCTCCATTTTGGCTGGGAATTATTGTTGCCCTTGAAGTTTTAAGTTAATCCAAAGAAGGAAAAGGCAGTTTGAACTGAGAGTGCAAAGTGCCCAGTGTGAGCTGTCCTGCCATGGAATTCCTGGTGATGAGAGGAAATTCAACAGCTAAATGGGCTCGGGGCTTTTATTTAGCTGTGCCCTGGAATTAAGGGGCCTCGAGCAGAGTAAGGCAGAGCTACTATCCAAAAAAAAGGGGATTTGCCCAACTTCTGCAAACAGAAATGCTCAGTGAAGTGTGGAGAGGTTGTTCCTCTGTGTGGGATGTCACTGTGACACTTCACTGTGACACTCTTTATGCTGGATCAAACATTTTGAGCTACTGGAAAAGTCCCTAAAATGAGCCCAAATTTCTGTTTTATCACCTGGTTTTGGCTGACCTGGAAAAGTTTAGGTTATTGCAGCAGTATTTTGAATCTGTGTCTGTGGTGTACTGGGAATTGGCTTTTCCCAGCTGGCTTTTCCTTGTTTTTCTCACTCTCTTCCTCAGAAAAAAAGCAATAAAACTGCTTTGTCATTTGCCTGTCAGCATGACAGGAGTCCTTTCCTTAGGAAAACGATTTTATAGGGAAGTTTGTATGCAAATCACAAGCCTAGCTTTTAAAAACAAACTGCAGCAGTTCCTGACAATATAGAGTGTGGCATTTTATTTTAAAAAATTGGGGAAAGTTCCATATTTTTTTAAGGAGTAGCTGTTTGAGCAAATAACGGAGGTACTTTTTTAAAATAAAAATGTAAATGCCACAGTTTACACAGATGGCACGTATGGATTGTATCTTTGGGTATGGTGATTTATTTTGTCTTCTCAAAGTGTGTGTGCAGTAACTCTTCCATCTACTTCCACTTGGCTTCTGGGGATCCTTTTTTCTGTGCTTCCTGATGCATCAGGATTGAAACAGCTTTCCAAAATTGCAGTTAATTTGGGAATCTTTATTAGAAGTGGACTCTGAGATGTATGAAATGCAGCTTGGACCTTTTCTGTTGAGTGAAATCACAGCTCGAGGCTGCTGTCTTTAGAATTTATGGGGTTTCTACAAAGAGAGGTACTGGAATATTTTGTGAGCTGGACTTTGGCAGGATTCAGTCTGGAGTGAGCTCCCCTGGCACATCTGTGCTCACCTGCAGTGGGGGTTTTTTAGGCTCAGAACACCAGGACACATGTAAATAATCCTATACAGATTTGTGCAGTGCAAAGCTTGTTTTACATGTAAACATTCTCCTGGAAGGGTTAAATCATGGCATTCTTCGATTCTTCAATTATTCCTGCTTCCAGTACTGGAGCTGGCTCATTTTGCACATAATAAACTTGCCTCATCTTTTAATATGGTTCTTAAAAAAAACCCAAGTGCTGTTTCTGTGATATTGTATTATCTGAATCATCCTATTTAACTTTTTTTTAAAAAAACGTTATTGTTTCGAATTGTTCTGTTCCTGTGGTTTTTTTGCTGGTGTGTAATTAAAATCAAAATTTTCTTTCCCTGGTTATTTAATACTTTAGCTGCCTGTAAATATTTCTTGTTAAGTGCTCTGGAATGTGCTGTAGAAGTTGTATTAGCTCAGTTTAAAGCATTGTTTGGAACCCATTTTGGTTGCTTATTTCTATTAAATTAGAAAAATCATTCTTTCAATTTGCGTTTCTTTCTTGCACATCATCAGCTACGGATCCACACCTGGCACAAGGCTTTCCTGACAACACCTGCAGTGTTGAAATCGGGTGAAATTTGGGCTGCAGGAGCCCAGGTGAGCCCAGCTGAGGCTGCAAAAAATGATTTGTCACTTTTATCAACAGCTGGGCACGAAACACAAGGGTTGGGAGGTCTCTGGACCTTTTGCATGCAGTGAAAAAGCTGCACACCTGCAATTCTGCCCTGTCCCCTCACCTGCAGCTGCAGCTTGGTGGGTGTGCCCTGAGCTGCTCCCCAGCGCTGGTGAATCCAATTTTTGGTGTGGATGTTGCTGCTGGAGCAGTGTCCTGACTGCTCAGAGCTGGGGCTTGCAGGTCTGGGGCTGTGCCCAGCTCAGCTGTGTCAGAGTCCAGGACATCCCTCTGGCTGTCCTGAGCCCCTGGCATGAAGTCAAAAACATCTGTGGCTTCGATTGTAGCCTGTGGAAAAAGCTGTCAATTTTATACGAGGAATTACAAGCCACAAGGGTTTGAGTAGTGTGATATTTGAATTAACACAGGGTGGAAAAGTAGAAATTTGTGGTTTTTAGAACATAATTCAGGGGGTCAAGATGGAGGGATTTGGGCGTGTCCTGGCCTTCTTCTCCTTCTTCTTGTCCTCCGTGTCTTGCTGTGATGGTGACACTTTTCTGTCGGTTCAAGGTAGAGATTCGCTGTCTAACACAGATGATGGGAATTGGTAATAAATTGTAAACATACACCACGTAGCTTTGAGTACATAAGGTGGGAGCTGCCCGAGGCTCAGGGCAGAACGCTATGGTGGCAGAGCTGGGCAGGTCAGAGAAGGAATGTTATAGATAAGGAGAAATAAACAACCTTGAAAAAGCAATCAGACACATTCCAGACTCCTCCTTTGGCTGTGGCAGGCTAAGGGAACGAGGACTCTCACAAACTCAAAGACTCTTTACGATCTTGGGGTCACCCTGACCATCAGAACCCTGAGAAATCGAGAGAGCTGCAGCTCTGGACTGCTCTGGCTGGTTTGGGCAGGAGCCAGGAATGATTGCAGCTCCTGGATGCAATCCTCAGGAATGATTGTGCTCAGCTGAGCACAGACCTGCCCGGAGGAAAGGGAGTGAGTTTGCACCTGTGAAAAACGGGATAAAGGAGAAAGAAGTTTTGTAAAGTTTAATATGGGATAAGAGACAAAAATCCAGTGCTGGATTATGTCTTTTTCTGACCCAGAGATGGGACAACTGAGAGGTGTTTTAAAAACTTTTACTCTATTTTTAGTATTCTAAACCATCAGAGAAGTTGTGTTTTTTTTTTTTTTTTTTTTTTTTTTTTTTTTTTTTTTTTTTTTTTTTTTTTTTCCCATTCAAGAGAGAGGGGGAAATGTAGGGAATGGATTTGTAGGAAATTCTCCAAACCAAGGCTCACATAGTGTGCATCTATATGCAAACACTGAGATCAGAAATGCTGACTTAGAAATGCCATGGAATAAGACAGACATTGAGAGAGAAATGGAACTAGGAACAAGTTTCAAACATTTTTCTACAAATCCATTTCCCACAATCCAGCGCTGGGGTGCTCCTGAGCCAAAGGACGCACAGGTACCTACAAACAGAGTTAACTTTATAACATCACGTGCATATTCACGTGTGTCGTGCACTATTCAAACATTCTCGTGAACTTCCTGATGTTTTGGGAACTCCTTTGTTCGACTTCTTCACACCGCGTGTCATCCTGGCTGTCAGGCCAATACATTTTATTTCTTCCTGTGTCTCCATCCTGCTGTTTCACATCCTCTGAAAAGGATTCTGTGTTTCTTCTTGAAATTTCCCATGGTATTCTCTAATTGTCCTCTGGTGCTCTGCTTTGTGTCAGGGTTGTCACTTGGACAGGTCGGTCAGTGGATGCCTCACACTGTTTTTAGTTGCACAAAAGCCTTTTTTTTCATCTTATGTTTTGCTCAGGTCTATAATAAAATACACTCATGACACTATTATTTCTGTAAGTGATACATAGATATTATATTCATTACACTACTATTTCTATGAGCAACACAGTGCATACTTAAGATTATTATATTATATTATATTATATTATATTATATTATATTATATTATATTATTTCTAAATATTTAAATATTATTTCTAAATATTTAAAATCAACTATAAATATTTATAGATGATTATAAATATCTAGATTATAAACATTATATTTTATATAATAAATATATTATATTATATAATAATATTACATTATATTATTATATTCTAAATTAAATATAATTATATTTAATTATATATAATTATATCATTAAATATAATTATATTTAATTTAAATTATAAATAAATATAATTATAGTCTATATAATATTATAAATATTATATATTAGAATTATATATATAATGATGACATATATTATAAATATTTATAATCACTAACAACATGCAAAATCGAATACATAAATGTGAAAGCCAATATTATCTGGTCGTTTTTCACACACCTCAGCTAAAGTTCCCCTGGAATAATTTTTGTGCAGCCAGTGAGGGAGGGCTCTGGTAACCGGGAATGCCTCCCAGCCTGCAGGTGTGTCTGAACTTCCAAACCAGGTGAAGGCTCTGATCCAGGCAGGTCTGTTATGTACCAGCAGCTCCCTTCAGGCTGTTAGAAATGAGAAGCTTGACTCAGCCAATATATCAAGCAGCAATTCAATTTATTAATTTATTAATTAATATGGTCACGTACGAGCAGAGACAGCGCTGGGTACAGTGCTGGGGTTTTCCCCTCCGACTGCACACTGCTGAGCTCGCTGGTATTTATTGATCATACTCATGCATATTCCTAAGCTCTTCTCAGCAGTTTCTATTTCCCATTTTTACACGAGCTTTCAGCAGTTTCTATTTCTACCTTTTGACGTCCCAGTTCTAAACTTCAGGATCGTAAATCTCTGATGGTGATGTGTGGTTCCTTTCCAGTTTCTGTACTCTGTTGTGATGTATTCCAGGTTTCAGTATCGCAGGATGGACATCCCAGGATGTGTGTCCACATGGGGTCCAGCTTCTGTTTTCTGGGATCATTAATCTATGGTAGTGATGTCCAGCTTCCCTTTTTGAAATTATTAATCAGCAACCTTGATATCCATCTTCCTTCTCCAGGAGCTTGAGACAGGGTCACTTCCCTTTATCTTTAAATCCTTTATACATTCTAGAGCTACAGTTTAAAATCCTTAGTACTAAGCAACATTCTAAAATCATAATTCAAAAGTTCTTATTATGAAACAACTTAAGACTTATACATTCTAAAGCTACAGTTTAAAACCTTAATACTAAGCAACATTCTAAAGTTATAATTCAAAAGTTCTTATTGCAAAACAGCTTAAGACTTATAATTGTTATTTGCAAACAAAAGATTGGTTCAAAAGCCTTCTTCCCTGCTTTCCTCGGTTGTTTATTAGAACTCATCTCTAAAGCTGTCCCATGGCCGTGCTCCACACATTTCACAATTACAGTCACACAGGCTGCCTTTATTTACCTGACACGAAACACAGCTTTGTATTTCACAAGGCTCATGACAAACTCCAACTCTTCTCTCGCTCTTTGTTTATTCCCTGCGTGCCTGAGGTGGCTGAGTGTCACAGAGGCTCCTTGAGGAGCGCTGTGTTCTAGGAGAAGGTTCAGTGAGCTGCACTGAGGCTTCTGTTCTTGCTGAAACCAAGCACACCTGCACTCACTGCTGCCCTTGCTGGGCTCTGCTCCCTGCCCAGAGGAACAGCTGTGCTGGAATTCATGAAATAAAAACCTTCTGAGTCCCTCAGAGAGAGAAAGGAGTGCAGAGATTGAATTGGAGCCTTTAGAGAAACTGAAATATATTAAACCACACAGACATGAAGAAGGAGTGTAAGTTTTAGTTTTAAGTAAGTAGAAATATATCTCAAGTGCCTTAAGAGACTGTGTTAGTAAAAGCCCCAAAGCTTAAAGTTCAGTAGTGTTACCTTTCTCAAAATTAACTCAGCTCCAGACATAACAAAACCACAGCAGAACATTGCTTGCATTTCTAGATAGAACAGATAGAACCATTTGCATGAACAGGCAGAACTATTTGTGTAGATTTTGGGTAAGAACTGACACTGCTTTCACACATGAGAATCAAGCCAGGATAGGTGCAGGAAGAATGTTTTAGAATCATGATTTTAGCTGATTGGATGATTGATGAATAAAATCCCCCTGTACTGGGGTGCAAAACCAACAAAAAAGGTGGAAGTAGCTTCTGCTGCTTCTGCTGGGAACATCAGGACTCCATGGCAGAAAACTTTTGATGTATTCATGAAATAAACAACTTTACACCAACCAACAACTGCCCCTGTCTCTTTGCAGACCCAAGACCCAGGCAGAGCTTGACACAGTTCAGGTTTGCACCTGCACTGTTGCACTTTCAGCCCAAACCCTGGTGGCACAGCTGGTGCTGGCTCTGGGTGGGCACGAGGGGTGTGAGTGCCCTGCTCAGCCTCCCTGGAGCTGCCAGAGCAGCAGCGAGGAGGTTGTTGCCTTCTGAAGGCTGAGCTAGAGCAGAGCTAGACAGAGCTAAAGAATAAAGCAGGGATTTATTGGAAGGATCTCCTCAATGGATCCACCTTGGGCAGCACAAGAGCCCAGCCAGGGCTGCACCCAAGATGAACCAAAATGGTCACAAAAATGCACAACTCGTCACAGGGTCTCTCACTTTTATAAGTTTTGGTCTATTTGCATATTGGAGTTAATTGGAGTTAATTACAGCTTTAGCTTATGAAGTTCCATCCTGCTTGTTTTTCTCTCTCCAGCCCACGTTGTTTGTGCTCTTGGGCCTGAGATTTGGATCGTTTGTCCTTGGTCCCCAGCTGGAGAAGGAATTGTTTTGTCTCCCTGCTCTGTGCAGAGAGCTCACCATCCCATAATGTGAAGCCCAGAGCTACACACTAAAGCAGCACAGAATGTGAAAAATAGAAAAGCCAAACCTGAGATATCAAGGCGGGGTTTGTTTCTCTTTGCCAGGTGCTGCCTGGCTGTGTCCAGAGCAGCCCCAGCTCCACCAGCCCATCTGCTGCAGCCCTGCCAGCCCATCTGCTGCAGCTCTTTGGGTGGGTGCAGTTGGCCTTTGTGGCTGGGCTGGCATCTGGCATTTGCAGCTCCTCTGTTTGACTGCACTCAGGCTTGCTTGGATTTTCTTTCTCTTAATGCCCTGGGTTTAATTCTCCTGGCTTTAATTAATTCTCCTGGCTTGCTCCAGTGACACCGAGCTGTTCACCCCATCACACAGTTGCCAATTTTCATTTCAACCCAGGGTGAAAAATCCCATCCCAAAATCCTACCAAGGATTAGCAACGGCTGCTAAACTGTTCAACCCCTTGCTGCTATTGTAGAATTCACATCTGTTACAGAATCCCAGAATGGTTTGGGTTGGAAAAGGCTTTAAACTCATCCAGTTCCACCCCTGCCATGGGCAGGGACACCTTCCACTGTCCCATCTTGCTTCAAGCCCCATCCAGCCTGGCCTTGGACACTCCAGGGGTGTGGATGTCTGTGCAAACACAGATGATTTTGGAGTTACTGCTGTCTGAGGGTTGAGATGATGGGTCTGGATCTTCTCCAGAGCACTGGCCTTCCTTCCCCTGATTAATCTCCCTCCCCATGTGAGCTCTGGGTCTCTCCAGTGCCTGAACAGGCTCACAGGGGCTGAACTGGACTCCTGCCTGTTCCTGTGTCCTTTGCTCAGTGTTGGTGGAGCAGATGGAGCAGAACAAAGCACTTAATGCTCAACAAACTGCTCTTGGCCAAATTACCTTCCACTGCTTCCCACGGGCTGCAGCACAGTGCTGGCTGATCTGGGTTAATGCTTGGGCAATAGCAAAATGTTTGCTAAATTAGCAGGATTTAAAACCTGGGATAGAAACTCCTGCTCCTCTCACAGACACATCAGATGAGCACGTTCAGCACAGAACCTCAGTGAGCAGATGGCACAAGGCTGGGTCACAGTGGCTGAGGGTGCTGGGGGACCCCTCACCAAGGAGCAGGCAGAGTGTGCTGGGCTCTATCTGCTGCTTCATCCTGGCACTGATGTTCATCTTCCATCCCCAGGAGTGTCCAAGGCCAGGCTGGAAAGGGTTTGGGATAGTGGAAGGGGCAGTGAAAGCTGTCCCTGCCCATGGCAGGAATGGGATGAGCTTTAAGGTTCCTTAAAAACCAAACTATTTTGGGATTCTGTGATCTGCTGCCTGGCCCTTTTTGCACCCCAGCACTGCCCAGGGGCAGAACTTGCAGCTCAGCCCCTGCCCTCCCTCAGACAGAACCTCTGAGGCTGGGCAGGATGAGCCACCCCAACTAAACCTGTCCAGCAGCTGCCCAGCTGAGAGTATCTTTACCTTTTTTTTTGTCTTGTATATCAGAGACAAAACCAAAAGCCTTTTGTGGAGGAAGAATTGCTCTGAAGTGTCTGGAAATGACATCTTTTGAAGATTTCCACCACGGTGGGAATATGGGGCTAGAGTACACCTTTGGGCTGTGCTGTGGACAATGGGATCTGCATTGCAGTGTGCATCTGTTTCAGATCACCTTCCTGTCAGGAAAGGGAGAGCTCTGAAAGTGCCTGGAATCCCCCCTCATTCGGAATTTTCTTTTCTTTTCATGTTTGGTGCAGTTCTGCAGCTGCCACCAGGCACAGCAACACGGTCTGTGCCCTGGATCTGGCAGGGGTTTGCTGCTGACTGCAGAACGAGGTGCAAAATTCCAAACTGAGTCTTGTTTCCTCTCGGAGTTTGCGTCTCCAGGCAATCCCAAATGAAAATTCTTCATCTTCTCTATTTGCACTAAATGTTTCCAGAGGAAGGAGATGTTGCAACAAGCAGGGCCCAGGCTCAGGGTGCATTCTGCTTCCGAAATCAGACAGATTTGGAGACAGATTTGGAGGCAGATCATCTGCCAGCCTGGGGGTTGGTCAGCTCAGGAGCTCAGGGAAGGTGCTGGTACTTCAGGGATGGGGTGGGAAGCACGGAGAGCTCTGGATAACCGTGAAGGCAGGTGCACCATCCTGCCAAGAATCCCCAAATTAACTGCTCATTCCTTAAAATCTGCTGCCCGGATGGCGGCAGCAGATGGTGCTGTGAACACAGAGCTCTGCACGCCGGGCTCCGAGGGAGCAGGAGCTTTTCTGGGGCAGAAACTCTCGGCTTTGCGTTCTGCAGGTGGGCAGGGACCTGCTGAGGGCACCCCCAGAGATGCCCCAGTGTGGCCCACGGAGTTGCTGGGAAGGAGCTTTGCAAAGAGAGAGGGAAGGGCTCTGCCCTGCTCCATCAGCCCCCTCCCAGGGCCCTGCTGGAGGGGGGCTGCAGACTGGGGGTTCAGTCTCCTCCATTTCTGACCCTCCCTCATGTGTGAGCAGAGCTGATGGGGAAAGCTGGGGATGTTTGTGCTGGGCACAGCTGGCAGCAGAAGGATCCATCCCCTCCCTGCCTCCTGCCCTGGGCAGCTCCACGGGCACCAGGGCTAGGGAGGGAGAGGAGGGGATGGGAGGGGATGTGGGAACAGCCCCTGTGTCCCCTCCTCGTCGCTGTGGCCGCAGGGATCTGCTGGAGCTCCCAGCGAGCAGGAGCTCTGTCAGGCCACCAGCTCTGTCCCCTGCCTCTGGCAAGTGTGAATGAACCATTCACAGTGAACAGCTGGTGGGGGAATGTCACCAGGTAGTGCCAAGGAGCAGAATGACAGAGCCACAGAATCACAGAGCCACAGAATCATAGAATCATAGAATTACAGAATCACAGAATTACAGAATCATAGAATCACAGAATCACAGAAACACAGAACCATAGAATTACAGAATTACAGAATTACAGAATCACAGAATCACAGAATCACAAATCACAGAATCACAGAATCACAAATCACAGAATCACAGAATCACAGAATCACAGAATTACAGAATTACAGAATTACAGGATCACAAATCACAGAATATCCTGAGCTGGAAGGGACTCAAAAACGATCATTCATTCCAATCCCTGGCCCTGCACAGACACCCCAAATCCCACCCTGGGCATCCCTGGAGCGCTGTCCCAACGCTCCTGGAGCTCTGGCAGCCTCGGGGCTGTGCCCATTCCCTGGGGAGCCTGGGCAGTGCCCAGCACCCTCTGGGGAAGAACCTTTCCCAAAATCCAACCTAAACTCCCCTGGCACGGCTCCAGCCCTTCCCTGGGTGCTGTCCCTGTCACAGAGAGCAGAGATCAGCATCTGCTCCTCCTCTTCCCCCCAGGAGGAAGCTGTAACTGCAGTGAGGTCTCCCCTCAGTCTCCTCCAGGCTGAGCACCACCAAGGAACTTCTCACCTGAAATCTTGCCCTGGACTTGTCACTTGAGCCAGGCATGCAGCGTAGCTCTGGGTGCTCTCTGCTCTGCTGAGGCCTGTCCAGGAAGGAGATGCTCCTCAGCCACTTTCTGCCTCTCAGAGTCTTGGTTTGGGCTCCTTTCCATGAGCAGAGCAGTACCCAGGGCAGTCAGTGCACAGATTTGCCCTGAGGTCTGAGCCCACCTGCAGGCAGGATCTGATGCTGCTCTTGCCCTTGTGTGTCCTTGGTGCTGAGCAGAGCTGAGACCAGGGGAGATCTCAGCCTGCCAGGGGTCTCAGCCCTGGATTTTTGGGTCAAATCAGGCCCTGCAATGGATGTTGGGTGTGTTGACCCTGCTTGGAGCTCAGGACACTGAGTGTTAATAACAGCTGTGGGGTGGGCTGGACTTTCCCTATGTCCAGCTCTTCTCCTGCTGCCCTGCACTGAACAGAAAGGAAGGGTATAACCACCTGGAATGAGTCAAGGAACAGGCAGAGCCAAAATTGGGAATACTGAGGCATTTTGGCTCTTCCTTCATTACTCACTGGCAGAGCTGGTGGGGCTGTGGGTACCTGTGTGTGGTCTGGGTCTCCTGATGAAGTTGCAGCACGTTCCTGCTTTTACCAGCCTCGTGCAACGTTCTCCTGCCCTCTGGAAAACCTGATTCATCAGAGTGTGTAGTCAGCATTCAATCCTCTGCTGTGCTGTCTGGGAGTTCTCTTTCCCAGTTAGGTGTCCAGAAAAACCTCAGTGTGCTCTTTGTTAACTCCTCCACTTCCCAGTTCCCTTTCCCAGCAGGAGATCTGGTGCTGCTGCTTCAGGGGTGGCTGTGGACATGTCAAACCAGTTTAATCTTCTGCCCAATTTTAATCAGCCTGATTCTCCTGCAGATACAGGCCCAAGGTCCTTCTAGTGGCTGAGCAGAACATCAGTGTGCCAGGCCACCTTATTTGCTGCTGGCTGTTGAAAACTAAATTCTGTGGAAAGTAATTCAGTTATGCTGGTGGGTCTGGAGACTCTGTCCTGCCCTGTGGTTCCAAGGATCTCTCTCCTTCTTGCCTTTCCTGGGTGATGGGCACAGCAAGTGGCTTCACAGGAAGGATTTCTGGCTGCAGAATCGTGGCTGAAATGGGATTTATTTGGGCCATATTTGTAAGATGGCAGAGCTTCAACCAAATCAAGGCCTATATCCTCAGTTCCCTGATGAGTTACTTCTTCCTTTTGACTCGACAATGTTCTTTCCTCTTTGCTCCTGAGTTCTCAGAGTCACAGAATCACAGAGTGGTTTGGGTTGAAGGGACCTCAGAGTCCATCCCTTTGCAGCCCTGCCCTGTGCTGGGCTCTGAGGGCAGTGCTGGGAGGATGTGTGACTGTCAGACAGCAGATAAACTCAGCAAACAACTCGAAAGCTAACAGCAGGGTGCCCTTGTCTCTGGTCATTTACAGCCTTGGGAAATAATGTTATCAGTAAGTAAAGATACTTAAACAAACACAAACAAATTCCCAGTGAACTCTTTCAGCCCTGGGAGCTGATGCTGGCAGGAGCAGCCAACACCCCACAGAGAGCTCCCCTGCACCATCCCCTTGCCCCCCATCCCAGCCTTTCTCCAGGGTGAGCCCTCGTAGGCTGGAACCTTTGTGTTTGGCAAAGCTCCCTGTAAATCTACTTCTGGCAGTGCCCAAGGCCAGGCTGGACAGGACTTGGAGCAGCCTGGGGCACAGGAAGGTGTCCCTGCCATGGCAGGGGGGCTCTGGGGGAGCTTTAAGGGCCCTTCCCTCCCAAACCATCCCATTGCTGTGGGCTCTCCTGCTCTGCCCATGGGCAGCTGGCAGGGACAGCTTTATTCCAGACTGAGGCCCCTCTTTTGGGGGTATGGGGCTCTGGGAAAGCAGATGCAGCAGGAAGCAAAGCTGGGAAAGGCCCACGTGCTGCATGGCTCAGCTGAACCCGGTTATTTCTCCACCAGGGTCCTTGGGGACATGATTGCCAGCACATCTGTCATTCAGGATTCTGTCTGTTGTCACCTGTGGAAGGAGATTATTAAGTAGGGAAGTGATTGACAGGGGCTTTATCTTTTTTCTTTTTATTAATAGGAGTGTTGCAAATGCTGCTCTGGGCTCCCAGGGGAGCTCCCTGCAGAGGAGGCTCTGAGGGTGAGCTGGATGTGTAAACAGCTCCTCCACACACATCCACACGTCTCTAACCAGGAAAAAACACTGGGATTGCTGGCTGTGGGTCTTGTGAAAGAGGTTTGGCATGGCTGAGTGGGATGAGCTGGGAGTGGCTGTGACCCACACCACTCCCAAGGGCTGGAAGGTGCCTGGGAGAGCTGGAGAGACAGGGATAAGGAACTTGGTCAAGGACTTGGTTCCTTGAAGGTGTTGGTGGGAAGCACCAGCCCAGGAAAAGCAGCTCCTGCACATCCATGCTCCTCTCTGGAGGCTGCTGGAGCAGGTTAATCAAGGAGCTCTCAGGTTTCTTTTCACATGTTAATATTCTCCTGAAATAAAAACATTACAGCGTTTTCTCTCCCAGGCACAATTGTGCACCATAGGTTTTGTTTTTCCTGTTATAAAATACTGCTATTTTTATTGCTTGTATTTCCACTGGGAGAGATAAAAATAACCAGAATACAGCAAATACTTTGTTAGCACACTGGGGGGAAAAAACCCCAGCTTATAACTCCTTATTTCCCATTACAGACAGCAACTTAGAGTGGTTCTTCCAGAGGGCTGAGATCAAGGATGTCCTGCTTTGCTTTTTGGTTTCCATGAAAACACTCATGGCTTAAAGCCTGGGTTAATTCCAAGGAATGTGGGGCTTGGGACCTCCTGCCCTCCCTGCCAGGTGTACTGGAAGGTGGCTGCAGATGGATGTGTTCAATCTCTGACTGTGCAGACACATGGAATTTATCCAGGGCCTTTTATCCAACCTTCTCTTCTTTCCTGATGGAAATGGTGCTGAGGTAAAGCCATATGCTGTGTGGAGTGGGGATGTTTCAAACCTAAAGATCCCTCATTTCACGGCTGCTGGAGCTGGGGATCAATGGCCAAAGCCTTGTCCTGCTCTGGAAACCCTGAATGCCACCTGGAGCCTGCTGGGATTAAATGTCAAAGGGCTCCTCCTGCTTCCCTGAGCTGCAGTGGCTGAGCAGGATGTGAGAGCAAAGGCTTCCCAGGAATCTTCAGCACTTTATAACCAAGGACAAATTTTAATCTCTCTTCTGAGTTCTGACACCAGCACTTTATTGGCCTTCAAAGAAAGTGCAGTCTTTTAAAAATAAATTATGCAGTGATTCTGATAGAGGTGTCCATGGCACAGAAGGCTGAAATGAGACCCTAAAAGCAGCAGTTTTTCATCTGCTCTCAGAGAAAGGATGTGTTAATATTGATCATTAACATTTAGGCAAAGGCCAGCTTGAGCCTTCTGACAGCCCTGGACCAACAACAGCCACTGTGACCTGGGGGAGGCAGGATTAACTGTTTGAGTCAGGGAGAGGAACTGAAATGGGTCTAATCCCAGCCTAATGCTCGTTCCAGGGCTTTGCTGCCATAATCTTCCTGAAATTTATGTCCTAAATCAGCCCAGCTTGCCAGGCTGACAGAGGCTGACAGCCCTGGGTGGCACCAGGCTGCCAAGTCCTGGAACCATGGAGCACCCTGAGCTGGAAGGATCCACCAGGACCACCCAGGGCAGCTCCTGTCCCTGCACAGACACCCCAAATCCCACCTTGGGCATCCCTGGAGCGCTGTCCCAATGCTCCAGGAGCTCTGGCAGCCTCGGGGCTGTGCCCATTCCCTGGGGAGCCTGGGCAGTGCCCAGCACCCTCTGGGGGAAGAACCTTTCCCTGAGATCCAACCTAAACCTGCCCTGGCACAGCTCCAGCCCTTCCCTGGGTCCCTGGTACCTCAGCCAGGCCAGGCTCTCACTTCATTCATTTTATTGAGGCTGTGGCTGGTGTTAAAGGCAGCTGTGGAAGGTCAGAGCTCCCTGAGCTCTCTGGACAATGGCTTTGAGCTCAGCTCAGCTGATACCATCAGCCATCTGATGCTGCTGGAGCAGAAATGGCTTTTTAGGGCTTCCAGCCCTGCCAAGTCAGGCTCTGTCTCTTAACCTTGAGGATATGCAAAGATTCCAGGTCAATAAAATGTATTTCAGAAGTCTCACCACCAGGAAAGAGCTTTTGGTGGTAGTCCTGCCTCTGGAACTCTTCCTGCCTGGATGCACACAGCTCCAAATCCCCCTGGCCCTGGCTCCAGCTTTGTGTGCAACACAGCATATTCCAAGATGCCTCTTGGAATCGGAGCTTTTCAGGACACAGAGCCACATTTCCTCGCCCTGAATCCAATGAAGCCAGCCCTGCACAGAATGCCTTGCTGGCACTGCAGGACAGGAGCTGGCAGCAGGGACTGCCACCCCCTGCCACTGTGGCCTTTGGGCTGAGCAGTTTCCTCCCAGGCTGTGCCCAGGAGGGAAATGTGTTATTTATCTTTAAACTCTTCATCTCAGAGTGAGCTCGTGCTGCAGCCAGGGATTTTCATTTTAGGCTACAAATTCAGCATCTTCCTTCCTTCCTTCCTTCCTTCCTTCCCTCCTTCCCTCCTTCCCTCCTTCCCTCCTTCCCTCCTTCCCTCCTTCCCTCCTTCCTTCCCCCTCCCGTTTTCCCTCCCTTTTTCCCTTCCTCTTTTCCTCCCTTTCTCCCTCCGTTCCTGGATATTCAAGGAGCAGAGTATCTATAGTAAATTAACTCCTCCCAAACCCCACATTTCCGGGAATGAAGAGCCAGAAGCGACTCACAACACATGAGGAGGGAACCAGCATCTCCTTTATATTTCTGCTGTTGCTCTGAGCAGCAGATTTGATACTTAGCACAAAGTAATTGCTTTTTAAACTAATCGTGTTGGACTTCAACTAAATCTCCCTCGCCATCTCTCCATAGGATAAGTGCTCTCCTCCTCCGTGCAGGTGAGGGACACACCCCTGCTCTGTGCAGGCAGGAATGAGGTGAAGATTTTGGCTTTCTCTCTGTTCACACAGCTACACCACCCTGGAGAAGTGTGTGAAGGCACAGCAATGCCCAAGAGTTGTGTTTATCCACAGATGACTCGGCGCCGTTGCCAAAGGATCCAGATCCACGTCATTTTTCCTGGCAAGAAGCTCTGGATCCTTTGTGAGCTGTTTCCAATTATTATATTAACTGGGAAAGTAAACAATGCCATGCTATTAGATAGAGCTGGCACAAATAAATGCTGCTGCTCACTCTCCAGACTTGGTTATTATTAAGAAATAAAAATATCAGCTTTGAATAGATCCTAATGTGGATTAAATGAACAGCGTGTTCTGTCTCAGCTGGAAAAATAGATCTGTGATTCCAGCTTAGTGGCACATTCGTGGAATCATGGAATGGTTTGGGCTGGAAGGGATCTTGGAGCTCATCCCCTTCCAGCCCTGCCATGGGCAGGGACACCTCCCCCTAGCCCAGGTTGCTCCAGCCCTGAAATAAATCCCTTCCAATGGATATGTCTGGAGCACACCACCCTCATTAATCCAATTGCAGCGTGCTATGAAACCTCCCAGTTCCTCAAATGTTTGTGCAATGCTGTCTCTGGTGCTTGGCTTCTGCTTTACAGCAGGGAAAATGATGCTCTTTTGTGGCTCTCGGATTTTAGGAATTTTCCCACTCCCTGCCTTGCTCACTGAGCAGCTGCCACAAGCTGCAGTTTTCCTTCTTTCCTTGTAGCTTTCATTCATTCTGTGCTCCTGTCCTCGGGGGTTTTTTCAGAGGTAATTCAAGAGCTGCTGTGTTGCCTGTAACTCATTTCTTTGCTGAGTCTCTTGAGCCACTTTCCTCCAAAGTTTACTCCACTGCCAGCCCTTCTGGGGCAGCTGCTGCTGTGTTTAACTCTTGGCTCTGCCTCTCCAAGTGTGACACCAGGCCACTGGACAGGAGCAGGGGGGAGAAAAATGCTGCCCTGTAGGGAGAGGGCAGGCAGCTGCAGGGAAAAGCTCTGCCAGACACAGGAAACCCAAAATGCCAGGGGGATGTGGATGAGACACCACTGAGCCCCTGCAGAGCCCATCAGCTCTGCCAGTTGCCTGGGATTTGAGGAATTGTCTCTCCTTCTCACGCTGGGAGGTGGACACACAGCTTGGGGAGCAGTTTGGTCTCCAAGTGCCAGCTCAGTGTGAGGCAGCTGGAAAAGGAATTTGTGGCTGGCGCAGGAGCTGCCCTGAGGGGGGGAGGGAGCTGCAGGGTCTGGAGCTGGGATCTGACTTCTCCAGGGCTGCTCCATGGGGCAAAGTGGGAGCTTCTCAGCAGGGCACGAGGGGGAAAATCTGTGCCCCAGCTGCTGGGTGCGTGTGGGGGTGGGAGAGGAGATTTGGGAACCAGAGCTCCTCCCTGAGAAATGCAGAGTTTGGATTTTCAGCTGCCACCTGGCTCTTTCCCAGCCTTCTGTGCTGGACAATAAAGAGTGTGTGTGAGATAAATTCAAAGGTACAAGGTGTAAAAAAAGTCTGTTTTTTGTTCTGAAGGAATATTTGTTGAGCGTATGGATGCAGGATCTTCTGTTATTGCTATCCAGTGAGCCTGGAATCCTCTGATATGTAAATCAAGGTGAATATTTGACCCAAGGTGACTTTAAATTTAAAAGTAAAAGTTCTTGGTATTACCCTTGTAATAAAATTACCCTTTTTCCCCAAATAATTGAATTTTATTATTGATTTCTGTGTTACAAGCTCTCAATTGGGCATTAACCTTTTTCAAAGAGTTTAGCTGCGATGTTTGTTTTTTTTTTTTTTTGTCTGTTGAAATCTCTTTAAGATGAATTCAAATTTCAAATGCAAGACTTGACTGATATATTCCAGAACTCCTCTCTTGGTGCCAGTTTTGGTGGCTCAGGCAGAAACTGTTGCTGTGCTGGAGACATGACGTGATGCCTGGGGCTCATTGCATCCCCTTGGGTACAAATCCTTTGGTTTTGGGACTCTGGGACACAAAAGCCCCAGGGCAGGCAGCGAAAGGAGGAGCAGAGAAGAGGAGCTGTTCCCTCCCCAGCCAAGTAGATGTTGTATGGACCCAAATCTCAGGTTTGAGGCACAATTTGAACCTCAAATTTCTTAAAAAATAAATGTGTGAGTGTTTTTATGGAGTTTGTCATCTAAACGTAAAGCAAACTCTACCTGAGCTTCATCTCTGGGAAGTTACTGGTTTAGCTCCCAGTGCCTGAATCTCTCCCCAGTTAACACAGACCTTTGGAGCTGCTGGTGCTGGCTGCAGGTGACAGGTGACAAAAACCTTCAGAAGAGTTCTCAGAGTGCAGTTCTGCCTCAGCTGCTTGCAGCAGCAGCTCATGGAGCACTGGCCAGGCCGGTGTCCAATTAAAAGTCTCTCTTTGTGAGCAGTTACTGGGTTAATAAAAGGTTTCACTCACGTTGTCCTGGCAACAGAAGTTTTGGGAGGAGCAGAGCTTGGCGGGTAAGTGGCTCTGTCAGACACAGGTGCCACGTGGAGACAGCAGGGATGTGGTGGTGACGTGTCCAAAAAACCTTGGTCTGGCCAAGGAGGGGCCAGGGTGGCCAAAAGGGCCCTGATGCAGCTTTCCAGGGGCGTTGGGCAACGCCTTTGTGCTCCTCAAGTGCCACCCAGACCCTTTGTGTCACACCAGCCCCAGAGCTGGAGGAACTGTCCAGCCTGGGAATGGGGTGTGGAGCAGGTTCTGTGCCCAGGGCAGCCTGTGCTGTCCTGGGTGCTGGTGCCACCCCTGCGATACTCTGCTGTGCCAGCTCCCAGTGCTCCAGCAGGTCAGTAACAAAAACACAAACACCATCTGAGCACGCCCTGCTGTGCTGTGGGGCTGAGGGACCCGTGCAGCCTCAGCCCTGGCTCTCCACAGTGCTCATTAGGTTTGTACAAGCTGCAAGAAGTCATCCTGCTGTACATAATTTTAATTGCCTGCTCCACAATTGCCTGTCAAATATATGCTCTGTCGCGTGGCATGACCTGCCTGCTAAATTGCAACAGGAATAAAAAAATACTGCAGAAAGTAAAAGGGAAAAATCTAATTATGAGCTAGAATGGCATTCTCAATCTCTATTGCCACCTGCAGCCTGGTGTGTCAGGACAGCACAAACAAATCAATAAACCCCGCAGCTTTTCTTCTGTGCCTTTGGCAGTTGTGAGTAGTTTGTGCAGTGTTTGTGGGAGCACTCTGGTTCCTCCTCTCTGCTGATGTGCTGTCCTCAGCCAGGAGGTTTCACCGCCCATTTTTATTTGCAAAATCCAGGACTGGGACGCCAAACTCCGCACCTGGAGAGAGGGCAGCAGCGAAAGGGTTAAAAGGAATGATCTGGGCTGCAGCTTTAATGCGTCTCGTGTGGAGGGCACGAAACTGAGTTTGGTAGGAGGTTCTTTGTCTGGAGCAGCCTTGGCAGTAAACAGAGCTGTGATCTCAGAGGCGATGAGGCACCGGGAGCGCCGGGGGCTGCGGGCTCCGGCTCCGAGCGGCGGCCCTGGGGCAGCTCCGCGTGTCCCGGCAGGTGCTGCCACGGCCGAGGACGGAGCTGGAGTGAAGGTGCTCCTGTGATGAGCCCCGAGCCCACCCTCTCCTCCTAGTGAGAGTTTCCTAGAGAGCAGAGGGAGCGGAGGATGCGGAGGGGGCGATGAGCGGTCCCAGGGAGGATGGCCGCTGTCGCAGGGCCATCAGCATCCTCACCGAGCTGTGCCAGAAGAAAAGCCTGCCCAGCTTGGACCTGGACACCTGCAGGGAGTTCCTCCTGCTGCCTTCTGACCAGAGCCTGATTATCTCCGAGCCAGGTACGGCCCCTGCTCCCGTCTGCTGGAGGGTGCTCGTGGAAGGCAGGAGGGACATCCATGCCCTACAGGGGAGGAAAAGCTTTGGGAGCCCCGTGTTAGACCCAGGGGTTGGTCCTGGCACCCCTCTGGGAGGGTTCCTTCCCTTCCCACACGTTCCATGGTGAAGTTTTGGGTCAAGTCCTGCCTCACCTGTTGATGGCTGCACGGGGGGACAGCCGGGATAAAGTTACCGAGATAAAGTTCCTGTGAAAGTTCCTTTTCCAAAAACACAGACTCCAGTCCTGTATGAAACAGAACCAAACCAACAAAAAGCAGTAAAGAGCCTGCTTAAGCCTCTGGGATGGCAGGAACTGATTGGTGTTTGAGAAATGGAGGGAATCACATGGATTGCATGGATTTCTGTTCATCAGTAAGGGACCTTGGTGTACTTTCATGTGTGTATTCTGCCTTCCCTAAGAATTGCCCGAGTTGTTCCTGGTCAGGCTGTAGAGCCAGGGAGGGACTCTGGTGTGTCAGGGATGAGTCAGGAGCAGGAATTCTGCTCCAGGAGCAAAGGGGTAGCTCCGTGTTGCAAAGTGGGGAATTTTCCCTACACTTGTTCTCACAGCTGCTCACTCCAGAGAGATCTCCTGCTGTCACTTCGGATGACATTGGCAGGGGCAGTTGGAACCCAGGCTCATGTGCTGAGGAGCAAAACCCCAAATCTCAAAGCTTTTAGAATTATTGGTAACCTGCTCAAAGTTGTTTGTTTGTGTATTCCAACAGTTTCATAGAGGGTTTCCTCTAAGGTTCCTAAGTTTTCTTCTAAGGCAAGGATCTGTAAATCCAGTGGATTTCACAGTGCTTTTTACACCATGAGTTTTCACAAACTGTCCTCCTCTGCTGAGCACACTGTGCAGAGCTCCTGTGCAGCACAGCTGCCCATCAATCCCTGTCCAAGGCTTTCTGTGTCACCTTCCCTCCCTCTCTCCTGCCCCTCTCTGCCAGGATCTGGTGCTGGGATGCAGCTGGCACCCCCAGGGCACAGGGCACCAGGATTCTGCCAGCCCTTGGTTTGCAGTGGTGCTTCCAGCATGGCTTTGCTGATAGCTCCAGGCAAACACCCCCCTTCCACATCCCACTTTGCCTGTAACTTAATTCTCTTCTCAAAATGAGTTTGTTTTATACCTACCTGTTCTGGAGGCCTTTTACCATGGCTGGTTGTGTCCTTACACATCACATCCCGTGCAGCTACAACAAGCTGTTTGCAACAGCTTGCAAACTTATTGCATCAATTTGGAATTCTTTACCTTGCACCAAAATGAACATTTTCCTGACTCTGCAGCATAAATACTCTGCACTGCTCTTGTTCTGTCCACCCTGGTGTGACAGATCTGCATTTGTTTGTGCAGCCTGTCCAGGACCTCGTGTTCATGTTGGGATCACATCATCATCATCATCTGCCTTTTAGCACGGGGGATGTCTGTGTGCTCTGAGCTGTGGTCAGCCCCAGCGCCCCGGGCGAGCTGTGCTGGGCTGGCTGCACGAGCAGCCAGGGCTGTTGTCTCTGCTCTGCACGACTGGGCCCATTTCTATGTCTAGACAGCACAAAGGACACAGTTTGGGCCTGACATGTACCAATATTTCTCAGTTCCTGGCTGTAAAGCTGCTCCAGCAAGGGGAAAAAATCTGTTTGCATCAAGTATTTACTAACACAGTCACAGAGGTACGATGCCTTCCCCATCAGTGTCTGGATGTTGATCTAATTATCTGCATTGATGCTTTGTCCATTTTATCCTGAGGTCTCACGTGGAGCAGATTTGCTCTGGGCTGGCTGTGGTCCTGTGTTCAGATCCATCCTCACAAGCAGGCACGGGGAAGCTGGGGCTGTGTGGAGGAGAGCAGATGGCACCAGGCAGGTGCTGTGTCAGGAGCAGGGCAGAGGAGCCCTGGCTCCTGCTGGAGTGTCCCCGTGCGGGCAGCACAGCCCCAGCAGCCAAACGCCAATTTTGCTGGAGTCAAACTGGCCTTATTTGTCATCATCATGTGGAGTCTCCGGCTTCTCGGGCAGTTTGTGGCCTCCTGGATAAATCTATTAACTACTGGCTGGATCAGCTTGGCTTGTGGAGTGTCCTGCTGGAGTTCAAGCTGAAGGAAGCACTGCCAAAGCTGCTCCTGCATGGCTCAGCACAGGGGCAGCTTGGTCTTTTCTGCTGTTTCATGCGTGGATGGGGAGCAGTATCCTCAGGGAATGTGTGGAGCCAGGTATCATCAGCCTTCCTGAACTGCATCCAAGAGTGGAAAAAACCTGTGAATATAACAATACTACCATACAGTTTATGTAAGAGTTTTTGTGCGGTGATTTAATTTTTTTCAACCATTCTGGCTGAGTGGCTGAAAGGGCTGCTGTGGATGGAGTGGATGCACCTCTACTCCCTGGTTATGTAACAGCTGAATCTCCTCCTCACAGCCAAGAAGAGCAGCCGAGCTGCAGCATTTCTCTGTGCACACCCAACAGAGGAGGATTGCAGGCTGCTGCCTCGCCCGCAGCCAAACCTGTCAGGAAAACGAGGAGTTTGGCTGGGGCAGGTTTTGGTGCCGCTGTCAGGGGGGCTGTGAGGGGGAGCTCTCCCTGTGGTTGGGCCCGTGGCGGTGCCAGGAATAGAACTGATCTCCTGGCTGGCCCGAGGTGGAGCGAGCTGCAGCATCCTTTTGTTGTGCCTGTCGCCAATCCTCCCCTGGAGCTGCCTCCATCTGATCGCTCTCCTCCCTGCCAGGCCTCAGCTGCCGGGCAGGGATGCTGGCAGCGTCACCCGGGCTCTGGGGACAGCACTGACCACAGGTGATGGCCCTTAAGAGCATGGACTCATCCCTTCTGTGCCCTGGAGGGACAGTGAGAGCTCTTGGGTGTAGCTGAGAGGGTTTGAGGCAAAGGGCAAAGCCCTTGGCTGTGGAGCAGGGCAGACAGGACCCCACAGGACCGTGGGGACAGCGATGTGTCCCCTCTGCCCGTCCCCTGTGCCCGTGGGAGTGGAGCTGCAGCAGGCTCCGGGGTCTTTGGGACACAGTGCAGGCCCAGGAACTGGGTTTCAGTGGTCCTGCTGGGTCCCTCCCAGCTCGGGAGGTTCTGTGGTTCCCCACAGCCTGCTCCGAGCCCCCCGAGCTGGGTCCAGCTCCCCGTGGTTCACAGAGCCTGGCTGAGGACAGAGGCTGCCAGCCCGGCCCAGGAGATCCTGTGGGGGACAGGGGAAGCTTGACTGGTTCTGAAAGATCCTGCAGGGCTGATGAGGGTTACTAAAGAGAGTAGGTTTTGATGGGATATTGGGAAGGAATTGTTCCCTGGGAGGGAGGGCAGGCCCTGGCACAGGGTGCCCAGAGCAGCTGTGGCTGCCCCTGGATCCCTGGCAGTGCCCAGGGCCAGGCTGGATGGGGCTGGGAGCCCCCTGGGACAGAGGAAGGTGTCCCTGCCCATGGCAGGGGTGGCACTGGAGGATCTTCAAGCTCCTTCCCATCCAAACCAGTCTGGGATTCCATGATTCTGTGACTGGAACCAGCATCTGGTGATGTTGATTTAAAGGACAGTGCCTGGGTACAGGAAGGAATTTATCCTGGGATCAAAACACATCCAGGAGAAAACCTCTGGGTTTGATTTCTACCTTCAGCACTTCTGTGCTGAGGCTTTCTTTAAACAACCTAAGTTTTTGGGTTTTTTTTTTTGCCTTAGTGATCTGTTTGTACGAAGCTTTGCTGCCCAGTGGAACCAGGGCAGGAGGCAGAGGGTGATGTGCAGAGGGGCTGCAGGTTGTCCCCAGCAGACCCTGCTCATCTCAGCATGCTGAGACCCCTCCTCAAACCCTCCCTCACACACTGATCCACCCCTGCAAAATGCTCCTGTGCTTTCCTGCTGCAGGAGGAGAGTGCTGGAGTGAGAGGAGGGAACAGGACAGCTGGGGAAGGCACAGAGTCAGGGAGACCTCCTGATAATCCGTGCTCCACAGCACATGGTGTCAGCTCACCTGTGTTCCAACCCCCAGTAATGCAGAGCACATTTACTGCTTTGCCCCTTGTGTGAACTGCTCTTTTTGAAGGTCCTGGTGCAGGCAGTACAGCTTGTACAGTGCTGAACACCCTCCTGGCACTTGGCAAAGACCATTAAAATGTTAAACCAAGCACGGAAGTGTTCTTGCTGCAGGCAGAAAAAAAGGGGGGAATTTCTGGGCAATTTTTCATCGCAGGAATGCTGGTGCAGAAAGATCATTTTTTTATTAAGAAATTGGTTCTGGAGTATTTTCTGGGAAAAAAAACCCCACCTATCTCCTGATAGATTAGCTTGACTAATGGGAGAACTGATGGCACCCTCATTCATGGTTATGGGATGCCTTCAGCCACTACCTGTGAAATATGGGCATGTCTTGAATTTACTCACCAGGCATAATAACACTTTTCTGAATCACCATTCAAGGGTATTTTAAGTCAATATAACAGTAAACATGCTCCAAGCCACCCAGGCAAAGCTAATATTAATCACTGAAGCTTGGGTTTCCAGAGGCCCAGCATGTGAGGAGCAGCTCCTTGGGGCAAATATCTTTTTTATCACAGAGTAATGCACTTGCAAAATGGATCTTGCCTTTCCTCCCAGGAAAAAGCCAGCCAGAGCTACATGCAGCAGATTTGCTCTTTAGCCCAACTAAACCAGGCTGGGATCCTGGAGGTACCAGCTTCAAACCTTGCTGCCAGAGGAAGGTTTGTAAAACTCTGTTGAAATAGGGTTGAAACCAGCTGAGTAAATCGAGGAAAAAACAGATTAAATCGTCTGTCTCCAGACATGTGTCTCTGCTCGTGTATTGTGTGCGGATCCGCGGCTCTCCAGCTGCCTCTGGCTGTGCTCTGTGATGGTCCTGGTAAATAAAATGCCCCTCTGGAGCTGAGCGGAGTGTGCGTGCTCGGGAGCCCTGTGAGTACCTCTCTGCATAGGCGCAGCTTTGCAGCCGCCTAATTGCTGCTGCTCCTCATTCCCGAGGCAGAGCAGGGAGGCTGCTGGTGTTTGTGGATGCGTGCGGACCCGGAGCCTGCTCCGATGCAGCTGCAGCAGCCTCATGCATAGTCAGGGCTCAGCATCCCCAACTCCATAGAAACAGCAGCGGGATTGCTGCCGCCGCTAATTGATGCGCGAGCAGGGACCGCGCTGAGGAGCTGCCACCGCTCTGGTAAGTCCACATTTCTCAAGTTACTTTAATCATTCTTTGCCTTTTCTTTTCATAATATGAAGCACATCTTCATAATTTAAAGGAAAATAATTTCAGCCAAGCGCCTTTGCTGTTGAAACATTTTCCCCTGCTCTCAGAATTCTCCCGGCGTTGCACTGAGAGCCGGCGTGTGCTCTGAGCTGGTTCAAACCAGGGCACAGCCCGATCTTCCCCGCGGTTTCGTGGGATGACTCCGGGAAGGTGCTCGGTGTTTCTGGGTTTGCAGGTGTTTGTTGCTTGGCATCCTGGCTGTGCTGGAGTTGCTGCACTCGCCGTGTGCTCCTGGCAGCCGGATCCTCTCCCATGTGTGTGTTCATTGTGCAGGGATAAACCAGACCCAGAACGGGGAATCGTGTCTGATCCAATTGTTTTATTTAACTATACCCTCCACTACCCTTGTTTTTCATAACTGTTTCTTCTCACTGCTCACATTTTCAGGTACAATCGAGTATTCTTTCTCAGGACCCCAGGTTTCCATCTCATCTTGGTTAGGCAGATTTTTCTGCCTTTAATATTTGCTATTTCTCTTTCAAAGACAACAATCTATATTTCCCCTTCCCATCTGCATGTTGGAAAATCAGGGATCTTGTCTGTGAGTGTTTCCATCCAGCGGACTCCTTGACAGAGCAATCGCCCTGGCAGTTGTTGGGGAAAGATGCAATTAAGTCCCTCTGCCATGTATTGTCTTTAATTATATTTGTACCTCGCAAAATGGCATCCTGGAGGGTCAGGGAGGAGATTTTTTGGAGTGATTGTCTATTAAATGTACATTTTCCCTGCCTGAGGGAAACAAGAAAGTTCTCCTGCGGGGAGCCCTGCGCGTGGCGGAGCCGCAGCTGCTGACTGAGGGTGTCTCTCTGTTTAGTTCAGTTTGTTGTGCTGTAGCAGGTTCATGTTTGACAACATCGCAGCAAACTGTGCAGCGAAGCCTGAAGGCAGCACGCCAGGAGCTCCCTTCACACCAGCCCTCTCCAAACCATCCTTGAGGCACACGGCCCTGGACCGTTTGAAATAATAATTGCCCAGGCATTCTAGCCCCTGGTGTTGTAATAATCTGATTTTCTGTGCATTTGTAGCTGCTGCAAGGAAATGAATACAGTTGTGTGGCACAGCGTGAGGTGCCACCTCCTCAGTTTCTCTCTCCAGATGCAGCACTTCATCTCCTGGATGCTGGTGAGCGTTTACTCCGGAGTTGTTTGATCCCAGCTCTGAATCTGGGCTCTGGTCAAAATGCTCATGCTGAAAGGATTGTGAGCTGCAGGGTACGGAGTGGTAGGAGCTGTTGGAAAAGGACATCTCAGAATCCATTTAATCAATGTGTAGGACGAGGCAGCCCAGCCTGCACACTGCAGCACATTGGAGGGGTTCAAGATCCCTGTCTTTGCTCCAAGCTAATGGAAGCAGCAGCAGCTGCTGATGGCAGGAGCAGAGCTATGGGGAAGAAGTTCCCTCCTCACTCAGGGCAGCTTGAACAAAGAAATGCTCTGTTCCAAACCTCTGCATTTCAGTGCAGGGTCCCTGTACCAGCCGGGGGCTCCAGGCAGGCGAGTCCTTCCTGGCTGCTCCATCTGAACCCAGCCCTGGGTCTGCCAGTGCTGCTCTGCCCCTTCTGTGCTGGTGGAGAGGCACAGAGGAAGAGGGACTGGTGTGGGTCTGTGTGGCTGTTTTGGGTCTAGGTGGCTCCAGCTGGCACCAGGCTGGGCATCACCCGGCCTTTGCAGCACCTGGAGCCAGGGCAGTTCTGGAGGAATCCTGCATCTCCAGTTTTGGGTGTCCCATGGGACAGGTCCAGGCAATAAATGCATCCAGAATGTCTCAGAAGCTCAAGGAGCCCCTGCTGCTGGAGGGGCTCCGTGTCCTGGGCAGGGGGCACTCAGGAAAGCCTCTAGGAAGCTTTTCAGGGCTGCCTTGTCCCATGCTTGGGGTCTTCTGCCCACTCTGGCTGAGGTTTTTTTGGGTCCCCAGACTGCGTCCTCTTGTGGAGCCTGGATCCCAGGGTGGGAGACTTCCAGCACTGGGATGGGGAGAGACCCCAGTTCTGCTCCCTGCCAAGCTTTACCCTGAGATTTTTTCAAGGCAGCCTGGTTTTAGTGGGGTTTTGAGCCAAAATGGGGTCTGAGAGGGAGACATGGGGAAGCCTTTCCCCAGAATTGAATCCCACTGTAGGAAGTGAGGGGCAGTGAGGTGGCAGCTCCAGGGGGGAGAGTCTGGGCGCAGAGGCACTGCTGAGCCTTGCTGGTGTCTCACAGCAGACACAGCTTTGATCAAGTTTTTTAAAGGAAATTTCAAGTCCCAGGGTTTTTTGGCTGCTCAAGGGAGACTGAGAGAGAGTGAGAAGCTTTTACTTGTTCCGTTTTGCATCCTGAAACGCAGTTGGATTCCTGCATCCCAGAAGTGTCTGGATTTCCAAGGTTTCCTCTCTGCCTGGCTCTGCTCAGCTCCAGCTCTGGATCAGAGGCTTCCCCTGTGCTGAGCAGCCTCAGCCAGACTCCCCTGGCACGCAGGGCTCAGCCTGTGCAGGGTCACAGCCAGGGGGATGAGGAAGCTCAGCAGGGATTTAACCCCAGCCCTGGCCACTGTGTGTGTTCAGCACCACCGGGTTGTTTACAGATGTTGCTACAGCATATTGTGATAAAATGTCATGGGATTAGCACATAGCCCTGTGCCATAATTGCATTCACTGTGGCTTATAATAGTTCATTAGCTTGTCATCAGTTAGGCAGAAAGCAATGACAACTCTTCCTATCACATTTATAATGCTCTAGAGAGCAGCTGATTAAGTCACAAAGTGACATAAATCACCAGGGAATGTTTCCTTCGGCTTGGAAAAGTTTTTTTTTTCTCTTTTTTTGTCACTTTTGATAACAGAAATGCTGCGTTTCTGACAGCACAAAGTTCCCCTTTGGGTTGCACACGCCAGCAGAAGTTTCAGTGACAAATCTTCAGCCTGGAGGGAAAACCCAAATCGGTCAATAATGGCTGAAAACCAACATTTTTGTCTTCAGGAGCCTGTGATGGGTCTCCTCCAGCCCAGCCACTTCACTGGGGCTTGTTCTTGTCCCTGGTGTCTCTCAGCACCGTGTGAAGCCCACAGTCACCAGTGGGGTTTGTGGCTGCTGGTGGGAGAGGGGAGTTTTGTCTCCACCTGGGGAGATGAAGCTGGGGATGGGCTGAGGGCTGCCCATGGGCAGAGTCAAAGCCCAGATTCCAGAGGGAATCTGGGACGTTGGATACTCAGATTTGGAGTTGCAGCCCTGCAGAGATGCAGCATCTGTGGGGTTTCAGAGCTCTGTTCTGGCTGCTGCGCTGGAGGCTCCTCCTGCCCAGAGATCCACGCCGTGCTCATCAGCTCTTCAGGATTTTTGCCTTTTTTTGGGGGGCAATTAACTCTTTCTCCATTCTGTTTCAGTGGGAAAAGCACAAGCTCCAGGCCACCAAACTCTCATCTTACCTCACATCCCTTTCTTTGGTGTACTCGGCACTTCCATTTGGTTGGACTCGATCTTAGAGGCATTTTCCAACCTTAGTGATTCTGTGATTTGTAAGTGTTAATTTATTTTTCTCATTTTTTTGGTTACATATTCATATAGGGACATGAAGTACCTCACAGTTGACTCTGCATTTGAAAATCACCTTTGCTATGTCCCTCTGAATTACTCTGTTCAGATTTCCCTCTGGTTTTTAAACTCTCCTGGGGTCTGGAGCAGCCCCCACTCCCATGTCTGAGAGCATTTGCTGCCTGTTTGTGGTGAAGGAAGGATCAAACCATGAACTGAAGAGCACCAGGTGGCAACGGGTTTGACAGTGTCTTTTCTCTGTTTAATGCACTCCTTTAATCAGCCCATGAGGTGTGACAGTCCCCACCCAGGCATGGGGTGCAGAGGGGACAGGGACAGCACTGGCAGCACCCACATTTCTGTGCTGCCTCCTCCGGGCCAAGACACACGTGAAAAACACGTTCACTCTGCTGTGAAAATGTAAAAAGTTTAATAAAGGACAATGGGAGACGAGGACCACAGGGCAAAGGTTATTAGGGCTGGCACTCAGCCAAGAGCACCCCATTCTCTTTGGAGACACCCCTTCAATACCTTCCCCTTACATCAGCCTGTTGCACATTCACAGACCCTTATGCACAGTAAACTTTCCCCCAAACTAGTTTACATTTATTTCCAAGAACTGTTTAGCCTGGCTCCTCCTTGGATCCACCTTTTCAGAGTGTGTGTATTTTTTGGTTGTGGTTTTAGTCCATTCTTGTCACCTCCACTTTTTGGGCCTTGGTCCACACTGCCTTCAGGCAGTGAGTGCTGATGGTTGGCAGATCTGTACAGGTGTCCTCATCCTGTGTTCAGTGGATGTAATCCCATCCAGGCAGGCATTTTAACACAAACATACTTATATCAGTTATTTCACAACTATGCCTAAGCTTAATTAACAACAGAAGTAAAAACTATATCTTTATAACAAAGTTACTTTAACAATACACTTACAAAATCCATTTTAATATTTGCAAAAAAGCCAATATTATAATATGTATCTATAACACACAGCAGGAGCTTCATCTGCAGCCTGGATATGTAGGCAAGGACAAAAAAAAAACCCTCTCTTTGCTGCTTGCAGGCAGGGCACAATGCAGGTGACAGCTCGGGGGTGTCCCAGGAGCTCATCCTCTCCCAGCTGTGAAGTGCCCCAGGCTCCAGCATGACGTGGGAAAGCCTCGAGGCTGTGGCTGGGGATGTTGGAATAGAACTTTATTCCATGTGCAGATTTATGGTTTAAGCATTTTCTCCTTCATTATAACTTGGAGTTTATAAAATTGGGGAATTTGCAAGTATTTGCACTAACGAGCTGCTATCCAGGACAGCGGATTCTCAGAGAAGTCTCTGCTCTCTGTGACCACTGACAGCACCCAAGGGAGCAGCTGGAGCTGTGCCTGGGGTGTTTAGGTTGGATTTTGGGAACGGTTCTTACCCCAGAGGGCTCTGGGCACTGCCCAGGCTCCCCAGAGCTCCAGGAACGCTGGGACAGCGCTGCCAGGGGTGCACAGGGTGGGATTTTGGGGTGTTTGGCAGGGCTGGGGTTGGGCTGGATGATCCTTGTGGCTGCCTTCCAACTCAAGCCATTCTAAATTATGCAACAGTTAAAGGACTGACACTTTGGATGGAGTTGTCTCCTGTTCCAGTTCATTTCCCAGCTGCAGAACCACATCCCCACAAGAAACACAACAAATGGTGAGGAAAGCCCTGGCACTGCTCAGTGAAGCAAGTTCTGCCTGGCTGGGAGGGATGAGGCTGCTGTTTGCTCTTGGGCCATGGATCAGCCACTGGAAACACTGGATCCCTGCGAGGTCTCCATATGAAGGGTTGTCTCCATCCTCAACGTGCAATAATGAGATGGTTTGAGTTTTATAGTCTTATATAATTACTCTCAAAATAGCTTCTGATTCATCCTCCCCTTTGAAGCTTATAGTTTGCATTCTGATAAGCTCTTGCATGGCAGGAACCCTGTGGTAGCAGCAAATTAATTTTTAAGAAGTTTTTTGCTGTCTAACTGAAACTTTGGCACAGCCAGTTGGAGCATTCCTGTCCTGACCTTCCCAGGATCCATTTCATGGTTGAGTGTGTGCAGGAGATGAGGAGCTCAGTGGGGGTTCCTGGGGAGCCTGTGCTGGCAGGAGGAAGCTGGTGGGAGCTGATAATGCAGGACTCGGTGTCCAAGGACTGGGGAAGCACAGCAACAGGAAAAATCTCATTTTAGCTTCCAGGGAGACTCTGGCTGGATGGGGCTCAGAGCAGCCTGGAAGGTGGAAGGTGTTCCTGCCCATGGCAGGAGGTGGAAGGAGATGAGCTTTAAAGTCCCTTCCAACCCAAACCATTCCACAATTCCATGATTCTCTGAATGTCTCCTCTCAGAACATCCCCCTCCTGAGCATTCCCAGCCCTCTGCTTTGAGAGGGGCCTTGGCCACTGAGCTCTGTTTGATGAGCTGAGTGTGAAAGTGCTCAGCAAACTGTGAGAACTTGTTTTCAATCCCATTCCCTGTGCTGTCTTCTGTAGAATTACTTGTTGTTGATATGAAATAACAAAACAAGGCTTGGCCATGTCCAGAGCAGCTGGCTGGCTGCCTTCACCTGGAAAAATCTGTCCTGTGGTGCTGGGATTGAGAGGCAGGGGGGGTCTGTCAGGGTCTCCCTGGGTGTTTCATACCATTGTGCAGCCCTGGCCAGCTGAGAGGAACAATCAGTGGTTTTTACTTTCACTACCAAGAGAATAAAACAACCTGGTTTGTCAGCAGGGACAGGACCCAGGGAAGGGCTGGAGCCGTGCCAGGGGTTTTTAGGCTGGATTTTGGGAAAGGTTCTTCCCCCAGAGGGTGCTGGCACTGCCCAGGCTCCCCAGGAATGGGCACAGCCCCGAGGCTGCCGGAGCTCCAGGAGAGTTTGCACAGCGCTGCCAGGGGTGCCCAGGGTGGGATTTGGGGTGTCTCTGCAGGGCTGGGGTTGGACTGGATGATCTTTGTGGGTCCCTTCCAGCTCAGGATATTCTGTAATTCTAGGATTCTGTGCTTTGTTCTGGATGGGTCATGGTTCCAAGCACTCTTGATTTCATTTCCCTCTGCCCCGGCCTGTGGGGGTGCAGCTCTGCCCTCGCTGGGCCGTGGGCCCCGTCCCCCTGAGCAGAGCCGGGCTCTGGCCGCTCTGAGCAGGGTGTGCACAGCTGACACCTGCCCCTGCCATCACTCCCCGGACAGCAGAGGCTGTGAGGGCCCAAGAAGCCGTGTTTGTGACCCCGGGACCCGCAGTGATCCACGGGCTCGGGCGTGCTGCTGCAGCGGGCTCTGCAGCCCTTCCCACCTCCCACAGCGTGAGAAAACGTCTGAGGGGCAGCAGGAGCCCTGCCCCACCCAGAATTGTGTCCTGACCTGGTCCTTTAACATGTGCTGGTGGAAGAAGCTGATGGAATGCTTCCCCCTCGCCAGGAGCCAGCTCTGTGCTGTTTGAGCAGCAGCTCCCGCTGCCAGGCTGCCTGTGAAGAGCCCACTGACGGCAGCCAGACTTTGAAGTGACAGCTTCTAATGACTCGTCTAGCTCAGGAATATTTCAGGACATATTCCTGTAGCTCCTGCCTGCCTGGAGAACACCACCAGCAAATCAAGAACTTGATGAAGTTTCAAATGGCAGCCAAATGGCAGTGAGGGGGCCTGAAATGTGACAAGAAAGCCACCAGCAGGGGACTGGCACACTGGACACAGCCCCCGCAAAGAGGGACAATCAGAGAGTGGGATGGAAGTGCTTCCCTGTCCCTGTGCAGCCCCCAGTGCCCACAGACTGTGAGCTCTGGGAACACAGAGCCTGCTGCTGCGGGAACTGGGGCTGTGGGGGTGACATTTGCTGTACCATTTGCTCTGCTACCGTTCCCGAGGCCATGGCAGGCTTGGAGGGGGATGAGGAGCTGGCTGAGGACTGCACGGTGCTGCACTGCAGCTCACCTCTCCCCCAGCGCAGCATCCCAGGATTTACCAGCCAGCCAGCTTCCTTTCCAGAATCCCTGCTGCAAAGGGCTCTCCTTGCTGCTGCCCTCCCTGCTGCCCTCAGGGTTTGCTCTGTGCTGTGTCCCCAAAGGGGACATTCCCTCTTGTCTCTTTGGTGCTGCTGGATGCTGCTGTGAGGTTCTAATATTTGATTTCTTTTCTATCCAGTCCTCATTCCTTCCTCCAAAGCTGAGCAGCTTTGTTAAATAAACATCTTCGTGGCTGGGGTTTAATGGAACCCTTCCTCCTCCTCGGCAGCTGCTGCCCTGTGCTCCCCCCTGCCCTCACCTCTGAGACCCAGCACAGCCCCCCGTGCCCAATTTCCAGCCCTCAGCTAATCAGGCTCACGTTGCTGATGCTCCTCAATTGAGAGAAAATGAGATCAGCAGTTGGTGGGAGCCTCACGTGGTCTGTTGTAGCCCCAGAGCTGCTGCTCTCCTCCAGCAGCACCTCTTGTACCAATCCATCACTTGAGTGTGTGCTCCCTGCAAAGCCCTGCAGAAACAGAACAATATATCCTCACAAACACTCCTGCAAGGGAAAAACGCAGCAGAAAATGGACAGAGCAGCCTGCAAGTATCTGCTGGGCTGGTGGGAGTGATGTATGGCACTGGGGAGGCAGTCACCCAGCTGGTGGGAGTGAGGTGATCACCATCACCCTGCTCTGGGCTCTGCCACCTCCTGGAGCTGCCCTTCCAGGGGCATTGGCTGTGGGGGATGTTCCATGGTGCTCAGAACAGCCAGGAGCTGCTCTTACAGCTGAAGGGATCCCAGCAGGCAGCAGAGCACCCCGAGCTCTCCCTGATGCCCAGATTTTCCATGAACTACCAGAGAGCTTAGGAGGAAGAACCTCTGACAAGGAAGATGTCCCTGGGCTCTTGGCAGGGTCAGGCTGGTGGCTGTGTCTGGCAGAAGGTGGCAGAAGGTCAGGTCAGTGTCACCACTGCCTTGGTGAGGGGCTCCAGGGCCTGAGGAGGTGTCTATGCCCTCACAGGTGACAAGAGAGGAAGGGGACAGCCAGGTCCTGGGGGCTGGTGGCATCACCCTGGTCACACACTGCACCTCACTGAGGATTTCCAGCCTCTCCAACTTCCACTTGTGCCATTCCAGCTTTGTTTAAATGCAACAGGTAGCTGGAATGACTAATGGCTGCTGGAATGCTGAGAGAGCCATCAAACATGTTGTGTTTTCTCTGTGGGGAGTGGGTGGAAGGAAAGCTAAATTACATCTTGGGATATTAAATATAACTCTGCACATTAAACTTGGAGTTATCCATGAATCTCTTTAATGACAGCACAAGCTACTTCACAGCAGTAAAAGTCAATGTTGCCACAATTAGACCACTATTGTCTTGCAGTTAATAGACTGCTCTAATCATGACTTTGTCATATTATTAATCGCTTTGGGGTTGGACTTTTGCTAATTATCCCCTTTGGTAACTCAGTTTAGGCATTAGGAAGTCAGCAGGGACATCAAGCTGAAAGGCAGCTGGACCATATCTCTTCATTAGCTCCCATCCAGGATGAAACAAAAAGGGGGTTGTGCTGAGGAGCTGCTCTATGATCCACGGATACCGTGGTGAGAAGGGCTGGATTAACCAAGGAGTGTTTGCCCTTTCCTCAGTTTGCTTTAACTTCACAGTTTTAAACTGCAAACCACTGCTCCTTTGTCCTGCCCTGGGCTGTTTGTCTTTGATTTAAAGGCAGTTGGAAGTAGTGACCTTGGAAATGTTGCAGGTTTGAGCTTTTTGGTGTGGTTCAGTAGCAAGGGGTTCGGGTGTTACAAAATCAGTAAAAACAAGAAGTCAAGGTCAAAGGAGAAATGGGATCAGTTTTGGGTGATGTTGAGAGAATCCAGTCTTGTTTGTGCTCTTGGTGTCCCCATTGCTGTCAGCTTCAGGTCTTTTCTGGGGTGTTTTGGTAACTAGTGGGATATAAAATAGGTATATAATAAATATATAGGCTTGATAGCTTATCCTAAACATATCAGCTCAAGCAGGTAGATCATAGAATCACAGAATCATGAAATGTTGAGAGGTTGGAATGAACCTTAAGGAACATCTGGTCCCGAATCCCTGCCGTGGGTAGGGACCCCTCCCACTAGACCAGGTTGCTCAAAGTCTTGGCCTGGCTCTGACCACTTCCAGGGGTGGATCCTGTCAGTGTCCATGTCCATCCCTTCCCTGCTCCTCGTTGCTCAGGAGGGAGCTCTGTCACTGCTGCCCTGCAGCCAAAAGCATTTTCCAGCCAAAGGTTCCTCGGGGAAGCAGTGCTTGTTCCCAGAGGGAGCCGGGCTGGAAAACAGCCATGTTAATTTGTGTTTGCAACCTCCTTCTTTTAAGCTTTATCTTTTCAATTACAAGCTGTAATAAGACCTATTTTCCAGTTTCCCCCGTGTTCCCCATGGGAACTGGGTGAGGATGAGGGAGCAGCACTGAGTTCAACAGGCCCAGGGTGAGAAAGGGCTGGAGCTGCTCTGCACTTGTTCCACAGCACTTACCTGATAACAGAGTGCCAAATAACTGTGAATTTTTAAGAGGGAAACAGAACAAAACCATAGTTCTTGTCGTGCTTTTCCCCGGGTGGGACATTGCTCAGAGTGATGATGTGAGTCTCCCTTGTGAGCAGCTGGGCTCTGAGCTGTTCCTGCGTTAGAAAGAGCCCTTCCTCCCTCTTTTCCCTCTCTTCCCCACACCTTGGATCCAAACCTTGAAAAAGGAGGGATAATATCAACCAAGGAGCTCATTCTTCCCCTGGGCTGAGGTGTCCTTTTGGGGGAATTGGCCTTACTTCCACTCGTGCCAGGAAAACCAAAGCAGCCTCTGGCCCAAGGGCATTTTGTGTTAGGTGAGGAATTATCTTGTTTTTACAGTTTCTTGTAAGTTAAAGGACATTTAAAGCATAGCATTTTCAATACCAGGTATTTTTCAGAAAGTAACAGGTATTTTCAAATTCATAAGAGAAAGCTCATTATATCAATGAAGATCAACTCTGTCCAATTGATATTTAAGTTTAATAAGTCACAAAAAAAAAAGTCTTGGAGAATTCAATATCATCTTCAAACAACCCAGTATTCTAAGCAGGCAGATGCTTAGAAACTGTCTGTAAAATCCTGATCCCTTCCACTCGTGCTTTGTGTCAGCTGTCAGAGGAAGGAGTAGGAGGTCATGCATAAAAGTATCTGTGAATCCTGTCAGAGACATTATGAATGCCAGCCCTGCAAGGAGTGACAGGAGCCAGGATCTTTCTCAAGCTGGCAACAGGTTTTCTGAAAGGATAATTGATTATTTCTGATGGTTCCCATTAATGAGCCTGGTGTGCTGGCAGAGACATGCAGCCTATAAAACTCCTTGGAATGGGTGGAAATATCTTTAAAAAATCTTCTCTGTCACGCAGCAATTCCCAGCAGTGAGAGATTCTGCATTGCAATGATTTCCTTTGTACCAACACAGAGTATTTGCAAAAAGTCCAGGTTCTTGAGTTTTCTTATGAATGTTTGACACTAAGTTTCCTGGGCACAATTCCAAGATTTAACTCAAAGAATAGCAAAGTGGAACCTCTGTGCTCTCAGCTTTGGTGAGAATACATTTAGGCAAATCTCTGAGGAAGCTCTGCTGCTGGTACAACCTTATTTATTATTGAGTAAGATGGGACCTGTTTATTCACCCCAGCAGCGATCTGTGTTTCCACCTCAGAGCTACAACAGAAAATAAATTACCTGTACAGGAGGCTGGGAAGGGAAAGAGAAGTTGCAAAAACCTCTGGGTGATGTTTATCCTTCCCATCCCATCCCTTCCAACCTTTCCCTTCGAGTCAAAAACCAAGAGGCAGCCAGGGAGTTTTGCCTGGAGCTGCTGCTGGATTTGCTGGGCTCAGTAATTTTGTGGAAAAACAAAATCCTCCAGGAGATCAGGAACAACAGATGGCTCCCAGGCACTGTGTGGGGCCGGTTTCTTCGGGTGTGGATGTCACATTTTGTGTCTGGTGCTGCCTGGAGATTTCACTTATCCCAAATTTGCAGTGGCTGCTGCACTCCCTGAGAGACCAGAGCAAAATCTGATGGTACAAATGTGCTCCTGAGCACTTTGCTGTCATGGTTCACCAATGGTGGGTGGGGGGTTTGTTGTTTTGTTGTGATTGTGGTTTGGTTTTTTTCCATAATTTTTAAATTCAGCTATTTATTCAAGATTAAAAACCAAGTCTTTCCTCATATTTCACAGCTTTTTCTCAACTTTTCATCAAGGCAAGGTTAAATGGGGGTCTGGGCAACCTGGTCTAGTGGAAAGTGTCCCTGCCCATGGCAGGGGGTGGAATGAGATGATTTGTAAGGTTCCTTCTGATCCAAACCATCCTGTGATTCTATAATTAAATGTCTTATTACAGCTTTACAAAACTAAACTGTGTGATCAAAGGGAACTGAAGGTGTTTTTTGGCTCCTGTTTAAGGTAAAGCACATCAGGATTCACACTTAGAGCAGCTGTGATGCAGCCCAGAGGGGAGTTCCCCAGTTCAGAAATGCTTGGGGCACCCACCCCATTCCTTGGGGCTCAGGTAGGGAGTTAAAATTCACACAAAACATTTATGGTCCAAGAACAGACAGAAATAGGATGGGTAAGAGGTAATGCTTGTTCCATATAAACTTTTGTGGGTTTTGGTGTTTTTTTTTGTTTCTCTTTCTGTCCTGACTTGCTCTTGGGTAGTTTAAGGAGTGTGGCTTTACTGGGCACTACAAATAACACAGCCATTAAGGAATTGTCCATGAGCTCAAAGCAATCCATGATGGAATTCTCCATAGTCCTGACTCTGCAGACTTGCCTCCAGAACAAATCCTGCCTCCAGCATCAGGGACTGGTATTCCTTGGAATCCTGAGCTCTCCAAGTTTTGGTCTGGATGAGGACCTGGGAATTAAAACACTGTAGGAAAGGAAGCAAAAATAGCCAATGTTTTCTCTTTGTGCAGTGCTGTGAATCATTTCACAGCCTAGATGATGTGTGTGTATATATATATTTATACACACACACACGTATATATATATCTTCATTTTCCATTTTTCCTGATTCGTCAGCCACACGTATGGAAGCTCTTTCCAGAAAAAGACTGAAATTCAGCACACATGAGGTAAAAGTGTCTCAGAGCATCAGAGCACACCCGCAGCTCCTGTGCTGTTCAGAGTGTAGCGCCTCCTGTACAAACTCCTGCTATGTTTTGTTTCTCTGCATCAGCAGCTTGTGATTATTTTTTTCCTTGGTGTTGGTATTTTCTTTTTATTCCCTATGGGCACATCGGGACAAGATGTGGGCGCTGATAGTACAATAACAATCCACTTCCAGGACCCTGGTAGATGGGGTTTTTTCATTCCTTTGCCTGAGCAGCTGTGACACGAAGCAAAAAGGCACTTTCTGTGGTGCAGCACCAAGCTTGTTTCTATCATGGAATTGTACAGATCTTCTTGATTTCAGACTCAGCAGTTTGCTGATGCTGCAGAACAAACCAAGGATGGTATTTTATAGCCAGTTTAAGCATCAGGGTGTAAAACTTCACAGCTCTGCCCATCTGGAGACACCCATTTTCTCCCCAGGTGTGTCCTGAGCCTGTCGGGGGTGCTCACTTGGCTTTGGCTCTGGTTTGAAAATGCTAAGAGCTCTCCATTGGTTGTGATTTAAGTCAGTTTGGACCATTTCTTCCTTTACTTATGATCTTCTCACCATCTGTCTCTTCTTTTCTTCTTTCCCATCCCTCCCTGTCGCTGTCCTTGTCTCCCTCAGAGCTCTCCGTCAGCCTCCTTGCAGTGATAGTCATTGTGTGTGGCCTGGCCCTGGTGGCAGTGTTTGTGTTTCTCTTTTGGAAGCTCTGCTGGGTTCCCTGGAGGAACAAGGCCCTTTCCTCCCACCTGGCCGTGCTGCGGAGCGAGGCGGGCCACAAGGACAGCATGGCAGACAAGCTCAAGGACACGGGGGCCATCAGCTTCCTGGAGGCAGCTGTGAAGATCAGCCACACCTCCCCGGACATCCCTGCAGAGGTCCAGATGTCCATGAAGGATCACATCATGCGGCGCACGCGGATCCAGAGGCAAACCACGGAGCCAGCCTCTTCCACCAGGTGAGGGATGCCGTGGGATGGGGTGGCATGGTGTGGGATGGCATGGCATGGCATGGCATGGCATGGCATGGCATGGCATGGCATGGCATGGCATGGCATGGCATGGCATGGCATGGCATGGGCTGCTCAGCCTGGAGGAGCCTGAGGTTGGAGTTCCTCAGGGGCTGCAGCTCCTCCAAAGGGGCAGCTCTGATCTCTGCTCTCTGTGAGCAGTGACAGCACCCAGGGAAGGGCTGGAGCTGTGCCAGGGGTGTTTAGGTTGGATTTTGGGAAAGGTTCTTCCCCCAGAGGGTGCTGGCACTGCCCAGGCTCCCCAGGGAATGGGCACAGCCCCGAGGCTGCCAGAGCTCCAGGAGCGTTGGGACAGCGCTCCAGGGATGCCCAGGGTGGGATTTTGGGGTGTCTGTGCAGGGATAAGAGCTGGACTGGATGATCCTGGTGGGTCCCCTCCAGCTCAGAATATTCCATGATTCTGCTGGGTGTGGCTGAGGTGCTCAGCAGGGACAATGCTCTGTGAGCAGCTGGAGAGGTGGGAGGATTGTTGGACAGAGCCAGAGGTTCCGATACCATCAGGGAGACTAAAGACAGCACCTACACACCAGATTACTGTCCAAAGTTTGGCTATTAACCAATGAATGTGTTAAGACTGTGGCTCTTTTAAAAAATCAGGGATTCGAGCCCTGTTACTGCAACTTGACCTCATTGTGTCAAGTCACCCGCACGCTTTGGCCACTTTAATTTTGTTCCAACATGAGAGGCAGGCTGAAGTATCAATGATGTACCCTGTCAGACAGAATTAGACCTTTTGGCTCTCTCTCTCTGTTGTGGCTCCTGGCAGAAACAATTAGATCAGCACAATTGATGGATCGCTCGCTGCACAAGCCCTGAACCAGCTGTGCTCGGTGCTTGTGCTCAGATGGCGACAGAGACATCAACATCACCCTCAGGAAGTCAGGAGAAGGCTGTGTGAACCTTGAGAGTCCCTCTCAGCTTGGGTACTGAGGAGACATTTAGATTAGATGTTAGATAGGGGTTCTCTACTCGGAGTGGGGTGAGGCCCTGGCACAGGGTGCCCAGAGCATCTGTGGCTGCCCCATCCCTGGAAATATCCAAGGCCAGGCTGGAGCAGCCTGGGATAGGGGAAGGTGCCCCTGATCATGGCAGGGGGTGGAATGAGGCGAGCTTTGAGGCTCCTTTCCAACACAAACCATTCTGTGAAATGCAGCATCTCTCCTTGACACAGAAGGAGGTGAAACAGGGACAGGAAAGAGGGATCACAGGGTCCTGGCTGTGCCCCAGCACTTCTGTTTGCCTCGCTGGCCATGCCTGGGATGTGCACAGGAGTGTGGCAGGGAAATCAGGCACTGCTCAGAAAATTGGCTGCGCTTTTGCAGGATTAGTGAGGCACTGATGGCAGCCCCCTGTTTGAAGGAGCTGAGTTAGATCAGCACGGTGCCACCTGCATTTGTGAGCCACACTCTTTTATTTATTCACACTGCTTTTTGGGCAGCTGATTCCCTCTCTGCATGCACGCGCTCCTTCTGCTTTTATTACACCTTTCCAACAGAGGAGGAAAAAACCCTCAGCCAGTCTGAATTAGGACAAACAAAGTGGGACTTAGCAGTACGTGGGCAGGTTTCAAACACACTTTCTCCTTGGCAGGTTCCTCTGATTCACAGCCCAGCCTAACCCTGTCCAAAATACCTCTGAGGAACCTGCCAAGGTCTCCGAGCACCACGTATCACTGAAGGCTAATGCTCTGGCTGTAGAGTTTTTAGTTTGGTTAAATAACTCTATAAATTGCTCTTGTAAACACCAGATAATCTGAAATAATGCCCTCAGTCCACAGAAGGCTTTTATGCTTTGTTCAGATAAAGCTTTGCTTACATACAGCTTGTGCTGGAGGAGAGCTCAAGGCAAGAGACTCTTCCTGATGAGGCTGTGCCTCCCTCCCTGTCAACAATTATCTATCAGTGTCTGATGAGTCTGTTGGAAAAGTCTGGAAGCAGCAATACCCAGCAAAGGCAGGCTGGACAGGGCTTGAAGCAAACTGATCTAGGGGAAGGTGTCCCTGCCCGTGGCAGGGGATGCGATGAGATGAGCTTTAAAACACTCTGAATCCAAATAATTCTGTGGTTCTTTGACTAAAGCCTCACCTTCTGAACTGGTTGTGGTTCTCTCACCAAAAGAAAAAAGCAAAAAAAAAAAAAAAAAAGTTTTTTTGTCTGAGAGAGCTTAGTGCCAGTATCTTGGAAGTGTAAGGACTGAGGGTGGGGAAAGTCTCCATGTGGTGCTGTCTGTGGTTTGGGTAAGGAGTTGTTGGGGCCCATCTGTTCAGCTGTGGGCTGTAACTCGTGCCACAGGTGAGAAAACACAGCTTGTGGCAAATGCTCTGGAATTTAAGACATTTGCTGGATTGGATCCTTGCAGGTTTTTGGAGGTGCTCCCCTCTGTTCACCTCCATAGCACACCTGGTTTCAGTGCAGAGCTCAGGAGCACCTGTGGAGCTCGTTCTGTGCTGGGTTTTGAGTCCAGGGGCGAAAAAGGAGAGCCGTGTCCTTGGAAACCCACAGAGCTGTTGGTGTCTCCCTCCTGCAGGCACATCTCCTTCAAGAGGCACCTGCCCCGGCAGATGCACGTGTCCAGCATGGACTACGGCCTGGAGCCGCCGGCCGTGGCCGAGCAGCCCACCAGCATCGGCCGCATCAAGCCCGAGCTCTACAAACAAAAGACCGTGGACACCGAGGACCCCAAGAAGGAGGCAGAGAAAACCTGTGGGAAAATCAACTTCACTCTCAAGTACGACTACGAGAACGAGACGCTGACTGTCCGAATTCTCAGGGCTTTTGACTTGCCAGCCAAAGACTTCTGCGGCAGCTCGGATCCCTACGTGAAGATCTACCTCCTGCCCGACCGCAAGCGCAAGTTCCAGACGCGAGTGCACAGGAAGACTCTGAACCCCACCTTCGACGAGTCCTTCCACTTCCCCGTGCCCCACGAGGAGCTGGCGAGCAGGAAGCTCCACCTGAGCGTCTTTGACTTTGACAGGTTCTCCAGGCACGACATGATTGGAGAAGTTATCTTGGAGAACCTGTTCGAGGACTCGGACCTCTCCCGGGAGACTTCCATCTGGAGGGACATTCAGTACGCCACGACGGTGAGTATCTGCTGGGCAGGGTGGGGGTTCTCCACAGGGATAAATCCTTCATGGCTCCCAGCTGATGGGTTCCTCACCTCCTGTGAGCCCCTGGGACCTGCAGCCATGGCCCAGCTCTCTGCCACGTGCACATGTGACACCTTGGAGTGGCTACCTAGAACGGAGGTTAGACAGAGTTAAGAGAATAAAGTGAGTATTTATTAAAGGCCTTCAGTAAATACACCTTGGGCAGTCAAAAGCCTTGCAGAGACTGCACCCAAGGTGGACAATGGTCACGAGTTTCTCCAACAGATTGTCCATTGCATATCAGGGGTTAATTGTCCAATTGCAGCTTCAGGTAAGGAAGTCATATTTCCCTGGTTTGCTTCCACCCCCTGATTCACTTTTGTTTATACTTTTGGGGCCTGAGGCAGAGGGTGACCTTGGTTCTCAGGCCTAGAAGGGTTGTTTTGTCTGACAAAAATGGGAAGAGAACTTACTAACACTCTATATGGAGTTCAGAGTTATACATCAATGCAGTACAGGATGTGAAAAATATAAGAGGTAAAACCTCAAGGCACCATATGATCACAGTAAGGAAGAGCTCTGTGGGGCCAGTACCAGCCCCTTGGTGCTGAGAGATGCTGGATGTGCTGCTGGCGACTCTTCCAGAGCTCAGTCTGGGTCTTTTAATAGTTCTGTTGATTTCCTCTGGAAGAGAAACCAAGCCTCAGAGAGGAAAGTCCCAGCCCTTTCTGTGTCACACGCAGCTGGCAGGAGAAGCCAAGTGCTCACATTGATCACTGAGTGCAGAGCAGTGACATTAACCTCTCCATAATAGCTGTCTGCTCCTCCACTGCCCTCCCAGGAGGATCTGGCTGGTCCTCAGGGCGAATGAATGATTGAACTGCTCTGCAGCTGGACACTAAATCAGCCATTGTCATTGTCATTTCACATTGTTATTCCTGAGACTGAAAGATGAGACATCCCCACCCCTGTGGCTGGAAGCGTGGGTCCTGTCACATCTTTCCTGGTGACTGACAGAACACCACAACTTGCAAAAATCTGTCCTGCAGCTTCCCTCATAGCTCATCTCATACCTTTGCTCCCCTGCTTTCTGTGCCGAGGAGGGAACTGTCAAACATAAATGTTTACTGTGGCCAGCAGTGCCACAAGACATTTGCTTTGTAACTCCGGTGCTTTTTTCCTCAGCACCGTGTTCCCCACCAGCTGAACCTCTTGGTGACTTCCACCAGTGCTCGTTCTCCTGCTGCAGGGTGTTCAGAACTTTCTGACAGCTCTGTGAAGCCCAGCAGGTGTGCACAGCTCCGTGTCCTGTGCTGCTGTGCCCAACGGGGTCCCAGGGCACTCGGGGCACATGCAGCACCTCACCCTGGAAGGTGGCTCAGGGGCTGGAGCTGTCCTGGGAGGGCATGGAGAGCTTTGGCCCTGCCAGCCTGAGGACACAGGGGTGGAGGTGGTGCCTGCCAGGCACCCTGGGGCAGCGCTGGGAGCGTGCTGGGAGCTGCTGCTGTGCTGCCTTTTGAGCATCTTGCCTGGGAGGGCTGTGGGAAGGAGGCACAGGATCAACCATGAGGAAAGCAACAGTTTGAGTTAGCAGGGTGCTCACAGCTCTTGGCTTCCAACCTGCAAACAGCCACGGCTGTTGTGATTGATGGATGGCAATGAAAGCAGAAATGCTGGCAGAGAGGCAAGCAGGCACCAGGCACATCCTTCACCCCGAGAGGGGCTGCTGGAAAGGGAAGCAAAGTGCACCTGATGTGCTGATGCCTCCTGGAGGAACCTGCCTGTTGGTTCTGCAAGTGATAGTGGATGCTTTCCTGGCTAAATAACCTCCTTTAATGGGGGAAAAACCCACAAAAGCAGGTGCAGATACACCAGCAGAAGGGTTGGTGAGGGAAAAACCTCCAGAGAAGGTGTGAGGGGAGCAGAACCAACCCCATGCCCAAGATGTGTTGAGCAGGAGCCTGGCAGAGCTCCACGTTTGGCTCCATCCCCTCGTCCTCTCCATGCCATTTTTAAGGAATGTGCTGCTCCTGGAACATCTCAGCCAGCTGTAGCTGGACACCCAAGGACATTTCTGTTTAATCAAAATTGAGAAGGGTAAATACAGTTTGCATAAAACCCCAAGAAAGCTCTGGGTGTCTAATAATGCATGAGATCAATGGTGTGGCTAAGAGGGTAGGAACACACTTAAGAGCTGATATGGTCAAGTAGCCAGCACTCAGCTATTTAATTAATGACTGTACAGCTTGTGAATCAGGGAAACATCTTTGGTTTCAAGTCTATTGACTCAGAGCTTCCATTATTTCCTAAAAGGTACTGATAGGAATTTTGGAAATGTCCCAATGTCTATAATCTGCAAGAAAATAATGTACCCACAGGACACGCTTTGCTCTCTTGTATTTATGGTTGCAAAGAAAAATCTCTTGACCTGATACAATGAGGTCAAAGAATAATTTATGTTCATTTTATACCCTGAGCGGGTGCTCTCAGTGCAAGGAGAGGAATAGAAGATGAGATAGTGTCCAGAGGGTGCTCTCACCCTCATCTCACACAGGGCTGCTCTTTTCTGACATCTTGTCCAAGGTCTCCTGCCCTCGTCCCTCCCACACCAACTAAGAACAAAGAATGCATGAAAGAACAGACCCAATCAAAATTTTATATAATATTCATTAATATTCTGTACCTCTAAATGGAATAAAGATTTAATCTTTGCCTTACCTGAGAATGAGCAGGAAATAATTTGGCAAAAACCTCATCCATCAACAAGATCTATTCCCCTAACACTTAGCAAAGCTTTAAGTGCATTTACTTGTCTTTCTAGTTCCATCACTCTACTCCTAACAGCCACAATTTCTCTTCAGCAGATCATTATATCACATTGAAAGGAATCAAACATACTGTTTCTGAAAATAAATGGGTTGTTTGCTCTACAGATGTGGGATCTGTACATAGAAAATAAGAGTTTTTTTTAAATCCATTTTTAGAAGGTGTTTGGAAATCTTTCTGCTGACTTCAGATGATGATGCTTTCTAGTTTAAATCAGACATTTGGTTTGTTTATTTTTCCCTGACTTCCCATGGGCAAGGCAATGATGGAAAGGGCTTTTAGGAGGTGTAGTCGATGAAGCTGCAGGTACAAGAAGTGCTAAGAGCTATGGATAAAAGTTATTTGATGGGGCACTAAAACTGTAAATTGTGTTGGCCTCTGTGTAATCCTAAAGTACCAAACATTTCTGAGTGCCATCTGCTGGTTAATTCCCCATTTATACTCACAAACACACAGCCCCACGCTGTGCCTGCTGCTTGAGGGCATCTCAAAGGGCTTGGTGGTCCAAATGTAGGCACGTCACAAACCCAAAGCTCAACGGGCCCTTCTTGGCTGTCTTCTGGCTTAAAGTCTTACCCCCACTTGGTAACTGCCCGAAAACTCGCGCTCAGAGAAAACCACTGTGTTACTCAAAGATATTTTCATTTTATGCAGAAATGTTGGGCACTGTCAGTCATAAACCTTCACTACTGAATTCATCCCTGCCCACGGCAGGGGGTTGAAACTAGAATATATTCAAGGTCTCTTCCAACCCAAAGCAGCCTGTGATGTTATGAACGGATGGCACTGGCTGTCACAGAAAGTTTCTGAGGAGATTCTTGCAGTGCACAACTGGAGAGCACGGCATGGCTGCATGGCAGGAGCTCATCTTTCTGTCACATCACTGTGTTCGTCACATTCCTGGAGGAAACAGGCACCAGAGACATGCACAGTACATTCAAACATGACTTGATATTAATTTGATTTCCTCACTGCATTGATTTGGTGTGAGATATCCCATCTCCTCTGCACGAGCAGTGGAGCAGGAGTGCATCTGCTGTGCATTAGCTGTGTGTAGCTGGGAGGTTGCAATAGGAAGCACAGACTCCACTGAGGCAGAGGAAGATTGTCCTTAACTAAGATGTGAAGGTGTAAACTATTTTTCCCATTCTCTGTATTTATTTTTAGCCAGTTGGGGTTCACTTGAATAAAGTACCCTTTGCTACAAATGGCAGGACAGAGGAAATGCTGGGGTGGAGGAGGAGGCACCTGGCTGGTTCTGCACTTTTCCAATAAAATGTGTTCTCTGCTTTATTGAAGGAAAGCGTGGACCTGGGCGAGATCATGTTTTCCCTTTGTTATTTGCCAACTGCAGGTCGCCTCACCTTAACAGTCATTAAATGCAGGAATCTCAAAGCTATGGACATCACTGGTTACTCAGGTGGGTGTTTGGTGACTGAGGAGGACCCCCTTGCATCCACATTTCCTCCTCTTCCCTCACTGTACCCTCAGTAGATGGTGGGTGAACCATCACAGGAATACCTAAGAAAGCTTTCTCTGTGTTTTAAGTGCAAACAGAATTTTTAAAGCAGACAATCTGTGGCTTGTTTCCCATCCCACTGGAGCGTTTGCAGGGCCAGAACTCCGTTCCATCTCTGGGCTTGGACACTTAGATCTCTTGGAACCCTTTATAGCCAGAATCAACCCTTTCACCCCAAGATCAGGAAAGGATCGTGGCCCACCTGGGTAAATCCCACTGCAATGTGCATTCCCCTGTGCAGTGGCCAGTAGTCAAACCTGAGGATCACAGCCACCTAAAGACTGCAGTTGCAGTTTCAAAGAGCTGACTTGCAAATTTAACTTGCACAAATTCTGGCTTTCATCATAAAACCCAGTTTCTTTTCCAGACACCAACTTCAGAGTATTTGAATTTCATTGTACAAAAAGCAGTAACAACAGAGATCTTTGCAGAAAATGTTTCTGCTCAGCTGGAGCTTAATGCCATATGAAATGTCTGAGAATTGAGGCTTCAGGTGAAGCCAGCTCAGCCTTTCTGCAATAATAATAGTGCAGTGCTGGTTCTCTGGTGCCTGAAGCTCAGGTCACCACCCACACCAATATGAGAGATGGAGGATTTTACTGGTCTGCAAATAACTTTTTTCTAAAGTCCATTTGAAGAGCACCTCTGGCTCATGGGAACTCACAGCCCATCCTCTGATAAAGCTGTTTCTATATTGCAAAGGTAACAAAACACATCTCCATCAACAAAAGGTCTTCTATCTCTTCCTCCCTAGATCCATATGTCAAAGTGTCTTTGCTCTGTGACGGGCGAAGACTGAAAAAGAAGAAAACCACCATAAAGAAAAACACACTTAATCCCACCTACAATGAAGCAATAATCTTTGACATTCCTCCCGAGAACATGGATCAAGTCAGCCTCCTTATCTCTGTCATGGATTATGATCGGTAGGTGGGAGGCTCTGGAGAGCTGGAGGGAAGAGCATCCCATTGGGTGCAGATTTTCCAGCTCAAATGCAATTTTCCACAGTGCTTTCCGTAGTCTCGATGGCAGAGCTCAGTGCTATCCACCTGTCTCTGGTGATATATTGCTACAGTGACATTGATATTTATGGTTATGGAAAAATAACGAGTTTGGCAAGGCTGGTCCTTGCTTTATGGCATTTCCCTGAGCAAGTGCCATGTTCCCCTTGGTTATTTACTTGTCCTGCAACACATTTTAGAAAGCAAATAATGTCAGCCCGAGCTGCACTGGGTGTATGAATTATGTATTCCTGAAGCTGGGGTTATTCTTGCTGTAGAGCACTGCTCACACCTCTGTGTCTGCACTGACCTGCAGAAATAATTTAAAAGCTGCTGTAATTACCCGTGGTGATGGCAGTGCTGGGGCAGACACCACAACCCAGCATCACCTGCAGTGGGGTCCAGGCTCTGCCTGGCCAGGTGTGGGCAGCCAGGGGGATGGAGGGATGGATGGATGGATGGATGGATGGATGGATGGATGGATGGATGGATGGAGGGATGGATGGATGGATGGATGGATGGATGGATGGATGGATGGATGATGGATGGATGGATGGATGGATGGATGAATGGATGGATGGAGGGATGGATGGATGGATGGATGGATGGATGGATGGATGATGGATGGATGATGGATGGATGGATGGATGTTGGATGGATGATGGATGGATGGATGGATGGATGATGGATGGATGGATGGATGGATGGATGGATGGATGATGGATGGATGGATGGATGGATGGATGGATGATGGATGGATGATGGATGGATGGATGGATGGATGGATGGATGGATGGATGGATGATGGATGGATGGATGGATGGATGGATGATGGATGGATGATGGATGGATGGATGGATGGAGGGATGGATGGATGGATGATGGATGGATGATGGATGGATGGATGGATGGATGGATGGATGGATGGATGGAGGGAGGAAGGAAGGGAGGGATGGTGGATGGAGGGATGG